>NC_044278.2:103404117-103728908 GCF_004027225.2 Strigops habroptila
TTACGGAATCTTTCATTGTAAGGGGAGAGTATGTGTTGTGTGGGAACTTTTGTCTCTTCTGAAAGAAGCTAAAGAAAATCATAGTGGGGCTTTTGCATCCAACAGTTTCGTTTACCATCTCAGAATGTGGTTCTGCATCAGCTGGTCGGAAAAGCTCCCCAAGTTCAAAAAGGTTTTAGAACTAATTCTTCTGTTCCTTACACAATATGGCACCACATGACTTGCTAAGAAACTACATGATCATTAAACCGGATTTTAGCAAACCATATAAACTAGCAAACTGAGTGGAATGCGGCTTTTAAAAGATTTTGTTCTTCTGGGGCAGGGTCATCCTTTGAGCCTTTGATCTCTATTCTGAGGTAAACTAATTGCCTTATTGTAGCTGCTGCTAAGATGAGTGGATAGTAGAATTTTTTTCAATTGAACTTGTGAGTTAATAAGGACTATTGATAGGGGAAATTATCAGGGAGTGAGTTTACCAAGATTATAGTAAACTGAAAAGCTTTAAAAAAAATGCTTGTGTGAACTTTAATGTGTTTATAAGATGTCCTTAGTGACCGGAGTCTGCTTCTTGGAGACCAAGACAAAGTAAACACAGCGTTATTGATTAAGATCACTTCAAAACACTTGGTATCTTCAGTTTTTATTTTGAGTCATTTTTCTGCTGTGACTTTTGGATCCTACAAAACACTGTTTATAAATTGTGCTTACTTGCAGAGGTCGTGAACTGCACATCAAATCATTTAAAAACAAAGATCAAACTTTGCAGCACTGGTCAACAAAGGCAACTTTCTATGCCAGAATTAAAACCTGAAATCAGGCATTTAATTAAAAATATGTCTTGTTTTTAGAGGGCTGAGCAGTCACCTTAAAGTCACTTGGAGCCAAAGCACTTGGTACCAAAATCAGGTCAGCTTCCCCAGGCAAGAAAGGTATAACTTGGTGTTGTGAGTTGCTGACTGATAGACTGAGTAGATGGCAGGCAAGCGGAATCCAAGCCAGTAGAAAACTGGCTGTTCCCAGGCACACGGCTCTGGCAGTATGAGCCCCTTGGGTGTTGCTGTGGTTCCTATCCATGCAGAAGATGGTGATGTTTTGTAGCATTTGTGTTTTCCTGACAGTATTTAGCACCAGTTCTTGTCAGCTGGAGAGGAAAGTGAGTCAGCTTTTTGCCTGATGAGTCCCTGGGTTGCAAGGCGGGTTGACATACTGTTAATAGTGAGAGAGACAGTTAGCATTTGATCTGTTTATATGTGCGTGTATATGTCTCCAAGAACATGATGGTTTTCTTCTCTGTTTACACACTGACCTGACTTTCTGTAAATTTAATGGCCCTGTTGTAATTCATTCATACACTACATGTTTTCATAGCCCTTTATTTTATTGCGTTCTCACTGCAAACTCTTTCATCTGCATTCCTCCTCCATATAGCTTCACTTCATTCTCGAAACACTTGCATGGAGATGATGTAAGGAATCCCTTCTGGCTCTCCTTCCCATTCTCCCTTCCCCCCTTCTTTCCATGCATTTGTTTGTTCTCCTTCCTAATTGCTCCCAGGTTTTCTGGGTGGTCCATCTGTGAACTAGATAATGGTAGAGTGCCTCTGCCTGCTAGGAGCTGGTGTGCTGTGCTTGTGATGTGGCCTCCCGAGTGCTCTTCAGAGTTGTTCTGTCTTTTATCTCTTTTGTTTGTCTCCTGGCTCTTTCACACCTGCTAGAAATCATATGCTTGTCCAAAGGGAAGGGTGAGGGTGGGAAAGCAACAGAGTGGGAATTTTCTGCAGTTACAGCCCCTCTGGATCATGCTCTTTAGTTTTTAAATATCTCCTTGAAGCCAATGGAAGTGAGCACTGGGACATGTGCAGTGCTTTCCCCCTCCTGCTCACAGCCCCATTGCTCTTGGGATATTTCTGGCAATGTGACACTATGCAGGAAGGGGAAGTGGCTGGAGTCTCCTCATTTCTAATGGAAAGTAGAGAGCTGTGTTAAAACTGCACGGGTCCATCCGTCACCTCCAAGTACCAGTGTTAGTTCTTGGTTGGAAGTGTTCCTGAAAACATACCCATTAGGTGTTGGTTTGTTAAGGCAGCTGTGGAAGATAAGCTGGCTGTCATCAGAGCCTATTTTCTTGTCTCACATAGTAGATGCTTTTCACAAACGAGCAACAAGAAATCACACCTAATTGCAGATAAGAGAAGGATTTAGGGAGCTAATTGCTTTTATCGTTGGCTAGACCTTAGACAAAAAAATGAGGTGCAAGATCTGAATGTTTAGGATTAATCTGCTAAACAAAAAGCAATGCACAAACCTCAGAAAGCAGTGAGTGCATCTAGGCTTGCACAACAGGATGCTGACAGTTTGCTGTGGCTCAGCTGAATTTCTGTAAGATGTGAGCAGGATAGCACCTGGATCCTCACTGCGCGTGGGGAGGGAGTGCTAGGAGATACGCATATGCCCCTTGATACCTAGATCTGCCCATCCTATCTTAGAGGGTCTTCACCCTGCTGACTGTTCTTGCTAGACACACTTTTTCCAGGTTAATAAAAAATATCTTCAGTAGTGCCTGTTGCATCCCTCTGAATCTCAGCCCTTTTGAACAGTTTATAAAATCGAATTTGCTTGTATCAATCAAAAAAAGAGGTGCACATTTCTACCTTACCAGTGGCAGGGAGCAGACAGCAAGGCACGTGGTAGATCAGGGAAGAGTGTCAGCACCTGAGCTGGGTCCCAAAAACCTGGCAAATAACATTAGAGTGATGCTTGTAGATTATATCAAGTATATTGTTTTGAGCTGTAAAGGGTCATGTTCTCATTTCTCTGTAGATCTCCTCTAGATGGCTCAAAACTTCTCATGGAAACTGGGATGATCTCATTATCAGATGATTCCAAGAGCAGGGGATTTCAAGTACCTGGAAAACTGGCGAGTCCAGAAATAGCTTGAGAGAGAGTGCACAGTGAGGAGCTGGTGATGAATCCCATGCTATGCTTGCCTTCCTGCTTGTGGAAGATGAGTACCTGCACTTGCCCTCCCCAGCCTGGCACCCGGCGGTACTGGGTTGGACTACAGCCCAGCTGCGATGTGAACAAGCCTTGGTGCAGGAAGGGAGAGGGGCTCCCTGGCACTCTCATGTAACAAAAGGCAGGATTTAACACTAAATTTACATGAATTTGAATAGGTGAGAGGGGCAGCTCATATGCCAAAGCAAACATGGACATGTGGAGACACCTGCCCAGCAGACTTAATCATGTTAACATGCAAGATTTACACAAAGAAAACAAACAGGGTTTTTCTACAGGTTTGTGTTCAAAAGTGGCATTGAGTTCAGCTGCAGACATTTTTGTGTCTTTAAATAAGTTTACAACTAAATCTTGGCTCATAAAGGGCCAAATCTTCAAGTTCTCATTCACTTTTCACTCCATCTAACCTCTCCTTGAAGTCAGCAGGAGTTCAGATGGAGTAAAGACTGATTAGGGACCAAAGCAAACTTTACTTTGGAACCCATGTCACTTTATTGCTCCACTGGCCAACTAATGGAGAGCGAGCAAAGCTGTGCAGCACCCTCCTTGTGACAGTAGATTTCCTGTTACAGAGGGCTGCTCTGTCTTGGCATTGCCAAAGAGTTCTCTTTGAAAGTAATCTTCTGGTTGTTTTTCTGTTCTGCTTTTAATCAGTTGGTGGCTGAGATTAGAACATTATTTGGTACTAAAGGACAATGTAACTTTCACAATTTATGTACTTCACAAGGAGCTGAAGGGCCTGTCTGGTGTGTTGTAGAAAAATGCCTGCAACACTGAAATACTGCAAAGCATTTCTTCAAGTTATTCAGAAATCTGGGAGGCAGTGTCTTGAAACAGTGGAAGTGACTACAGAACTAGGGAGGTGTAGTTCTGTAGTCACAAGGAAGCGACACGGAAGCACTGCAGTGTGCGCCGGCGCACCATTTTTCGGTATGCCTTTTTCCTCTTGCTGCTTTCAAACACCCACTGATGGTAGATAGCCACCTCTTTCTTTCATCTCCATTTCATAAAACAAATACTGTTTTTCAGTGTACCTAAAACAGCAGTTCCCCACAGTCTCTCCGTTGTCTGCCTTCAAGAGACATACTGGTGGAGATTCTCTTTCATTTAAGTGCTTCTAACACTGTTGCTTTAACGGAACATGCATGACCAGCTCTCACCCTGAGAGCAAGCCATCTTATTTATCTTAGCCTGGGTTTTATTTGGTGGGTGAGGGCAGATGCCTATCTCATTTCAATAGATGCATGACCCAGTGGGCTGACACCCGTGGAGACTTGCCCACTCCACAAGTCCCTGGGGAGGAGCAAGAGGAGAACGTGGGAAACCTGACTGAGGCTTGTGGCTGTGCAGGGAGCCGAGAGCAGCAGAGCCCTCAGCCTCACGCCAGTAGAAGCAGAAATGGTAAAACAGCCTTAACTTTTAACAAACCCGTGAATGAGCTGAGGACCTGACCTCGTGCTTCCTGAGGAAGAGGCAAGCTTTTTCATTAAGATCAAGAGGAACAAGGCTTGGGCTCATTATATTTCAAAGCACTTTGTCTCTTTATTGATGCATTTCAAATTACATCTACTTGAATAGGGAGTCCGTGCCAGTAAGGCTCCTTCACATCAGCAGGTACAATGAATCTTACTTGAAACAAACTCAGTCTTGTGTTTTCAACTGTTTAAATGGCATTGGATGTTTGGAGCCAAATTCTTGTTTCCTGAATGTGTTGAACTCATTGTTTTTACTCAGGATATGCATGACTGTGGTCCGAATCTGGCCCATCCAGTGCAGCTAAGCATAAAATGAGATTGAAGAGGGGAGAGTTGTATTTTGGGGTTTGAGGTTTTGCAGTCTTTTTATCAATTTTTCCAGATGTTCTTCACACCATTTCTGGGAAGCAAAGGCAAGATTTCTCCACCAGCATACACAGCAAAGTGACTGGCATATTTACGATTTTTCCTTGCAGCTTTTCTAGTAAAAAGATATTAGACTCCTTTTACTAGCAAAAAGCACATAAAACGATATCAGTGGGGTTTTTTTAATTCTTTGATTCCATATGGTAAACATTCATGTGTAGTGGGTGGAAAATGCATAATTTTGTTTTATTTTACGCTTGTCCCTTTCTGTCTCCCTCCTGTCCCATATCAGTAAGGTATCATCACATTATATCTTCATTTTAATATGTACTGTTAATTTCTGGCGTTTCTAAGCCTTATGTGTGAGGCACTTGAAATTACTAGGTTGGCTTCTGCTTGAAGTTCAGCAGTGGAGAGGCCGTGGGGCAGAGGTGGGGAGGAGCAGAGGGCAGAGAGGGTCTTAGAAGCTGGCCAGAGGTGTGAAGGAGGAGTTGTTATGCTCCCACTGGTGTGGGGGACCCAAGAGCCCAACTGCTAGCACGAACCAGTTGGAGCTGATATGCCTTTTCTTTGGCACAATTAATTACTTCACATCCTGATTGTGCCTATCGTGTAACCTTGAGGGAGACCCAGTGCACAAATGGGGTTAAAACCTGGTGACCTGGAGAAGGATTTAGAGCTGTGATCAAATCTGTTAACAAAGTCAAAGTTGACAGAGGAGGTACAGTATCAGCACAAAGGCCAGAACGGAGCTGTGAATTGAAAGGAAAGATTAGAAAAAAGAGAACATAACAAGATGAGAGTTAAAACTGATTAAGGGCCAACGTCTCTGATGCCTAATCCTGAGTTACTGAGTTGGGCACTGGGGATCTCCACAGGGGAGAGAAGAAATCTTCCCTCCAGGCTGCACAGCAGGAGAACTGCTCCATAACAACTATTCCAGCCTGATGGCTTCAGCAGTCAGCCTGGGCTCCTCTGCCGGCTCACCCCATCTGGGAAGAGAGGCAGGACAGCCTGCATTCACACCTCTAATTTGTGGCAAAGAATCAAGTACTAAGTTATATGCAGCAAGGACAAGAAAACAGAAGTTGTGCTAGATATTAAATATTTAGTGGACAATTACGTAATACTTAAAAGCTTAAAGAAAAGCAATTTGGTTTTTTTACAGGTCAACCAAATGTCTTGAGCTTTGCTCTAAATTGTATGCAGACACTTTCAAAGTTCATCAGTTTTTGTTGTTGCCCTGAGCTGTTTTTTAGTTTGGGTTTTTTCTGTTTGCTTTGGTTTTGCCCTCTAAAGAGGAAGAAAAAGCTGATAGGAGTTTAGAGGTTTTGAACACAGAAGCCATTTTAACTTTAGTCAAAGTATGTAAGGGGACTTCTATTAAACCAGGAGGTTTGGATTGAAAAAAACCAAACATAAACCAAACCCACAAAAAAACATCTTTACATAGAGACCAAGCATGAAGAACTTGAACCTCCAAGGTAACTACTTCTGAAAAAATGAGTGAGTAGGAAAAGAATGTTATAATTGCAACTGTATTGCCTTATCTGTAGAGGATAGGACCAAGCATGCACTAGAGTAAGTGCAAAGTGAGGCACTTAAGGACAAGAAGTAAACAGCAGTGATAGCAAAAGGAGGATGGCTGAAAAGCAGCAAGCCATACTTAGCCTTCTCTGCTTCTCAGACCTTTAAATTGAGTCCTTTCCCACATTCTTGAAAGGCTGAAGGCGAAACTAGGGAGCTCCAACTTTGTGCGAGGTTAGTTGGCTTTGGGACAGCTGACGATGATACCTGCCCCCTCTCTACCCCTCCCCGTAATGGATTGCATAAACACGTGCTTAATGTTTGCAGTGCTTAGAAATGGAAGGCACTGTGAGCACAGAGATATCTCATTTATTGTTTTCTTAGGTTGTTGCTTTTCAGAGAGGCATGTGATGTTTAGTGCCTGCTTTTTTTTATATGGTATTTTTAAAAGGTGCTTGGTAATACTGTCATCTTGTGGTAGTTGACCCTGGCTGGATGCCGTGTGCCCACCAAAGCTACCCTGTCACTCCCGCCTCTGTCTTGGAGCCTGCTGGCATTGGCTTTGTTGGACACAGGGGAAGCTTCCAGCAGCTTCTCACAGAAGCCACCCCTGTAGCCTCCCTGCAACCAAAATCTTGCCACACAAACCCAATACAATTCTGTTTAAAGAAGCAGTCTTGGAAAGAAGATTAGGAATAACAACCTCAACAATGAAGGCTAGAATAGATTGTCCAAGTGATTTGAGGAGTCAAAGGAGGGATCCATTTGTCTTTTTTGCCTTAGGACATTGTTAATGACAAAAATGTAAATCATCTTTGCTTGTCACCAGAATAAAAGCTTTGTCATGCTTTTAGCTGTACAACTTAAAGGCCCAACTTGAAGAAGATGTTGGTCCCAGAACTCTACATACAGTCCAGGTGCTATACACGGGGACTGGCTGAAGCTTGTGGATGCCTTGGCCTCTGTTGGTTTTTGCAAGGTGGTTCTGCCACAGACACAAGGGATGTGGCAGCATAGGTAGACCTGCATACACCTGACGTGGGGCTGGCTGCTGCATGCAGATTCTCCTTCATGCTGTGGTTCTGCATTCAAACCTCTGAGATGTAATGGGAAAGGAAAGCTGCTGTTTTGGTGAAGTAGCATGCTACCAGGCCAAATGACAAGCTATAATAGTGTTTCTTCAGGGCATTAGTTGAAGGTCATGGATCCATGGGGTTTTGTTGGTGTGGCTACAGCAGGGTTGGTTTAAGAGTTTCCCAGACCATTCTTTACCAGCCCCGGTCTTATGGGTCCACCTTTGCCCTGTCTTCTCAGCTGGATCAGCTCAACTGTTTGTGGGACCATGTGATAAATACGCCAGAGTAAGTGGGATGGTGTGGGGGACCACTGTCAGTTTCTTCAACAAACTGGTAAAGCCAGGAACCGCTTTATCCATCAGTTACCACAACAGATATCTGTGGAGCTGACGCTGAAGCTGTGTGGCACTCTTTACCTGTCTGGATGTGAAAAGCTTAACAACTTGTAGCTATCTGTGAGCAGAGCTTGGTACCACATGTTCCAGGCCTGGAGAGCTCCCGACTACATGGCTGCTTCAAGTATGTAACGGCCACACATCCAGATACGTATGATGATTAGCAGACAAACGTTTGGCTGGATAATGTCAAATATAACTCATAGAGAGCGAAAGTTCTTTCAATAATTCCCTCTTACCTAGGAAAAGAGTTTCTCCTCTGTGGCTGTCACATGTGCTTGCAGAGCGGCTGCATTAACAAGGCCTGGAGATGTAATACCATGACAAGGCATAAGACCTCCAGGTTCCCTGGAAAGTTTGCTGTTGCTGAACCTCCACCAAGGACTTGCTATTCCCTAAAGCCTGGTTGTCTTGGTGCAGGAGTCACCTCTGATAGGTAACTTCTTCCACTTCTCAGCCTGCAAGTGGCACAAGCCACACTTCTGTCTTCATTTCCCTGTAGTTTGTGCCTGGTAACACTCTGGTCTTCTAGCCATGATCTGGGTTTTTGTTGATGGCTTGCTAAGTATTCACAGAAAAAAGCAATAGGAGCATGGATTTAAATGTCTCTTTATTTCTGCTAGATCCTGAGTGATTAAGGAGCTGTGTATGTAGACGCTGACTCTGCAAAGAAAATGCTGATTTTTGTTTTAGTGTTTATATGCCTCAGATGCTTCCTTGTGAAATGCTCCGGAGATTTCATTTGATTACACTGCAGCTTCATTATCAGTAATGCCTGTTTGCCTTTTAAATTAAAAAGACCTCCTACTCTGACCTCATAGTAAAACATTCCTGCAATCTAATGCTAGATAACCAAAAATAACATCTCCCCTTTGTGGACCTAAAGAGAGAAATCAGCAGAAGCCTATAGTTGCTACTTCTGCTGTTGTGTAGGAGGGTGATTTGTTTGCTTTAATTTTGAACTGGTCTGCAAGAATGTTGTTTTTATGTTCTCCTTATGCCAAGTCTGTGTTAGTTGTCATCTCTTTGCCTGCTGCATAACTCTTAACTCCTCCCTTATGTGAATTCAAGTAATGCACTAGAGTCTAAACTAAAAGAAAATGAGTTAAACCAAGGCCTGCAGTTGTGCTGGGGGAGTGCCCTCAGCCCACGGGGAGTATCTGAGGAAGAAAAATGGATCTCCTCTGGCCAATTACAGAGGTGTGGCCACAGACTCTGCCTGCATTATGGTACTCGCTCTTTGTCCACCAGGACCATGACTGAATCTGTAAGCCTTTAAGCAGTGTTGCACTATGTTGAAGGTGAGAGACGGAATTGTGAATAAATCCTCTGGAATACTTGGTGTGTCCTAGCAGCCAGGGAGGGATCCATGAGTCCCCTTTGCCAGGTCGTTCTCAGGGACGAGAACGACCCTGATTTAGCAGAACCATAGAATCGTTTGGGTTCGAAAGGACCTTAAGATCATCTAGTTCCAACCACCCTGCCATGGACAGGGACACCACACAATAGACCATGTCACCCAAGACTCCATCCAACCTGGCCTTGAACATTGCCGGGAGTGGAGCGTTTACCAATTCTCTGGGCAACCTGTTCCAGTGCCTCACCACCCTCACAGTGAAGAACTTCTTCCTTCTATCTAACCTGAACTTCTCCTCTTTAAGTTTGAACCCGTTAACGCTTGTCCTATCACTACAGTCCCTAATGAAGAGTCCAAAATTTAATGGAGTTTGAGAACCAAGACACTGAAATGAAAATCAGCAGTCTGCTTGTAAGCTAGATAAGTCTGTTTCAGACCTTTTTTTGTTGCTCTTCATATTTTATCTTGATATAACTTTCAGTGACAGAAACATGTCAACAAAGAAACAGCAAGCTTTTGTGTAAGTTACTGTTTGGAATGTGTGGAAGGGTCCCTCCCTGCTGTTGCAACGCGAGGACAATGCATTGCAAGATGTTTCTTCCAACAGGAGAGGAATGGAGGCTAGCCAGGGCTTCTCAGGCAACAATGCATTTAACAGAGCATGTGACAGTGGAAGGAAGGAGGCTGAATGAGGTTTTGTCTGCTGCTCCATTCGAAAATGTCTGCGGATAGGAGAGAGGCTGTGGAGTTAAGGGCAGAATTTCAGTGTAAGCTTTGGAAGAGTTTTCTCTTTAAACCAAGCTATACAATAATTTACCTGTTGCTAAATGCTGCGACAACACTGTAGGATAGAAGAAACAGTGACCACTGCACCTGTAGGCAGTAGGGCAAGTGGGTTCATAGCTATTCAGATGACAAGGAAAAGAATTGTATACCTTCCTGTCCTTGGGGCTTACCTATGGACATTGGGTATTTTGCACTGAAGAGCTGTGCTTCTGCCATGGGTTCTTTGCATGTTTTCAAGGCAGCAAAGGATCAAGGGATATCACCTGGGATATGTATGTGCTTCTGTGTTTTATTTGTGTCATTTTTAGCAGCCCTGGTAAGTCTTCACTGGTACCTTACTACTTCCTTCTAGAAAGTGGAAAAGCAGAAACCAACCATATCATTTCATATGTGTGTATCTGATCAAATGCTGAATAATCCAGAAGGGCAGTGAGTTAAAACCAATGGCAACTAATTGTCTTTGCCTGTTTGGTGTGCCTGTGTTCTCTATCTCCTCTCGTAAATCATCACAAAATACAAACTCATTTCTGAAGAGTTCAGTTCTAGTAAGAGAAGGGGGACCCTGATTTTTTAATTCTCATATTTTAGCTGGGCTATGTGTATGTTTTCTCAGGGAAGATCCAATTTTAAGAGACACCTGCATCCACTTTAACCTTCCCTTCTTTGTGAGCCCTGCTTTTGGCACCAACCAATTAGTGGACTCAGGAGGACATTCTGGGTCAAGCTGTACCAAGTACCACAAATCCTCATTAACGCTAATTAGTGCTCAGTAGATTAATTGGTGGTGAAGCTCATCTTTTTTTAATTACTTGAGCAAATGAGACAGCGGGACCTTGTGGTCAGCTTTGAATTATTCTGTTTGTTTTGATGCGCCTCATTTGAATGTGTAAAGCCAGATGTTTGTTGCCCAGATTTAAGGGCTATTTGCTTTTGTGAGGGATGAGGAGAACACAGGAAAATAAAATTAAGGTCTCTGTTGATACCTTAGAGCAATTCAGATGCAAAAATGGAAGAGTCATTTATTTATTGGATGGAAAATAGTGCTACAAAATAACATGTTGCCTTTAGTTTACATTTTGGTTTGTCAGCCACTTAATGAATTCATGTAATGTTGTTAGCATAGACTTCCAGGCAGACAGAAATCACCTCGACTCTCTCAGGAAGCCATTGCAAAGGTATTCCTCGTCCAAGTGTTCTTCATTATTGATAACAACTGACTCTGGTTTGTTTGAGTTATTGGTGACTTGAGTAGTGACTTTGTTGAATCATTTTTTCATAGTGAGCATCCAAATTGGGACATTTTTGTAATAGTTTTTGTTCTAATCTACTGTTTGTTTTGCTTAGTTCAAAGCATTTTGTCTGTGTCCTTTGTTCTTCATATAATTACAGATAGATGGTGTCTCTGCCTTACCCCTCTTGAGGTCATTAACTAACCACCATATTTCAGTGTCACTTTCCAGGTCACTGACTCCCATAAGGCTGTCTGAGTTTGTGATTTCTTCCATTCTGACACAATTTTAGAGGTCCTGAGTATGAGCACAACTACATCCAGTATTCAGACTATGATCTTAATATCTCTCATCTATTTGCCTCAGTGCATCTTAAGATGCCATCCTTAGACCCTGAGGAGGACTCAGGCACTGGCTCTGAGCCACTGGAAAGCAAAATTAACACTCAGTCATGGCTGATACTTAGGGTTGATTTACAAGCAATATTTCTGTAAGCAAGGACAAGTATGGTGCCTGCAAGTCTGATGTCATCCATAGTTTTGCATCAAAGTGTGAGGGAGGCTGAGAAGTCTTCACTCTGATTGTAGCAGACAAAAACCTTTTTTGAAAGCAGGGACTCAGTTGATATCCATGCAAACACTTTAGTTAAAAATCCCACTTAACCACTTAGTTAAAAATTCCACTTTCTCTTCAGGTCTTGTATTGGAAGATCTAATATCTGTTAATAAATCAAATACTGATCTGTTTCAGAAGAGCTGTGCTGCATTTACCTGTATGTACTAAGAGCTTATTTTATAGTACTTGACTAGTTTTGGCTTGCAGTCTGTTTAATCATCCCTTGTACTTAAATGCTCTAATACTTCCATGAGGTTTTTTTTCCTGCATAGATACGCTCCAGTATAATTTCCCAAATGGGAAAATCAGGCGTGACTTCAGTTTTGAAACTGTTGATTATAATTAGCAATATCAAAGATAGCCAAGCTTTGGCTTCCTAAGAGCTGTGGTGTGCCACTCCTGTTCAGAAGTCCCTTGACAGCATGCTCTCCTCCACACATTGCATGTAGAAGCCTGAGGAGCTAACCGTTACTGGCCTGTAGCAGGTACCATCCTGCACTTCATCTGTTGCTGTGTGGTAGACAGGCAGATGAAAAATTTGTTCGTTGTGCCTTTTGCTGCTGTGGCTAATTCCATTCTCAGTGTAAGAACTTTGTAGCAGATGTTCATAGAATCATAGACTGATTTGAGTTGGAAGGGACCTTAAAGCTCATCTAGTTCCAACTCCCTGCCATGGGCAGGGACACCTACCACTAGAACAGGCTGCTCAAGGCCTCCAACCTGGCCTTGAGTGCTACCAGGGATGGGGCAGCCACAGCTTCTGGGCAACCTGTACCAGTGCTTCTCAACCCTCACAGTAAATAACTTCTTCTTTATATCTAACCTAAATCTACCCTCTTTCAATTAAAAGCCGTTACCTCTTGTCCTATCACTACAAGCCCTTGCAAAAAGTCCCTCTTGAGCTTTCTTGTAGGACCCCTTTAGGTACTGAATGGCTGCTGTAAAGTATTCCCGGAGCATTCACTTCTCCAGCTTGCTTATTTGTCCCTTAGAACAAATATTTTTGATTGGTTTAAGATTCCTCTTTTGAGCCACCAAAACTGCCCTCCAATTCTCCTGCTGAGATGGGAAAGACTCTAACTTTATGTTCCTTACCTGCAGAAAATGAACAGGTATTCCACTTCTGTCACTCACAGGACAGCAGTAGATTCAGACAGTGTTTCACTACACTTACCAGTCAGTGGTAAGTGTAAGTGAAAAGTCACAGTGGTAAGTGACTTACAAGTCACGCAGCAGCCCTCCGCAATCAGTGTGAGGTTGCACAGTACAGCTTTGCTAGTTTGCAGATGAACTGGTAATGATTATGCGGGTTGTCGACTTCATAAGCCTGTTAAGGGTGAGAGAAATCTCTTGTCTTGCTATTCCCTTACCGGGTGATTCTTTGTAATATGTATTTTCTATTATGCTGCCTGCTTTGAGCAGTTGGAGATTTCTTTGTGTATGTACTTGATTTTCTTACAGCCAGCTGGTCTTCGGGTTTTTTAACCAGTCGGAACTTCCAGGATTTTTGGAAGCTTCCATGCTGGAACCTTGTTTTTATTGGAAACCTGTGAACCTTCTGCTTTGAACACAGGCAGATCTCATGATCTAGGAGCTCTTAAAGATTGTTTGACATTCTCAGTTGGTATCTATAGTTTTGCTTCCGAATCTGTTATCAACTTCTATTTTATATAGAGGAAATACTACTGACTGCAGGCAGAGAAGGCAACCTAGTGTGTCTGTTGCAGATGTGGTTCTGTGGTGCCAAAGGAAGGAGAGGAAGAGACTAAGTGCCTGAAAATACTGACAGTTTATAAAAATTTTAAGGAGGGGTCCATAGGCTGTACAAGTTTCTAGTTCAGCTGTCAATGTTTAGAGACCATAGAAAAAAGAGGCGGATTCTTCCCTTTCTTTCGTGGACATCTCATTATGCACTGAACAGGGGACTGTGAGCCTGGATACTACCCTAATGGACTATTAAATGGAATATAAACCTGCATGGCTGGATTGCGTATTATAGGCATCTCAGTGATTCTTTGGTTACTTTCTTGTTTGAAGCTAGCAAACTGCTTCAATGAAAGGGAGTTGTTTGCTTAAAGCTGTTGTAACTTTGTTGACAGCAGCAGCTGTGCTTGCTGGGATTTCCATTCCATATAGTTAATGTATGTGAATTTGTAATCTAATCCAAGAAACATATCAAGGTCGGCATTTAGACGTGTATCCATGTGTGCAGCATAACCAGTGGAATTACTGCTTGTGAATAAAGATGTGAAAGAACAAGCAGACTATGAAAATGGAAACACAGTATAAATGTAGTGCAAATGGGACAAAGACACTCACTGCAAGGAGCTGCACTCGCGAACAGATCCCTTCTATGCACTGGCTTCATCTTGGTGTTAGGAACAAGGATGAGATGGAAAAAGAACCCAACACAATTTTAGAGGAACTTTAAACTAAATTAGACTGTAATATCTTTTTCAAAATCATCAGATATGAAACAGTTTTTTGAGGCTCCAGTGCAATGAGATGTGGACACCTATGTTATTTTATAACCCCACTGAATTTAGTGGGACTTGTATATGTAATTAGGTGTTTTGAAAGGTCAGGATCTTAGCCATTGTTTAATTCTGGGCATAAAGTTCTTAATGAAATTAGTTGTGTTTTTAATAAAAATCAAAGTGGAGAGCATCTCTACTGATTTGTGTACATATACTAAACCTGCTGTAAGCGTATGTATTTTTCATCTTAAGTTTGTATTTTCACTATCTATGAATTCAGTAATAATTTTTCATGCTTTTGACAGGAACTGTGTAAACTAAAGGGGATTTTAATCAAAAACTGGCTAGAAAGTTTTCTTTACAGTGTGGGAGGTGAAAAGGAGAGTGTTCTTTATAAGATAGTTAACTATGGGTCCCACCTTTGGTTGCTTCAGGCCATTTTGCAGGTGTGATAGAAGCCTTTTACCATGTGCTAAGTCAAAGTGCTTTGCTCCTTCTCTCTAAGGCAGTTTGTGGGTGTTGTGTTACATGTATATAATACTAAAGAGAAATCTCATTTTTAATGTTCCATATCACTTGATGTCAGACTTCTGATACGGCTTGTAATAACGTATAGGCATTGCATTAGATAGGCATGCCTATCTACTAGGCATTGGGTATTCAGAAATCACAATGATGGTAATATTAGGGATGGATTAACTAAAAGTAAACTTACACAAAGTGGCCTTAAAAAGGAGGAGCTTCCATTAGTAGTTCTCTTGATAATGTGCAGTTTAAAGAAAGAGAAATATCTTTTTCATGGTACAGGCATCTTAAACACTGACGAAGTCAAAGCTGCCAGGTACTTTAGTACAGTTGACTTTTACCTTGAAATTATCTGGTTACTCACTGGTACTTTTTTTCTCTTTCTCAGCGTGAACGAACGTGATCATTTGTTGAAAAGGCTCAGCAGGAAAACTCCTCCGAGCCTTTTCCGTGCTCATTCTGTCCAGCAAAGTGTATCACGTAAGTAGCAGATCATGTATGCACGTGTGTTTCACAGCAGTCAGTCCCGCATGAGGGAAGCGCAGGGTGATTATTTTTTAATTAAGTTGTAGGTAGAGGTAATCTAGCGCAGAGGCTGATGAGCTGCCAAGCAAGGCACATACATTTGGAAGTGGAATTAGTGTATTTGGCTCTAGGCAAGTGGAGCTCAAATGTGGATAATTCTCTAGGATTCAATCAACAGGCCCAGACAACAAAATCCCTATACGGAGTTTCTCTAAATGTAAAATCCTGATAGTCTCAAAAACACTGCAAAATCAAAAACTCTGCAAGATAAAATGTTGTGATAGAGCCCAGCTTAAATAGAAATGGTTTCTTTATGCAAACTTGTATTAGCTGTAGTTAGCTGAGGATGCAGCCATGTTTCAGGGCTGTCACTTAGGGGTTTTGTATGTGTCCAATGAGGAAAACTCTCCTCTCCCTCTTTGTCCTCTTCTGTGATAAGAGAAGCAATGTCATGCACACCTCACTGCTGCTGCTATTTGGGAAAAATTGCATTTCTCATTGGTGTAGAGGTCAAACATTTATTCATCTTCCTAGAAGAACATGTGACAGGCCTTTATCTGCTGAACCTGACATTTTTTTGTCAGTGTTAGAAAGGCTTCCATAGCATTAAAAATAATCTGGTAGCTCTGTAGGACAGGTATCCTGAATGACTACGCTGTCTCAAGGGGCCAGGGAGTCTGGTCAACCCCTTCTAGTAGTAGAATGTAGTCTCTCGTGATTAAAAGGTGATCAAAATATGCTTATCTTACTAAAGAAAATAGCCCGCAGTGTGCAGTACTGCTGCACGCAGGGCAAGGGGCAGGCACTCAGATTTGGGTTTTGTATTGCCATTGCAGTGAGAAGTGGCACTTCATGACTGTTTAAGAATCCCAGGGAAGTCAAATCTCGTTGCTGGCTGTGCCATCTTCTGTGGCAGAATTGTTGTGGTTCAGCCCATGGAGGCAGAGCTGGGATTTGAGAAGCCAAATGCCAGGGGTATTCCTGTTTTCCATAGGGAATTCGACTAGAAGGGGTGGGACTGTGATGGATCTGCTAGTCTTTATCCTTCATAGCATCCTTGCAAGGCCATCACTGTCAAGGGATGTAGAGTCTTCAGTGATCAATCCAATTGCTCCTGGGAAAAGAGACTGGTGCACAGAGCAGCCTTGTGGACCGTGTGCTTCTGCAAGGATTTAATCCTTTGTGTCAAGGAGCCAGGGATGCTGATGGCAGCACGGCTTTGGCCATGCAAACATGCTCTTTGAGGAGATTCCAAAGACGAGGATTGGCAGAAGATATCAACAGAATGCATAAATGAATTGCTGTCAAATAGTCTGCTTAGAGACTTACCACAGTGCAGAAACGAGATACACCAGTGGTAACTAGTCAGACTTGATGTATGCTCTCAGTCTGATAGAACACATCATCACGTTGTTAGTAGGTGAATAGCTATTGGGAGAGAAAAATGACATCAAAACAAACCCTGATTTGGATAACTAGCTTCCCTATAAATGCAAATTAAGTGCTAAATGAGTCAGGCCACTCAGGACAGGTTACAATCAGCAGTCTGTTTTCCACATGAACATAAATTTTGATTGTGAAGCTGTTAGGATTGAAAGATGCATTTTATGGCATATCCATGACTTTAAAACTGCTGTCATCTCTTGTCAAACGTTATTTTCCAGTGTTGCATAGCTGCTATATGTACAAGGCCATGTGAAATCCAGGGAACATATGTGCTGTTTTCACAACCCTCAATCGTACAACTGTTTACGAAATGCTAGAAATCTTCAAAGCAAGGAATTGATGAATAGGGCAGTAGCCTTGACATGCTGGGGCAGTATCTTAAATCACACTACAAGCACTGTTCAAAGTCTGGAACTGTTCATATGTCTCCACCATGCTCAAAGTTTCCAGCCTGTGAAGGCCACTTCTTCCAGAAATTGCTTGTGCGGCTTCAACTCAGAATCTGGCACTTGCATGTAAAGCAGGAAGATAGTTTGTTTGGTTAGAGCTGACAAAGGCTTAAGCAAATCAACTGCCTTGGTCCCAGGAAGGAAAGAAAATGGGATTAAATTTCCTAGCACAGATCGTAAAGGTGCAGTACTCTTCAGTGAGTCACATGATTTTTTACAACAACTGTTTCTAAATTTTTGAAGAGAAAATAAAGGCTAAATAGCTTTGTTTCCAATTACATGGAAAGGAAAAAAATGTCATGGGGAGTTTCTGGCCTGCTGCTAGTGGTCTACGGTGGCAGGAAAAAGATGACCGAGGTAAGTCTGTACAGACTTGTACAAAAGGAAGAAGCTCACACTGTGTGTTTCTTTATCTTTCTCTTTTTTAGAAATGCTCCCCAAAAGTATTAGCACAGCACTTCAGGCAGGATGCATGGCTGGGGTGCTCCTATATATCAGCAGGCTCTGGTGGATCCAGCCCCAAAATGGGGGGCACAGCCACACAGCCAGTGTCATGTCAGTGCTATACAGGAGTGCCAGCCAGGATTAATCTCTTAAACACCTCCGTCCAGTAAAGAAACTGGCTCAGAGTGACTGCCTTGGAGAGTAGCCCCTGTCGGGAGGGGTATACCCTTGAAGTTTATAAGATGTTCGTGGCTATTTTTCTTGCTTTGGTTTTGTGTTCCTGAATCATGTAAAGCTGTCAGAAGCACGAAAGAAATCAATCTACTAGATAGATTTCTACTGTCAAAGTTCATATGATTCCTTCCTACCAGTATAACTTCTGGGAAGCTTTATGAAAACTTTTTAAAAACATATGGTGAGATTCCTGTTGGGTGTTTGTCTTGAGACCTCAGTGAAAGAGTTCTATATGGTTGCCAAGCCCATAACTGTCTCAGTAGAATCCTATAGGGAGCAGTGATGACACTGGCCTCTGGGCTTGGTGTAGCTCTTGGTGAACGTGCCTGGTGAAATCTGAGATTGCCTGTTGCCATTTGCTTTCTAAAAAGAGTGAGCAGGAAATGCCACCAGGCTCCTCTCAGATGTGTCTTTGAGTTCTTTGCTTTAGGGTGCTGTGGGGCTCACATTTAAGGGAAGGAGCAATAATGACTCCCAAAAGCTCTCTCTCTCGGAGGCTTTGCTGGCAATGAGGTTTTTCTCCTTGTGAGCTTTCTGCAAGTCTCCATCTAAGCTCATGTCTCTTTTTTTGCTGCTACTTTGTGAAAGTAGCATCTCCTTTAGATAAGTTCTGTAGATGCAAAAGATGGTTCTTGACTTCCCCATACTCCTATGTGACTGATCTATATCACCTGTGCCCTCAGAGCCTCACCAGCAGCATGGGAAGGGTGATGCTCCCCACTTGCTCAGGTACCCTCAGACTTGTCTGTCTATAAGCAAAGTCCCATAACACCTCTAGTGCGGTTTCCCTCCTGTAATTTGGAATCCTTACTGCCAGTGTTTACTTGTCATTTGTCTCAGCATGCTCTTAAAAATAGAGCTGAATCCTGCCCTTGTTAAGCACTGCTCCGGCAGAACTCCCCCTGAAATGTGGAGAACCATGCCTGAATGAGGATTACTGCATTTGGCCCAGATTTCCTATGCTAGCAAAGAAAATCCCCCTTCCTTTGACAGAATATGGTGCTTGCATAGAGTAAATCTGAATGCAGAGCATATGGTTTGCACCTTATTAATCAATGGAGAAAAAGCACCTGTCATCTGAGGCTCATTTCACAGCATGGGGGCTGGCGAATAATAAATAATAATAATGTGTTCATGCTGAGGGCTCTAATCCCGCCATTAATCCTCCACTAGCAGACACCTTCCTCTCACTTCTCTGCTGGTGCATTTTGATTTGAAAAACAACAGGGTAGATACTTGAGATGCTTTTTAAACTCCAGTCCTTCTTACCTTGCAAGTGTTTGAAATATTCTGTATTTTGTTCAAGCTAGATATTTGTTGACTGTCAAGTGGAGTTGCAATCTTTTAAAATCAACTTAAGAAAAAGAAATAGAAATAGTTTAGAATTGATGCTGTGGTATCTGGCTCCGTTTTCTACATGCAAATACCAGTATGTTAGTATCTAGGGTGAAATAGATGGGACCATTTGTCAGAAATTCCTCCTGGGTCCTTTAGAAAACACAGGCATAGTTTATCAGCAGAGAAATGAATGTTTTCTGTAAGCATTAGTCAAAATAGTCAAGATTTAAAGCAGCTCTCGCTTTCCTGGGGTAAGTGGAAGAGGGTTGCCAGGGAAGTCAAAGCTGAGTTAGCATTTACTGTTTAATTGGTGGATATGAACTGTGACATCATAGCAAATCTCCTTAAAAAGTGTGCAGAGCCAGATGTTTGGCCAGAGTGAGAATTTGGCTGGACAAGTGATGCCCTAACATTGATTTTTATGTCAGAGACATTTTTTGGTATCCAAGAAAAAATGTTTCCTAAAAGAGATTTTTCTTTAAAAAAAAAAAAAAAAAAAAAGCCCTTCCCATCCCCCAGAACCCTAAAAATTGGAATGAATTTGAATCTGGGCATTTTTCTCCAAAGGCAAACAACATGATACTAAAATGAATTTTTTGCTTTGAACTACACTAAACCATAATACTCCTGCACCTATGAAATGGTGAAATGCTGCAGAAAGCAAGGTTTCTGACAGGCTTCTGGTGAGAACTTCCCTCTTGCTGCTTGGGCTAAACAAACCCTGGAACAGACAGTTCAGGTGTATCGGGGAGAGTGCAAGGAGTAGGAGGCCTTTAAAATAAAGCCCTGAAGTAGCTAAAACTGTCACTGCAGTCCTTCCATGAGCAGATTTTCTGGAATGAAAAGAGTACTCTGGGCTCTTTCTGGTACTGATCTTGGAAGCTGTTGGGCTTGCACAGCGTTACTGTGTGCAAGACACATGCATGGAGATAGTTTCTCTAATCCAGCATTGCATAGACCAGAATAGTCATTCCAGTGAACAGAAAGAGAGCGTGTTAAATTAGAAACCTAATGGGAGACTAGATTCTGATCAATTAATAGAATATCAAAGCTTTAAAAAAGAAAAGCCAACAGGATGCTTTTAAAATTCGGTAGGTTGCCTGATAATAATCTGCTATGAGTGAAACCTTAGATTTGATGAGAACGTGAATCTCCTCTTAACAAATGAGCCCCACTGACAGATACTCAAGTGTGCTTTTCAAGTGTGCATTAGTAGAAGTCTCTGAGTACAAAGGTCCTTCCTTCTGTAACGGCTGCGAGTAGGTTGTGCCCAGAAAGCCCCAAAGAAATGTGCTCCTTCCTTGGGCTGCTGCAGGACAGCTGAACAATGAGGGCCTTGTTCCCAGGGCAGGCTCATAGGTGTGGTTTAAAACTGGAGTTGGAGGAAAAGTTCAAATGTCTGAAAAGTTCCCTAGTAACAGGCAGATGGAAACTTTCATTGTTTTCGGATGGGATCTGAAAACAGTGGAAATGTAGAGCTGATTGGGGAGTGCGGATAAGACTCCAGCATTCACAGCGCTCTGACTCCACAAGGCACAGTCAGCTGCCCAAACAGCTCAAAGCTCAATTTTAATTGTAATCTGAATAAAAAATGTATATGAACTCATCTTCCTGTATAGAGACCAACAGAAAAAGTTTTAAATAAACTGCCAAATGTTGAGCTTCAACTAAGCAGGGCAGTGTGCGAGTATGGGGGTCACAGCCTTTCCCATGATGTACTCACAAACCCCTCTGTGCTGATACTTCAGGATGGATCAAGAACAGGAGGATGCTATTCTTAACCATTGATCATCTTAGCCTGAAGTATTTTGCTGTGATAAGGTGTTTTCTATAGGTGTGAGGGTGGTGAATATATTTCTTTGGTTGCGTTTTGCATTGGCTTTGCAGGATGCTTGGCCTGCCTGGCTGTTGATAGGCCTGTGCTAACACTGGAAATAAGCAGGTCATGGGAAGATTCCCGGGGTTGATGTGAATACACACTCGTGTGGTCAGCGCTGGATTTGCAGTAGTCATGGCAGTTGAAGAATCCCCTGCACTGGATGATTTTACTGGATGAATAAATACAGCAAAGCCATCTTGATGCAGACTAGGTGTTGTGGTTTAAACACCAGGTTATGAGGCATTGGCTTCAGTCTTTTAGGGCTTAAGCTTGCAGTCTTTCACCAAGTTGACTTTCCATGAAGAAATTAGCCAAAAAAGCTAACAGTATGCTGGCCCTTAGAGTGGAACAAACCCAGTGGAAGTGTTTGTTTGAATGAATCTAGTAGTTTTTAAATGAAAGCCTGTTTTGTAAATCATATTTCCTTTGCAATTATCCAGCATGTACATACGTTTTTCCAAAAGTCTGTTTGCATTTTGTGAATGTATTCTGTGAACCTTCAGCTAGAGGCAGGAAAAACCAACCTGTACCTTCATAGCTGTATGTATATTGGCATGGAATTGCTTAGGGAAAGTCAAATGGGATGCTGGGAGGATCAGTCACTTAATCAAATCAAAGTTCATACTGACCTGCAGTTGCTCCAAGAGGGAGATGCGGCTGGAGTTATTTCTGGATGATGTCTTTCTGTTTGAACCCCCTCAATTTACTGGCAAAGATATCCTATCATGCTTGTGGTTGAGGTCAGCTAACCTGCTGATAGTGTGCTCTCCTGCTAAGGGAGCAGGCCTTCTGCCTTAAGAGCTCAAATCTACACTGAAGCCCCTGTGTCTTCAGAGGTGACATTCACCTGCACTCTGTGAGGGAGAAGACCCTCCACATTAACTGAACAGTGGTCATCCCTAACGCTGTGGGTCTCTTCCCAGCATCTTACAGCTGTATAGGAGTTGCTGACCACCCTCCCTGTTCCAGGCATTAGCCAGAGGAAAAGATCTAGGAGTGCTTGAGCATCTCTGCTCAGCTCACATGGTCCCAACTTGGTGGTCAAGGTGAAGGTTTAACAAGCCTCATTCAGGGGACACAGTTAATTTCTGGGCTTCTCCTGGCTCCCAGCATCAGTCACTTGCTGAAAAGAAGGACGCATTCAGGCCCTCCTGCTTTAAGAGGGTGTCAGCCCCTTGTGTTCTTCCGTCATGGGATCTGTATTGTGCTCCAGACTTTTCTCACCTTGCTATGTGATGGTGAGGAATATCATAGAATCACAGAATGGTTTGGGTTGGAAGGGACCTTAAAGACCATCTAGTTCCTATCCCCCTGCCGTGGTCTTCCGCTAGACCTGGTTTTTCAAAGCTTCATCCAACCTGGCCTTGAGCCTTTTCAGGGAGAACTCCTGAAAGGTATTTGCTACGTCTCTGGGTAGCAATTGGGACATTCGTCCCTATCTGATGCTGCGTCTTTCAGCCTGGGGTGAATCTGGGGCAGGATTTCACAATTCACAAGCTGTTGCTTCCAGAGATGCTCGGGGGAGATGGAGAGCTACCCATGCAGAGTTAGCCATGGTATAATTCTTGGATTCTCCCAGGCAGTGTTTACATTTGCCAACTCTTCCCTACTTTCCTACTACAAAGCATTAGCTGGTTCTGTATAGCCTGTGACTTTCCTGTTGCTCCATTTTTGTAACTATGCTGATCTGGTGTTCTCCTTTCTGGTTACCCATTTACACCTTTCCTTGGTGCCACAAAGTCTGTTGTTCTTTGCTATAGTTTTCTGTTCTGAATTTTCTTTAGGGTCATGTCTGCTGTAAATCATAGAATCATAGAATAGTAAGGGTTGGAAAGGACCTTAAGATCATCTAGTTCCAACCCCCCTGCCATGGGCAGGGACACCTTGCCCTAAACCATGTGGTCCAAGGCTCTGTCCAACCTGGCCTTGAACACCGCCAGGGATGGAGCATCCACAACCTCCCTGGGCAACCCATTCCAGTGCTTCACCACCCTCACAGTAAAGGACTTCTTCCTTATATCTAATCTAAACTTCCCCTGTTTAAGTTTGAACCCATTACCCCTTGTCCTACCACTACAGTCCCTAAGGAAGAGTCCCTCCCCAGCATCCTTATAGACCCCCTTCAGATACTGGAAGGCTGCTATGAGGTCTCCACGCAGCCTTCTCTTCTTCAGGCTGAACACCAAATATTGTTTGGTGTTTCACCATGTTGGCCCATTATCTTTTGAGACTGTTTTACCAGTAATGAGGTATTTTGCTGGTGATGTCAGAAATGTTGCTTGCCTTGTCCACAATACTTGAAAAGAAATCAGACACACAGTTATTTTCATCTGAGTAATTTCTAAGGAGACTGAAGGATGGTACTAGCTAACAGGAATAACTTGTGCAAAATAGAGACCTCCAGAATATGTTGAAGTTTGGTCTATTCAAGATATGGGCGACTGGCCAAGAGAATAAAGAGTTGTTTGTTGTGATTTGTCAGATGACACCTGGAAATTGTTAAAAAAAAAAAAAAGCCTGAATGGAGTTAAGAAGAAGATGTGACTCAGATCCAGTTGTGGTCTAGACATTGCCATGTTCCTCAGGGAAAGTTCTGATATCAAGCTGATTATAGAGGAATCGAGCCAAAAAGCAAATCTCTACCTGTCGTGTCTTTAAAGAAGCTCTGCCACTATGCGAGTACATGTGGTGTCCAAATCAGTCTGTAGCTTTTTACTCAGGTTAACTCAGAGGGAAGTGTTGACTGTGTACACTAACCTGGCCTGGGAAGGGGAGCAGTAAGACAGAGCTGGCAGCAGACATCCTTTCTGTGCCACATGGACAATGTAGTGCCCAGCGGTACATGCTGTGCATGCCCTTGAGCTGGACTCCAGTGATTTATTTTTTCTTCCTTTGCTTTTTCAGATGGGTATGCATTTTCTCAAGAAGAACACGGTGTCGTTTCCCAGTCACAAGTTGTTCGATCCTATGATACAACCAAAAGGAGAACAGAAATAGAATAAATGGTTCTTTACTTGTTGGGTGGTGGGAATAATGGGACTTGGATCAATGTATCCACTGTTAACACATTCTTGACTAGGGTTGGCAGCAGCAGCCAAAACACCAGAGAACTCATTTCTGTGGCCTTAGCCAACAAGTTTCTGTATT
The DNA here is from genome assembly GCF_004027225.2 of Strigops habroptila. Classification (NCBI taxonomy): domain Eukaryota; kingdom Metazoa; phylum Chordata; class Aves; order Psittaciformes; family Psittacidae; genus Strigops; species Strigops habroptila. The sequence continues at coordinate 103,428,425 of NC_044278.2, forward strand.
CTGCAAACCTTGAGTACATATTGTGGGGGGAAATCATTGTTTGAATTCAGTCACAAAGCTCTGCCTAAAGTTCTGTTTATGTTGTTATGAAGCATTTGACTGTGCTATGTGAGGTGTGAAATTAAAAACAATGTTTTACCACTATTTAAAGCATCAGCATACGGTTGCTCTGGGAGAAAAGTAGAAAATTTATGTTCCATGAGAAATCAGTCTTTGCTTAATTGGAACGGGGTGCTGAGATTTCCTGTTTTGTTACACACAGACCAAATGCACACTGCTGCATGAAGACCTTACTCCTTCTAATATTCACTGTTTACTAATTTGGCTGAAATTTTTAACAGACAATTTGGCATACAATTTTTGATTGCAACACCGTCTGTAGCTGCAAATGCTTATTTGCCGCCTTATGACAGAATAACACAAGATAGTAATGAATTAGAGTATTTCTTGCCCTCTTACAGGATTTATTAGGGCTCTATTTAGCTTTCTAAAACCCAATTAATAGCTTACCAAGCCAGGATGTGGAAGTCAGGGAGCTCTGTAAGGCAGCTGTCTTTGGTGGATGGCATTGTGCATGAAGGTGAACTCAGATGCCTCCTGGTAACTCTTCATGATGTATTTGGATGCGCAGTTCAAATGTAGCCTTCCGTTATCCCATTCCCACTTTAACAATAGAACAAAACCAGTGAGATCTTAAACGGTACAAGCTTGTCAGATGTTCAGAAAGATGATGTGCATGAGGAGGCTGATGCTGTAAACCTAAATAAGCATTCTCCTGACCAGGTAGAATGGGCATGCAAAAGAAAGTTTGGAAGGGTTTACACATGTGCATGCACACACATGTGCACACACACACTGGGCTGGTCACTGTGAGTGGAGACCTGTTTGTTTGTTCAGCCAAACCAGTCCCTCTTCTAGATGTGATCCATCAACAGGCTTCCTCACACACTTGGACCCGTGAGCCCTGGAAAGAATGCTGGCTCCATGGCCTTGCTGTGCCAGTAGGACAGGCGTGCTGCTGCATAGATTGGAATTTTGAAAAAAAGCAAAAACTGGGGCATAAGTTAAAGCTGAAAGAGCTCTTAGAAAGCTTATGCTGTCCTCCAGACAAGTTCTATTAATTTCAGTCGCCAAGCCATGTTTCCGAATAGCATAAAGTAAATACTGCTGTGTTTTAGCCAGGTTTCGTGGTTAATGTATATACTACATCAGTGCATTTAAAAAGTTGGCCTTGTTTTTTGCCCTATTGACCATCATCCAGAACATTTTATTGATTTAAATATATCCGAAAGCAATTTGAATATGAATATGTTTAGTGAGGAGAAGGAAAACACCAGCCTGGTCCACTGGCATCATCTTCCTTAAGGCTTGTGAGTAAATGCCAGCACTCAAGTGTCATAGTTCAATTCCCAGTGCCACCTTGGAGGCTCAGAGTCCCCTTCCATGTCAAAAAACAAATTTAGCTCCTGCAGCACCAGGCAGGATTGCTCTTGGATTAGCCTGATGGCACAGAGGGAAAAGTCATCACCTTCTTTCTGCAGTGCTAATGAGACAATTATGCAATAAGGGAAACGTGCACATAATTTTGCCATAGGCATGTATGTCAAAGGGCCAAGTGTGGGTGTATGTGTTTTCTGGGAGATGTATTTTGTTTAAAGGCATGAATGCTAGTGCAGAGGATAAAGAAGGGGAGGGTAAACTGATCCCAGGAGCTTTTAAATCTTAATGCCGATCTAACCTGTTAAACACTTTCTTTTCTTTAGAAACAAAATCTATTTAGGAAATGTGTGGTGTAAGCCTGTCGTCAAAATTGCTCACTGTTTCTTCCTTTTGTACCAACACAAGGAAAATTAACTTCCCACAGAGACAAAGCGAGATCAGCTTAGTCTTTGTACTCTAAGCCACACACTAAACATTGGTATGTAAACAATTCAGAGGCTTTTCATGAGGATACAGAAAAAACTTTTTAAAACCTCTGGATAATGAAGAAGGGTGAGTAAATGTGTTGAGTATTGAATAGAAAGGATCCTGGAGTCTCTTCTGTTCTTAACTTAGTGCAAGAAAGTTTTACGGAACATAATGAGAGATTCTGGGGAGGAGTGGCTGTCATCTAATGTGATTTATTTTATTAGTGCAGACTATGGGCTGTATCATTCTGACCTCTCTGTAAATTGAGGTCAGTGTGTGTCACAAACACAAACCCTCCCTAGAGTGAAGAGTGGCTTAGATTGAGGTACATGTGTTAGTTGTCAGCTCAATGGGAATTACACATGGGGTTTGTCACAGGGCTATACAGTATGTGACACTGGGGCTGGCAGGTCAGACTTTATCATCACTGTAAGGCCTTAATCTCTAGCTGAGTTAATCCTGTAGAGCCCACCCAGGTCAAGACCTGGCATTCTTGTTCTTTGGAGTCATTACAGGAATTAATATATTGTAATATGCTGTAGTCTGACTGCTGGAGTTGATTGTCTTGGTGAACACTGAAGAGGTGTATCCTAGTGGTGTGTTAGCAAAAGGAGAATGGCAGCTGCTCTGCATCAACAGAATTCCTTGTTCATTAACACAAGTGCATGTAGCAGTAACAGCAACTGCTGAAAGCACTATTGTGTTATCAACTAGACAGGATATTGGAGCAGAAGGAATAGGAGATTTCTGCTTGACTGTCCAGACTTAACCACCTAGGGTTGATCAGAAAAGGGTTTCTTGGGCAGCTCAACGCACTGACTAAAGTGGTGGTGAGTGGGGAGGAATATTCAGAAGGAAGCGGTGATTTTCCTGAATTAAACCTGGATCTGGTTGCTCCTTTTTGTACCACCATAATCACTGCTTGCATAGAAGCTGCTGTTCCTTTAACAATTGTCTAGTAGCAAATTAAAGCTGGCAAGCAGGAGCCTGAGCTGAGCACTGCTGAGAAGTCTGTTGACATTTTCTTTTCCTTGACAGGGCTTCAGGTCTTGCTATAGGGAGCTAGTATGGGAAGTCAGTAATAACTTGTCAAGGAGAAATGGCAAATAACCAATAAAAGTATCTGAGTCAAACTAAGCTGCTAATGTATCTAAAAATGTGTGTGGAGTTAGCATGAACTATGTGGGCTGTAAATTAAGATAACAGTCCAGCCTTGCTAATCTGCACTTCACTAGACCACACGCCTCTTAGTGCACGCCAGAAATGTGCACTCTCTTCCCTTGCCTCAGCCAGCAGCTAATAGCAGATACTGCAGGGAAGTCTCCTGTTACCAAAATTACATTATTTTTACAGCATGTACAGAAGTGTGTTTGCTGGGAGACAGTCAATGCTCATAAATAAAGAAGAGAAAGCTCGGGTGGACCAGAAGAAGTGAAATGCAGGGACTGTGACATGGTCAGTGGCCACACTGGGGGCAACTTGGCCCTCTATGCATAATTCCAAGAACTTGGTCCTGAGGCTGTCCCTGTCCTGCAGGCTTATCTTGCCTTTTTTGGGCTAGCTTACCAAATCTGCTGTTTTGCATTGCCTCCAGTCATCAGTGCGTACTAGTGGCGCCCTATTTATGTTGGTTTTATAAATAATGACTTTATTTTTATATACTCTGAGGACTGTACTTTTGCTGTTATGCCTCACAGCTCAAGTTTGAAGCAGATCAGCCCTTGAGTGGGCACCCGCCCCCAAGAAGCGCTTTGGATTCGTCAGATTTCTCCCTATTTTTAAGGCATTGAGAATATTTTACTTTAGTTTTGGATCATCACACAGTATCAATGCCTTAAACTTCAGTCAGTTTGTAGGGAGAGCAGTTTATGTCTTGTTGGGTCTAACAATAAATGGGAATGATATGAAATACCTGATGGGTTGGAGGAGAATTTGGCTTTGTGCTATACCTGGTCTGGGTAGCAGTTTGCTTCTGAAACATGGCACTGATCTGGGACGTCCCTCAGTCTCTGGACAGGCTCCTTCCATCCTATCAGGAAGAACCCTTGTACTCACCTCTCTCAGAGCCTGTCTATGCTGTAGCTCCATGCCTCCTCAAGGATGCTGAGCACCAAGCAGATGCAGATCCTCCTCTCTACCTTGTCCCCTGGATGCAGCCCTGAGGCTGTCCCATAGGCAGGTATTAGAAGCACAGCCAAAGCACCTATCAAATAGGGAGAGTTCTGAATTCAAATCCAAGTGTTGTTCCTAGCCATGACTCATAACTACCACTGCAGACAGTATAAAGAGGTATACAAGAGATGTAGACTCAGCAGGCTATGAATCTGACAACTGGACTCGTACACAGCCCATTCCCATCCAACAGTCAGGCCCTGTGTGAGCAACTGTGTCACTTGCTGAGTGAGTGAACAGGCAATGACACTTCTTTTGAGCATGTTGCTTATTTGCAGCCATGTCACTGTTGCCCGGAAGCCCTCTGAGCTGGAGCTCTGTCCCACATCCCACTCTAAAGAGCAGCTCTCCAGCCAGGCTGGGAGGCAGCCCCAAGGAGCTGCCCATTCCATAACACAGTGCCATGGCTGTCTTTGCATCCCAGATGGTGGCTGGTGGGACTCCGCCAGCAGCAGCAGGGGTAAAACAAGCTGCTCCAGGAGCACAGTCCCCGCTTCTTTGGAAGCGACCTGTTAGTGCTGAGGAGGTCAGGCCTTTAACATGACCTGAGCTTTCAGGCAGGTGGTTTCTTTCTGGAGCTTATTCTTCCTGGTGCAGAGTGCTCTGGGTTGACTGCAGGCAATTCCTGTTAGAATAGATTGAAACATGCTTTTACCCATTTTCTGTACCACACACAAAAGGCTCAGTGCTTTGTCTAGTGAAACCATGTGCATTGCTTTTTTCTTTTTTTGAGCTTTCTCCTTCTGCATGTGGTTGGGGCAAGTCTCCTCAGTTTGATTACACAGTTGGCACAGCCCTGTTACCATTTTATTTTCCCCAGTCTTATAATATTGCTTAGACTGGCTTCTTGGAACTGAATAGCTGCAGGAAGGAAAGAGCTCAGATCCTTTTACCTGAAAGCTTCATTATCCTCCAGAAACCCAAGAAAGCCTCTGCTACCCTTTAGCACTTGTGACCAGAGCTGTGTGTCTGGAGAAGGCCACAGGACAGGTCAGTGCAACAGATGACAACGAAATAAACTTTTCATACCTTTTCCATACATAGCAGCAAGATTAATGGAGGATTTGAGCCTTGTTGGCAAATGAAAACCAGAATGTGGCCCTGTGCTGCTTGGCCACACAAGTGAATCCCAGAGGTGATTGCTTTTCGGTGACCTGCAGAAAGCCCAGACAGCCTGGCTGGTTTTATCTGGCCAGAATGTGCTCTCAAATGGGCTGTCAGGAGTGGTGAAGGGACTGGGAAACAAAATAGCCAGGCCAAGACCACTGCTGCTGTTAGAAGCAAGGCAGTGGAGGGATTTCTTGGGATTCCCTGATGACCTGGGATAAATCTTACTTCCTGGTTCCTTCCTGTGGCTCTGGGAAAGAAAGGTTGAGAGCCGAGTTGTGAGCTCCGTCACCTCCTGAAGTTGAGCTTTCTTTGACGCCAAGCTGAGCCCTGGGCTTGGAGAAAGGGAATGTGTCCTTGCCAGATTGCTAAATTGTTTACTGGCTGCTGTTTGCCTCATGGACCCACAGAGATAGAGCACTGGAATGAATTATTGCAGTCCCGGCAGGGAATATGTTTCATGGAGAGATAATGGGACTTCTTAGGGGTTGCTCCCGGGCAGGTCCTATCCCCCAGGCTGGTGGAAGGGGCTTGTTAATCTGGGGACCTGGGTCTTTTTGTGATGGTGTGAAGCCTAGAGGTTGTTTCATTTGGATTCATGGCCTGCTCATTTGTGGTGTGGACAGATTGGCTGAGTGCTGGTGTTTCTCCAAAGCCTTCCCTTATGAAGAAGGTGAGACAAGTTTCCCTGAAGTCTGCCATGAGGAGATCATTCTCCCTCAGCTACTAAAGGGAAATAGAAGTGGGTAAATAACAAATTCTGTGTGGGCAAGCTCTGGGCAGGCACGCAGAAATTTAACAATGAAGAAAAGACTAACATATTGCCAAACTGTCACTGTGCATAGCTGGGAGGTCAGCACCCTTGTAATTATGGAGTGATGAAGCCAAGGGAAAAAGCCAACATTAACAGAAGGACGTGATTGTTTTAAATTCTGACCACCTTACTGGGTGGCTTCCCTGCGAAGATGTTCCAGATGTCGTCTTGGCATAAATTAATCAATTTCAAAACATCTGCAGGGTTTCTTAGAAAACATGGAATTTAACAGACAGTGCCTATGCTCTTCTTTGCCCTTCTGGTTGATGCTCTGAGTCAAGAAGGGAACGCAGGTACTTGCTGTTCTTACTGTCAAGAGCTCGTAGACTTGAAAGTTGCTGGAAGTTGTTTCTCAACTCTCTTTTTAAGAAAGGGCTCCAGATACAAAGCAATGAGGCAGCCAAGCCCTCTGGGACTGTGTGTGCATGTGTGTGCTGGAAGAGTCGTCTGACTTGAAATCCTCCACCTGTCCCTCGTCCTGCCCCCGAAGTGCAGCCCATTGCGCTGGGAGGTCAAATATTCAGCGGCTTGAGTGACAGGATCTTTAACAGCATCTTTTTCATCAGTGAGCCAAGTCATGTGCCCGCTTGCCTGTCATACCTGTACTTGAATTGCTTAAATATTGTTTCAGATGGGGACGTTTTAATCTGGATATGCAGAGAGGAGTAATGCTGTGGGGGGATATTTAATTGGCTCCCAGCAGAGCAGCAGTGGTGTGTGGGTTTTTTTCCTCTAGAAGTGTTACCATTTTCAGGTCCTATTAATGTCCTCTGGTAGTTTAAATACAGCATCGCATTACAGTGCGTTTCTGGGAGTTTATTTCCCTCCCAGACTGAATACAAATGAAGGTCATTTACTTGTATTTTTAGAAGGTTTGGAAAACTTAGGAAATTTGTAGCTTTGGACAGCATTGTTGACTGTTGTATGTCTGCACAAAAATATTTCCAATAAACCTTTTATTAAAGCAATCCAATGGACCAGGGCTTGTTTGTTTATTCCCCCCTGCAAGTTTTGCTGCAGGAGTTCAGTGTTAAATGCGTTTGAGATTTAGCCTGCAAAACTGGTGAGTGGCTTATTTTTATTTTTTCATGACCTTTTGGGTTGTGTTTTAAGGGCTTCCTTCTGTTAGTGCCAAGGACAAGGCTTGGGTTCCTTTAGAGAGCACATGTTCTCCTACAAATGATATTTTTGATCTCACTGAGGCTTCACCAAAATAAACCTTGGAAGACTTTTGTTCCAGCTAAGTCACATGGACACAGCAGGGGAAGATTAAGCCCTACAATCTCCTTTGCTCCCTTCTTGCAGCGAAATTTGCAAGAGGCTTTTTTAATGCTGGGCCTGCACACCCTTGTGTTTGCAGGGCGAGAGCGGTCTGATGGTGCATCGAGATGTGAGGTGGTGGAAGACCATGAGAGATGCCTTCCTCCAAACCATCCTGAGCCCAGGGGCATGAACTCTCCTGCTTCTGCCTGGTCAGGAATATTGCGTCCACTCTCCACTGATAGTGCTCAGCTGGCGCTGCCGAGCTCACTCGTGTTTCCTTGCCCAGAGGGGTACCTCTCAAGCTCATTCGCCTCAAGCAAGACTGACAGCGTGAAGCGCCACACAAAGGCTCTCATGTCCCCAGTAGCTTTGCCTCCACACACTCCAGGGGACACATGCTGTGATCCTCTCTGCTGCAATATGTTCTTTGCCTTTAACGAGTATTTTTTCATAGTGAGCTGTGAGCCACCTTGTCCCTTGTGCTGGACCTGTTGGGAAGCTGGTGGTGGTGTACTGGAGAGAATCTCAGCTGGGTGAGCCCATGCTGTAAGAGCTCAGGGCACAGCCAACTGAAGGCAACAGCATCATCTTCCCTAAATAAAACCATCAGGTGCGCACTGGGTTAGGAGTGATATTCAAGTCATGGCTGAAGTTAAATTTGCAGAAAAGATTGGCCTTACTCCATTTCTGGTGACCATGAGGAACACACATTATAAGATCCCGACAGAAGGTAGAAGTGAATGAGCTTTAACAAAGAGATTGTGTTGTCCAAATACTCTTAGACACTGGAATTAAACAGATTTTATTTATATATGGTCTGGCTAAAACTTTTCCTCCTTAGGGTGCTGTAACTTGATGAATATCTCTTTTTCCTTATAGATTGCCGACAGAATCACTTTTAAGAGCATAGAGAGACTTTCTTAAAACAACAAATTACTTCTGGATTTTTTAAATTGGGAAACAAAAAGGAGGTGTAAGCCAAATCTCCCCATCTCCTTTACGAGTCATTTCTTGAGCGCATTTCAAAACACTTTTATCCGAAAAGCCAGACTCAGTACCTGCTTTCCCTTTGTGGGGAATTAAAAAGCGAGCGATGAACTCCTGGTGTATCCCTGTTGTGCTGCGGTAAAGGCCTGCTCCTTCCCCGGGCCTCCAGAGCAGCAGTCCAGCCTGCAAGCCTGTAGCAGCAGGAACTTCACTGTATGTAAAAGCTTCTCACACATCTGGGCAATCAATTATGCCAAAGTAAAATTGATGGTAAACTTGAATAAGCTTTATTCAGTTGGTGGTGGGAGAACTCAGTGCTGAGAGAACTGCTCCTTGCACCGGTGTCTCTTGCACAGTGCACTGAAAGGGAAATGATTCTCAGAACTGTTAAATATAACGGATTGCTGCTTAAAGCCCTTATTAGATATATTAGTTGACTAATCACCTCAGAGACTTTCCCTCTAACAGTTTGACAGGCAAGGCTGGGAGAGCGTCTAGTGCTCATGTCCCAGAGCCAAGTATTTGCCAGAGCAGCTGTTAAGCCGGTTGCCGGCAGTCTTCAGTGCCTCATACCAGACCAGAGGAGAATCGAAGTCCCTAAACCCATAGATTAATGCTCGAGTCTGAAATGGAAGCATTAAAAAATAAAAGTGTAACTGAGGAAGATCCTGTTGAGAAATGTTAAAGCAAGAAGATTTCGGAAACATCCCTTTCTGTGAGTGCTGCTCCGGCAGTACCCAGACACCTAGCACCAGCACGGCCCCGTGCCTCTTCGATCCCCCCAGCATTGGGGGTGCAGCACATCCTCACAAACTTGGAAGGAGCAGTGGGTTTCCTCCTGCTTCCTCCTCAGCAGAAACAGGGCCTGCAGAGAAATGAGACTTGAAATATTGCTGAAAACCACTGCTGTTTTTCCAGGGAAGTGGTGGATTCACCATCCCTGGAAGTGTTCAAAGACCATGTAGATGAGGCCTTTAGTGACATGGTTTAGTGGTGGACTTGGCAGTCTTGTAGTAGCAGTTGGACTTGGTGATCTTAAAGGTCTTTTCCAACCTAGTTGATTCTGTGTGTGATTCTGTGTGTGGTTCTTGTCTGTCCATGCTGAGGAGGGAGCTCCAGGGCGGATGGTGAGTGGGCAATGTCCAAGGTGGGGGAATGTATAACATCTATATGTATTTACCCATACATAGTGAAGGCAACAGTTTAGCTTTTAAACTGAGAGCCTGATTCTGACTGCACGGTAGGTCTGCAGCATTTACTTCTGGTTTGCATTGATGTAAACTGAGAATCATTTTTTCCCCCCTAATGAGACATTTACAATCGTGCGCAAACTGTCTCATGTGTGAAGTCAGTAAGATTCTTTCTCTCAAAAGCAAATATCGAGGGCATTAGGAGCTGCATAAGCCAATATTTACCATTTGGGTAATAAATCATAGCAGAGACTGCACAACACGCTGGCATCCTCGCCTGGGACGAGCGATGTCCTGTAATGGGTCAGGCTTGCCCTGGTGTGAGTGGCTGCAGTGCCATCGAGCTCCGGGAAGCCTGTGGTCCAGCTCGGCTCAGTGCCCAGCAGCATCAAGGGCTCTGCCAGCCTGTCCCTGTCAGCTTTCAAAGTACTTTCCAGCCTGATGAAAGGAGGTTGCTCAATATCTCAGGAGGTGGGTAGGTCATTTTATTGCTGCTTTATTACTGCTGCCTGACATGATATTCACTTGCTCTGGCTTACTAGCATTGATAGGATCCAAAGTGGTGCCTTCCTACTTCTTTGTTTTCAAGTTACCGTACAAAGACAAACCAGTGTGGGTTTGCCTGAGCTGCTTCAGCGTCAAACACAAGGAAGGCTTGATGGAAAATAACTCATCTTTTTTGAATTAAACAGCACTTTTCAGCTTGATGTATCATTGTTTGCCTTGATTTTGCTGGAGGTTTTCTGAAGGGCTGATAACACTGAGAAAGTGATTCCTTACCTGAGAGATTATCATATTTAGGAGAAAAAATGTTATTTGTACCTTTTCTTGAATATTTAAATTCTACTTTTGCTATTATAAGCCTACTAAGTGGGTGAAAAAAGCCTGTGATGGCAGACAAGATTCTGTTTTCAAAGGTTAAGGTGAGTTTTCTTTCATGTTGCCTGATGTACTATCGACAAGGCAAACAAGACAAGGAGACTATGTCTGTCCTTGACGAGCTGCATGTACCCCTGGGCCTTGCCCGGTGCAGAAGGTGGCTGAGTTGTTACCTGTGTGGTTTCATCTCATTAGAAATAACCACCAAAAGTGATAAAGAAAAAGTAAATGAATGCTCTTTTGCCAAAGCCAGTGGCCAGGACAATGTGAGAGATGCAATCTGAAAGCTGTGATTCACATTACGCACCAGAGACGTTTCTCTCCCCCTTCTAATGAAGATCAGGAGTAAGTGGATACTTGGCCTCTATCACACCTAGCGACTTTTCAGCCATGCCTAGGGAAATGTTTGCAACCTTGCTCTTGGTGTTTGGGAAACCAGGAAGGTGTCACCTTTGATGTTAAATGGTTGTGTATTCTCCTAACGAAGCCGTGCCACTGCTCATTAACCAGCTGCCCCATATGCCCCCATCCAGTGGAGCTGCCCCCATGAGAGTTCCTCTGGGCAGCCACCGCAGCAATGCCCAGGTCCCCGCAGGGTGCAGGGCTGGCATGAGGACAAGCAGGGGATGGAAAAGACATGACACCCAGGGAAAATATGGACAAGCCAGCATGGGGGAGCTGAAGGTGAGAGGTGCAGGGTCACCAGCCAGGTGACAAAAGCCTGGGGTCAGCATGCTGGGACTTCCTGGATCCAAAGAACAAATTAAGCCAAGCAAATATGACAGCATCTTTGTGGGCAAAGTACAAGACTGGTAAATGTTGGGATGGGAAGAGGTGTCTCTGCAGCAGGGAGAGGGAAGCCAGCCCTGTGCCGGGGCTGCACCTGGGGTTGGGTCCAGAAGGTGGGGCACTGGCTCACCACGGGTTGCTAAGGCAGGACATCACCCATACCAACCTCACTCCCAGGGTTTGCAGCAGATGGGCCAACACTGATAGTGTTTGGCTGGTGTAAATCAGCCATGCTGTGGTGTTGGTTCATGTGGGGGCTTCCCATGGGTAAAGCCCACACTGGTATTTTGTGCTATGTGGTCCAGCATGGTGGGCATCTCCCTACTGATGAAGCATAGGAGGTTCTTACTGTGCCACTGACGGGTGTCATCTGGCCATTCAAGTTGCATGGAAACATTGTCACAGGGGTTAAATGCTTCTTTACAGGCTGGGGGACTCTGTGAACCCACAGGGAGGGAAGGGCCTCACTGTACTGCCTCCATGCAGTGTGGATGGGGAAGGGAAGAAAGGATGACAGAGGCTTAAATGATTTGCTCAGTCCATTTGCAAGTGTTCCTGGGCAGGAAAATACTGCAAACCCCACTGAGGGCAGAGAAATAATACAAAGGGACCTACAGAGAAGCAAGAAATATGAGCAGGAAACAATAAAATGAGATTCAGCTTGGAAAAATACAAGGGAATACATGTGGGGAATAATATTTAGTAACAATTTCACTGGAAGAATGGGAAAGCAGAAAATCTGGTGGGGAAAGAAGAGTTCCAGCAAGAGCCCAAGTGAACAGCAAATTAGGTATTTTGAAAGGGGGGTGCTGAGGTTAATGTGCTGAGCTGGGACCCGAACCCACCTCAGCTCGCTCTCCTATGCGCATTATGGGCCACTTTTAAGCAACAGCCTCTTACTGCACCAAGCTCTACTATCCTCTAGTAAACATGGCAATGGCTGGTACCAGCTGTGAGGAGGCACAAGTAACTCCTGCTAAAGGGGAGGATAGGGCTTTGTGCTCTGGTCATGCCCAGCTAGCAGGTAAGACCTTTCAGAATGGTTCTCCATGTGCCTATTGTGAGGGGGTCACGTCCCTGGGGATGGTTTTATGCTGTTCCCCTGCATGGCTCAGTGTCATGGGGCTGCCTACAGCTGCCTTGGGGGTACCAACATGCTCACAGCTTCCCTTGTGAGGACACCAGCAGCATGTTGGTGTGCACTATAGGCAAACCAGTGGCTTCTCCCCACCACCATTACTACTTACCATGCACACCATCTCTGGCATGGCACAGCACTGACAGAACACTTCAGTGCCTTGAGTAAGTAGCAACGTACTCAGAAATAGGCAGTGAAATAGTATGCCATGCACTTCAAACTGCAAATGAGTGAGAACATAAATTTAAGGGGTGTAAACAGCAGGAAAAAGAGGAATTGTTTAGGGCAGTCTGGGAAGATGGGACTGAGTAATGGGATGAAATTGCACAAGCAGAGAGGCATACAGCCTCGCAGGGAGGGTTTCCTGAGCCATGCATCATCCTGCACCGAGCTGCGCGACCCGCCGCAGAGAGCCCATTGGGAGCACTCAGCAGGGCTGCAGGATGTGTGAAATGACTGCAGGAGTGTTTCCACAACTTCTTACAGCCATACAGGGCTAAAAGCATACTTACAGGCCACGCCACAGGTTTAGAAGTGTGGCTGTGACTTTTGAATCCTCAGATTTTGGGCTCGTGTGTTACAAAGAAAAGGGGCAGATCAGTTCTCCTATGGAACAGATACACATCCATTGGTAGGACCTGAGAGCTGCTGTGCCTGCCTGGGCCCTGGGCTGCTGTGGCACAGTGCTACGCAGTAGCACTATGCCAGGGTTTTCCAGTTATCACATTACATGCGGGAATGTTCCTTCTGAGTTCCTTCTGAGTTACAGCCAACTAGACCCTGGTCTCAACTAGCGCTGTAGCCTATAAAAAGTAAATGAATGCATCTTTCCTAACCGCCACTTGTGCTTGCTCCAGAGTTTACCAGCAAGTTTCCACAAGTGTTTTCCCCATGCCGTCCATAGCCACCACATGCAGCAGGAAAAACCCTACGCTGCTCAACCAAGGGGAAAAACTGCCAAGAAAAAAAGAACAGAGCATGGGGAAAAGCTTTGACAAAAAGAATTGGCTGCAAAGTGCTCGTCACCTCAGCACATCTGCTCTAAGCTGTAGCTGACCCCTTCTTCCCTGCCAGCCCTGCTCCTTCGCCTCCCCCAGACACCAGGAAGCCGTGGCATTTTGGGATGTGCTACATAGAGCCTGAACAAGGCTACATTTTTCCCAGACTGTTCTTTCCTATTTACTTAAGTCATAAACATGCCTACCTGACAAGGCCCAATTTCCTACCTGTGCCCTTTCCACCCCACCAGCCTCCTGCCTGCAGCACGGCGCCGGCATCGCCAGCAGGAGGGAACAAACAAGGGGAAAGCAAAGTGGCCTTGTCCCAGACTGAGTAATGCCCCCCGCACAACAGGGGTTTGGTTTTCATCTCGCTTATGAGGATGGTGTTTGCACAAGTGACAAGGGTCCCCATGCAGAGGGAGGTGGGAACAGCACAGCCACTTTGAGGGTTACACACTCAAAATGCTTAGCTGGTACCTCTGAAGCCAACTGAACCCAAAAAATCCTCTGGAAACAACATTGGCATTACTTGGAAAGGGGGAGCCTGAGGGGGCCAAGGTCTCTGCCCCCTCCTGCTGCCACTGCTGCTCCCCAGCATCCCTGGGGCCACTGGGACATGAGGGGTCCCCAGCTCACCTGGTGCTCAGGTGCCCTCTCCCTGCTCCCCCTCCCTCCAAACAAGCCCCTGCAGACATGCCCCATCAGTGCTCAGCATTCAGCCATGTAAGGTAAATAAAGATGTTGTTTTTATTGTTATCCTTCAAAAACACAGCCAAAAATCCTAACTTTGCTTTTTGGGCAGAACTGGGCTGATCAGATGTGCTCTTGTAGACAGAGGAAAGTAAAGCATTAACTGAAGAAGAAATAAAAAAAACAACCTATAACAAAGCAAATGAAATCAAAGTCACACCATAAAGTATTTATTAAGAAACAAAGGGGGCTTTTTCTCTTCATTTGTAAGAAACACTTTAAAGCAAGTGCCCTTTCAGAGATTTAAAAGCTGTATCAAATGGTAACATTGGTTTTACATTATTGTACATGACATAAAAAACCCACCACATCTCACGAACTTCCTTTTATTACAACTCAGGTTTTTTTCCTTGCAGTTGTAAATTAATTTCTACAGACTTAAATTTAACTTACTTATTTTGTCCATTTTTTTTTTTTTTTTTTTACAAGTAAACAATATACAAAGAGATTCACCTGAATTTCATGGGTCAGAGGTGTCCTTGCCACAGGCTGTGTGAGGCAGGCAGCGCGCGCTGGCGGGGTGGGGAGAGCCAACTTGGTTCACAGTTGGGAAGGATCAGGACCGCACGGATGAACTTGTGTTCTGGCCATGCAGTCACGAGCCGGGCATCACGGGGGGGCCAAGCACCTCCAGATCCACCAGCAGCGAAGGCAGCTGAGCCCCTGTATCCGATGCTCAGCTTTGGAAGGTCAACGGGACCAAGCTGCAATGTGGGCAGGTAGAACCCTAAATCCCCACGAGACCTGGGCGCACGTTGGGTCCTCTGAAGCCTGGCAGCACCCAGCTCTGCTGCACTCCCCTGCCTTTGGAGGTGTCCTGGAGCAGAGCAGTCACCCAACGCCTCCAGCAGCCGGCCGCTGCCTCGCTGAAGGCACCCAGCCAGGGCAGAGGGATGCCAGGTCTCATAAGCCAATTTTCCTCTCCAGGTCCTACGTGCTGAATGGACGCTGGCAGCCACGAACAGCAGCTCTGGGATAAATTAGCTATTCATTTTCCTATGTCAGTGGTCAGACCATGGCTGCCCGCTGCAGACTGCCTGTGTGTGGCATGTTTACGAGTAAACCACTGAATTTGGCAATGCTTCAGCACGGACATGTAGTTTAAAAACAGACATACAAAAAAAGTAATATCACAGTTATTGCTACATACTGATACAGTATCAGGCAATAAGAAACCTTTTATCAGCTCTGGTTACAGTAATTGCCTGGGTTTGGTATATGGCCTCAGTCCTCTGTTGCAGTGTTTCGGCTGAACAAATCGATGGAAATACAGACTACTTTTTTCAAGAGACAAAACCAGCCTAAACAGTTTGTTGCATCCGGGGTAACACACTATGATTAATGTACAGTCTGATTATTCCCAGCATGCTGTTTCCTGGAGAGGTTTTTTTTGCCCAGATGAAGCAAAGCAGCGCCATTGCAATGTCATCTCCTCAGTCCACATCATGCCTCCTCCCTGACCCCGTGGCATTGTGGGGAGCCACAAGCACCTTCATCCTTTGGTTGGGCCTTTTTTCTAAAGTACAGCTGTGCCTTCCTCATCCCCTGCCCCATGGATAGAGAAGAAAAGGGGATAGGTTTCAACCTCTGCCAGCCCCCCTGCACCCAGGCTGGGGCTGCTTTGTGTGACACCCTCCCCAGCACCGCAGAGCAGAGCAGAGCTGCTGCTCACAGTGGGCCGGAGGGGGACAAAGTCCATTTTCCAATGGTCAGACTCCATTGCAGGCAGGGCTTGGGGCTGACAACTCCGTGTGTGCTCACATGGGTTTAGTGTTTCATGGGAAGTGAGGTTATGCCAGGCGCGTTCGGAGTCACAGTAGGACCTTTCTCTGCAAAGGCAGGTTCAGCTCAGCCGTGGCCGGCTGTACCAAAAGCTTTGTGTCAGGAAGAGCAAGCACCTCGTACCCTGTTCTTAGTTACAAGTTCACAAAGTCTGTGCAAACCACTACTGGGTCCTGATCTTGAGACAAAACCAAATCAAGAAGGGTTTCAAGTGCATGGAAAGAAGAGCTGAATAATTCACACCCTTCTAATTCCTACATAAATACCAGGGACAAGGAAAACTGGTCTTTGCAAGACTAAGCCTTTTGTGGCATCTCACCCCAAACCAGGGATGTATAAGAAGCCACGGGGCTGGTACCAGCACCTGGCATGCAGGGATTGCACTGGTTGGCGCTTGGTTGTGATTGTCTGTAAAGCAACAGGAAATGTCATTAAGAAGCTGGGAAAGGAGAAAAGAGGTTTCTTAAGTACTGCAACCTCGTACAGCGTAACAAAACTCTTTCTACGAATTAATTAGGCAAATACTTCTGAACATGTCGTACCTGAAGGGCACTTAATGGCTCCAGCGTTTATCTCACAAGTACAGCGATCTGAAATACATATGGATTTTCAGTGTAATCCTTCGGCACTGTAAATCATGCACTGGAATGAGAGTGGATCTGGCAATGTTAATTCAGAGATATCATCCTAGAGTTTCTGGCAGCGGACCCCGATGGAAATAAATGGTTTATAAACACTGTCTGACATGCATGAGCCTTTCAAAATTATTTACAAGTGATGTTCTGGGAGCTTCGTTCCAAGGAAGTATTTCTCCACCGCTCAGTTTAGATATGAAAAACTGCTGGGTGGGAAGGGGGAGGAAGGCATCAGCGCTACACAGTCACCGCTGGGTACATCTTCTGTTCGCTGCTGGTGTGCGGGTAGGGAGACTGGATCTGCCTGTAGCCGCTCTGCAAACCATCGAGGAAGGGGGGCACAGGGGTCAGCGGCATCGAGTCGTGCTGCACAGCGTAGCCCACATACTGGGGGTGCAGGTACTGCCCCTGGTGTGGCACGATCTGGGTAGCCTGCTGGCAGTTCAGCACCGAGAAGTTTGTCGGCATGTTGACATAGACATTGTTCATGGTCCCCTCGGGCAAACAGCAGTTGGTCTGGGACCTAGTCGGGGGTGCCCTGGCCCCTGAGTTGGCGCTGGAGCTGGAGCTGGCAGCGGTGCTCGACTGGCGTGAGGAGGAGCCCCGGGAGGTGCTGGCACTTGGGATCATGGGGATCGTCTCCATCAAGCGGGTGCCCCCAGGGGCTCGGCTCTGCTGTGGCTCCTGCTTGGGCCGCAGGCATCTGCAGCAGCAAGCTGCCACCAGCGACCCCAGGATGATGAAGGCGACAAATACAGATCCAACGATAAGGAATGGCACATAGATGGGCACTGCAACAGCGAGGAAAACATCGTCACTGGGGGCCAAGGACAAACCTCAGCAGCTCCAGCAGAAGGTCCCCCTCACACAAGCTGAGCCCACCTCCCCCCACTCAGGTCAATGCAGGGTGAGCACTACAAGCTGTGTGTGCAGCCGAGCATTTTACACCAAAGATGAAAAGGGCTGCAAAAACCAGTGGCTGGAGTTTCTAAAAGCATCTTTAAAGTTACAGGCAGGGAGGAAAGCCCACAGCTCATGCCTCAAGGGAGGACAGCTGGCTCCTGTTGATGGTGGTCTAGACATCAACCACAACTCCACACTTCACCAGATCCTGTCTCTAAAACACCCTACTAGACAAATCAGGCAAGAGAACGCTGGGTTCGAACAGTGCTACAGGGAAATACTTTGTGGGCAGGATCTCTGCTTAGAGCTCAGGAGCACGGGGTGGTCAAACCCCAGCGTTGCATCACATCCCTCCCCACTACCAGCCCTGTGTGGCTGCTGTCACCCCTCAGGGCAGGGGGACAGCCAGGCAGTGACCCGGCAGCAGCCCCAGGGATCAGCATCCAGCTGCCCTGAGTTTAGGAAGAAACCATGGGGCAGGCAATGGGGTGACAGCACCATGCTCTGAAGCTTCACTACCAGCAGAGGAGCAGCATCGCTGCTTAAAGAAGAAACATCAGGGCAGGAGTGCAGGTGAGTGAGGGGTGGGAGCAGAAAGTATGGGTGATGCTTCAGTGGTGGGGTTGGAAGCCCAATGAGGCAGATGATGAACACCATCCTTGGGACAACCTGGGCTCCGGTTGCTCTGCACTCCTAGGGAAAAAACACTTTTATCTGCCTCAGTAAGAAACCTGCATGGATATATCTGGGAACAACAGGGGAAGATGCCAGACAACATGCCTGGGCTTCAGCATTTTCACCAAAACCTGACAGCCTTGAGACTCGGGCAGGGCTGCGGACCCCAACCTGACCCTGACTGACTACACTGAGACAGACCCTGATAACATGTCCTGGCACAGCAGCTGCACCTCCAGCAGGTGACCAGTGCCAGGCTCCCAACCCTGCTGAGCAGGAAACATTAATTTAATTCAGAAAATCAATCGTTAATAAAATTGCCTTGTTGGACTGCAAAGGGGGGTCATCTGTCCACTCAAGTCAGAATAACTCCGTGCACAGCCGATTACATGGAGCAAGATACAACCAAAGCCATGTTTCTTCTATAATTTTAGCACTTTTTAGACAAAAGGTTTGCAAAAAATTGTCTCTACTTCTGCGCTTGGTGCTATAGCAGCTCTTGAGCAGGTGCACGCACTTGCTACAGACTGTAACACACAAGTTTTCCAAGAGTAAATCTGTCCTAATTATAACATCACTTCAGGCTACTTCTAGCGCGTTCAGCGTGTGTGGATTGCAGCAAGGGCGCTGGGAAGCCACCAGGGCTTTATTTGAACAGCAGCAGAAAGACCAGAGTTTATCCTTGAAATTCTATCTTGTAAAAACCGGTCCTAAGTGGGGGTGGATGAACACACACAATCAGAGTGGGGGCCGCCCAGGAACCATTTCGGAAGGCCACATTACTTTTTTGTTTCGCTCATACGGATCGTTCCATTATTTTACTTCCCGTCTTAACCGCGAGCACAGACGGGGCAGAGGACCCGGTCTCACATCACCTGCTCTAACGGACGGCAGCGCTCGGCTTCCGAGGAACAGGGAAAGAGGAAGGATCTACACGAGGGTGCCGTGCCCCGTTCAACAACTGCGGGCGGCCCTGGCCGGACCCACCGCTATCCATTCCGCGGCGCGGGGAGAGAGGAACGGGCGATGACGGGGAAGAGGCGTGCGAGAAGTTCGCCGCGAACCCGCGGCTGCTCCCCCGGAGCCACTGAGCCATGGGGGGAGCCCCCGGTGCCGGGCCGGAGCCGCCTCACCTGCCGCGCCGTCGGGGCCGTCCTTGCCGGGGCGGCCCGGTTCGCCACCGCCCTGCCGCCGGTCGTTGTCGCAGGCGCCCTGGTCGAGGCGCGCCTCGGCGCTGGAGCAGCAGTACCGGAGGGCGCAGCTGCCGCAGCAGATGGTGGCGTCGCCGCCGTCGAAGCGCTCGGGGCACTGGAAGCCGTCCCGCCAGCCGCCCTGCCCGTCCAGCCAGCCGTGGCAGTACTCGCCGCTGCCCGCGGCCCCCGCCGGCAGCAGCCAGCCCAGCGCCGCCAGCAGCAGCCAGCACCGCCCGCCCGGCATGGCGCGGCGCGGCGGGCGGCCGCTCCGTCAGAGCCCCCCCGCGCCGGGGCAGCGCCGCCCGGCCCCCCGGGGCATGCAGCCGCCGCGCTGCGGGGAGTCTCGCCGCGGGTCCTGCTGCCGCCGCCGCCGCCGCATGCCCGGGGCTGGACCGCGGGTGCGGAGCCGCCGCCGCCGGGAAGTACCGGCCGAGCGGTGCGGAGGGCTGAGGGGGCGGGCGGCGCCGCTACTCGCTACTCCGTGCCGGCCGCCCGGCCCGCGCCCCGCGCACGTCCATGAGTGAAGGCAGCGGGTGCGGGGTCCTCCTCCCGCCCGGGGGGCTCTACAACACCGTGCGCCCCGTCCGGCGCCGCGCCCCGCACCGCCGATGGGTGGGGGGCGCCGCGCCCCCCCACTTATAGGCGGCGGTGAGGGCTGAGTGCGCATGCGCCAGCCCCGCCCCCATCCGACGGGGCGGCACCGAGGAGCGGAGGCGGGGACGGGAGTCCCCCCGAGCCCCTTGTCGTCCCGTCAGCTCCCCCGGGCCTGAGCCCAGACACCCCGCCCCGCACCCCCGGAACAGCAGCCGCGCTGCGGGTCAGACGGGACCGCTCCGCACACACGCGATGCTTCCGCCTCCCGGCTCCTTGAAAGTTGGCGGCAGCCCCGGGGAACACACAAGGATGCTCCGTCAGTCGCGTCCGGGAGGCTGAAGCATCAGGAAGGTTTGGGGGTTTCTTCTCTCTTTCATCCAAGTCAGCTCCCGCGTTACAGACCAAAACTTCTGCTTACAACACACTAAGTCAAGTGAAAAATACTTCTTTTAATAGAAAGGCAGAAAGGGGTAAGCTCTGCTAACCGGCGCTGTTTATAAACACTGCTGCCAAGCCATTTCACTGCAAGGAAGGTGACTGTGAACTTAGGTTATTTCTCTCATTCTCTCAAGCTTTTCTTCTTCAATGAAATTACTGTCTTTCACTTAGAACATCCAGGCCTTCCCCTTTCATCTTCACCTCCCTCATTTCTTCTTTTTTGTTCCACTCCTAGACAGCTGTAGGCTTTCACAGAGGTATTAGTCTGGACCAGGAGATTCTGGGCAAATCAGAGCCCAGGTAATGGCGTTTTGCCCCTCAGCTTCACTACAGCTCCCAGCAAGTTATTCCCAGAGCCATGGTACCGAAAGGGCAAGATGCAGAGGTGGGTCCCACACACTTGCACCTTGCCACAGAGAGTGCTACTAACCTGGAGCAGCCAACCTTTGGAAAAGCTCGTGGTTATCAAGATGAAAAGTGGGATTGCAGCACGACAGGTTCTGCATTGCCCATATCAACCCAGTCGGATCGTGAGAAGAAACTTGCAGGAATTTGAATTATGGAGCTTAAGATGCTCCATCTCAAAACCTGATCATCAGCCACCTGGAGCTGTCAGCTTTAACTTGTTCACTTTGGGGTGAGGAGCACATCACACGCAGCCCTGACCCTTTTCATACAAACACCCCACATGAACCAAAGCACCCCTTGGCCAGGACATCCTGTGCTGTGGGTCAGCATCAAAGAACAGTAAGAGAAAGGGATCGTAAGGGTAAGGAATTAAAACCACAAGCTCCTGTCCTGTTGGGGTGTCTGGCAGCTCCAAGTGACAGTGCGGCAGCTAACAGAGGTCTTCCTACAAGATCATTTTCTTAAGATCTAAGTTGGACTGACATCTTCATAATAAGAAAAGCAAGTTCTGGATTCTTTTATATGTGGCAAGCAAAATACTTTCCCAGCCCCACCATTGAGTTGATGGTTCCAGTGATACTCAGTAAGGTGGATCTCTTCCAATAGCAATAACAGAAGATAGTCTGCCTTTCACCTATCTAGCCATACTCATTCCCAGTTAGGAGTCTCAATCAATCATGACAAGATACCAGCACCAGATCCTCTGCAGAGATTAACAGGTACTTTACATATTCAATCTCAGAATTTGTCTCAACTTGTCTGGGTAAAACCAGAGATAATGGCACACCTCATTATGCTTTTGTAAAGCTTGAAACACTCAGCACTTTGCAAAGTGCTTTAAAACATATTTAGCAATAGATTTGTTAGCAAAGATTCTTCATTTTTCCCTAGCTATTTTTACAAGCCTATCAGGTAATATCTCTATGATTTAAAGTTTAAAGCCCACGAAAAATCCTGAAAACCAAAAGATGCAAAAATACATAAATATAGCAACAGTCTTCTGCTCTGCAATGGTTTTGCTCACTTTCCCGTGCCTAGCAATCTCATAACACTAGCTCAATCTATTTCAGAGTAAACCAAACCCAGCACTAAGGCCCCAGATCTTGTAGACTCTGCATCCCATCAGGCTGAGCATCTTGCAGCTTTGAGCTATAACTGGAACATCATATATACGTTTAAGTGGGCAAAGGTTCTTAAAGCCTAGAGATATTCAATAATGATCCCAGAGTCTATAAATCTCTATTATCTGCTTCAACATTATTTTTTTCTAGAAGTCTCTGAATTTTTACTTCTGCTACCAGGTGTAGCTTTCTGAGGCCTTTGGCTCAGCAGAAATGTTCTTTGCCTTTCCCAAGCCAAACGTGTGATTGCAGGAAATAAATGCCACATTTTATTTCAGTCATTTGAAGAACTCATACATTGTTCTGTGACTCCTGAAAAATCTTCTCTCTTGGAGCAGGGACAATAAGAGATAAAATTACTTTTGTTAGATATATGAAACTGATAAAGTGCATTTTCCACATGATTTTTAACACTCTGAACTGCAGAGTGCCTGTGCAGCCATGTAGGGTATAAGTACATTTACAGCACACTGCAGGTTTCACACAACCCAGCATCCAGATGCTGCATTGGCTGTGTGAGAGCGATACCCACACACCCAGGCACGGAGCTGGGACACAGCTCCTGGTGCTGAGATGCTGGTCGATGCAGGATAATCACCACTGTATGCTTAAGTGACTGTGTAAGACGCAACTTATTTCAGTCACTGCAGGTATTCTCCTTATTATAAAAACAACGTTTTTGCCATTTTATTCCTACAGTCTTTCTACAGATGAGAATATTTCAAAAGTATTTATGTGCCTTCAGAGCATGGTGCTTTGCTTTCCTTCGGTTTGCAGCTCTCATTTGCTAAAGCTCCTTGAAAATACAACTGATTCTACTTCAGAAAAATACATCAGAAATTATAGGAAACGTGTGAAAGGAGGCATAATACAAAAGCATGTCTTGCATTCTCAACAGCTCCCAGTTCAATGGGGGAAAACCAAGGGTACCCCACCTGGAGTCTGAGCTGCTGAACTGGTCACAGTGAGGTACCACAAACATTTGTTGGGGCTGGCTGTGCCAGCACGCATTGGACAGGAAGGAAGGAAGAGAACGGACAAATCAGAGGAAGCTGTAACAATAATAAGGAAGAAAGAACAGTCCCTGTCCCTCTCCCTTAGGCGTCCATCTCACAGATCCTCCAAGATAAAGCAGGAACAGACCTGTCACCTTATTCTGTATCTCTGTCTATTTTAGTTGGAACTTCTTTAGAGCTAGGAAAAGGAAAACCCTGTGACGCAACTCTCTAAGGTGCCCTGAGCTTCTGTGGGTGTGTAAGTGGCTCTTGCTGTGAGAGATGTTTTGCTTTCCCTATCATATTTCCAACCCATCCTCTGCAACTTGCCACATTTCCTTGCTGTTAAGAGACACACAAAACTGTCAGCAACTCCTATCCCCTTCCTTTCAACCCATTGAAGACATGGCATATGGATCTTTTCTTCTCCTTTACGATATTCAGTTTCATTCTTGGTAGCCTAGTCACCTGGATACAAGTGAGACTACCTGCTTTTCACTGCCCAGCCCTGGACACCAAACAGGCATTTATGTTCTTTTCTTGTTATATTTAGCTAGTGTATCTACCATTACTTCACTACTGTCAAACGATTTTGCAACCTCACCAGAAACCTTGAAAATTTGGATTCAGGAATTACTTTGTTTCTGCAGTTGTGTCCACGACATTGCAAATTAAAACTCGTGACCTGAAGTCTTCTTGCTCCCTTCTCCCAAACTAAAACTAGAATTCATCATCATGGCACTATTGTTTAGATCACTTGGCATGTAAAAGCCAGGCCATGCTTTCTGCAAGAGCTGGATTTTATTGCACTTTGTACGCTTCATCAGCAGAGATTCCTCTTGCTGGTAATATAAAACAATAGAATTCCCAACTGAAGGCCAAGCTGAGTATGTAGGGTTTAGTTATTTCTAAAACTGTTTGGTTTGTTGTTTGGGTTTTTTTAAGCTTATAAAGAAATGACCCTGAAGTCAGAAATCCCTGCATCTTGTACCTTTACCCTGGGAAAGTCGCTTCTCTGGTAAGACCGTATTTCCTGCTGATAAAGCAATGCCTTGCTGCCCCCGTGTGAAGTCAGTGGGAAGGGTAGCGCTGTTAAAACACCATCGCTAAGGGTCTTGTACAGAGAACTGTAGTAATCAAGAGTGCAGCCCTTACTGACAGTTTATACTAACATAAGTTCCCAGATGAGGATAGTAACCAGAATATATGAGCTTAATTTAGTAGGGTTTCCTTCTCTTCCTGCCCTTAGATCATTAGCTACCTTCTACA
Source organism: Strigops habroptila (assembly GCF_004027225.2). Taxonomy (NCBI): domain Eukaryota; kingdom Metazoa; phylum Chordata; class Aves; order Psittaciformes; family Psittacidae; genus Strigops; species Strigops habroptila. The sequence continues at coordinate 103,452,436 of NC_044278.2, forward strand.
CTAGCATAGCTATATCTGTGGTAAGTATTATCTAAACACCATTGGTATATTTAAAGGCCCAAACTGCTACTCTGATCGTGGTATTACTTGTATAAGCCAGACTGGCTTTTATTTCTGCTCGGGGAGCATTTTTAATATCTACATTTTAAAATACATGTGTATTCATAGCGGAAAGGCTTTCTTTTATTGGCTCTCATTTCCTGGAAAATAATTAGAACAAGATGACCCAAGGCAAAAAAAAACATCCCAGAAAGAGTCAAAGGACTGTAAAAATAACTTTGAACAGAAGGATATGAGCCCTCCTCAAGGGCTCAGCTGTGAATCTGCACTAGCACCAAGCAATCAATATGCAAAGCTCGGCTTCTGCTATCAGTGCTCACTGTCCTGGTGTACACAGCAGTGACAGCAGACATCAGCGCTGGCACCGCATTATCACAGCCCATGCAGACACCTCCAGTATCACATGTCTGGCTCCCAAATGCACCCCTGTCTTGATAATGGGGTTCAGGGATGCACGCTGGAGGGAGATGACCGGGTAACAGTATCTGTAAGTGCTGGGGGACATCTCCCTCCAAATTCACATGGGCAAGTCTGCAACAAGTTAAGGAGGAGGCTGTTTCTCCGAACACCTCCCCCACATTCAAGACTGAGCCTCCTCAGACTGGGGCTTTAGGGACTTCGTTAGCATTGTCCAGCTACTCAGCTGTGATCAATATAACTGTCATGCTCTTCTCCCAGGAGTCTTAGTACATTATTTTTTGGCACTCCCACTTAACTGCAGACACAACAGATTGCTGTTACAATATATAAAAGCCCAGCCACAAAGCTGATGTGCACATCTCAAATTGAAGGGGGCTGTTTCCTAATCCAATGATCATGTCTGCTTTAACCAACCACTCCAGCCACTAGCAAAAAGGAAAGAACTTCAGATTTTTTTTTTCCACATTCACACTCCAGTTGATGCCACACAGAGCATAAAGCACGAACATTTCATCAAATGCAGGAAGAGAGAACTAAGAATAATTTCAAAACAAATTTACTGTTGCTCACCTCCTAATGCCATAGCACAAGACAAGGATTTAGGCACCACCCAGTGCAAGCAGCATCACTATGCAGCTGTAGCTCAGATTGCTGCCCGTTAGTCAGATTAATGAGCTCCAGACAAGAAAAAAATGCTTCTTCTCTTGGTATGGTTCAATGGGACTTAGTACAGCTTAATTTGCAGTTTGAGATTTTATACAGGGATTATTAGTGCAGATGAGCAAGAAGCAGCAACTTGGTGCAGAAAATTAACAATATTTATGAGAATATGTTCTAGATCAGGATATGTTTTTTATACTGCTTACAACAGAAGTGAAAGACTGTATCTGCTTGCATCATTGCTATTTTACTTGACATCAGTAGTGGAGGTCAAACGCAACTTACCTTAAAGATGGTATTACCTAGCAATTCTCCCTGCCCCCCCCCCCCCCCCCCCCACCATTCTGAGGGCTAACTTTAAATGAAACATCCATCACTCTGCAACAGTGTGTGTTTTTATATATGTTACTACTTCCATCATTGCTGGAATGCTAGCACCACCCACCTGCCTGAGCCCACATATCCCTTTTGCCCTCATATTTCTCAGCAGCTCCAAGGCCTGGCAAACCCCATGACCACCATGGTGCCAGTGTCACCATGACAGAGCAACAACCAACAGCTGTACTGGCTGCTGTGCCACTGGAAATAAAGCGTGGGGAGAGGTGACGAGGAAGGTGGCACTTCTCAAGTGTCAAGTGACAGAAAAGCATTTCTAGCTAGATATTGTTACTAATAAAATAAAAATTTCAGCTAATAGGCATTTGCATTAGACCTGCATCTTCAATCCAGCAATTCCTGCCCCGTGCAGGGCAACCTGGATGAGCTGCCACAGCCTCCCTGCAGTTCCAGCTCCTTCTGCACATCTCTGATACAAGCAGGAGGTTGCTGTTGGCACCAACAGAACATTACCATGCCTGAAACCAACATCAACAATGTTAAAAGCCATCCCTCTTAACCCTCAGAGCAGAGCTTAGCATCAACCTCACTTTGCTACCGTGGAATGAAGAAGGAGCTTTGCCCTTGTGGTCTGTACTGTGTAAGCTTAGCTAATGGCCAGAGCAGGTCTGACCCTTCTTGGGGATAAGGCTTGCTTCTGGTTTGGCTGTCGGAGGTACACAAACACCTGCCTGCCCATTGAAAACCATTCTTGTAGCTTAAGCATTACACTGCTGTTGTGGGGGCAAGCAATGCGAATGTTGGCTGCAGAGAGTTCCTTCAGACAGCCACCACTTCCCTTAGTCAGCAGCCAGAAAGGTAGAAGACCATTCCTATTTGAAACTGATAGAATGTGCATTGCTAAGGCTCATAGCTGTGGCATTAAGGCTAGCACATTCCTCTTGCTATCACTTCTCTCAGTTAACTTTGCCCAACCTGATGCTAAATGAGAACCACTGTAGCTGCCTTTGGCATTGCTCTCAAGGATAAAGGAGGCGACACATGGGTGAGCTGGGCCAAGCACAGCTGCACGAAACAAAGGTGACACACTAGTAAGATACAGGTATGCTCAACCACGCCTACAGAGACATCCCACGCTACTAAGATTTAGGGCAGTGCTGGCCTAAATGCTCACTGTCATTGTATCTATTTGGCATTTGGGCCCACCCATCCCAAGCCTTTCGTTGAAAGGTAGATTTTTTTTTCAGTTAGGACTCCTTTATCACATGTACCTTACCTTATACCCCTGGGTAGAATAGCAGCAAAAGTATTTGTGCTCAAAGGTTTGATTCCTTTTGCTCATGTTGATAAAAAAATAAAGGTAGTCCAAACAGCCAAGAAATGCTAACACTGCCAACATGATTAGAGGGTTTTGGTGTTATTACAGTCTAGAGTAGCCTCTACCTAGGTGCTTAACCAATGAGTTAACACACTAGCTTTAGCTACCCAGCTGTACATACTTTGCGCGTGTTTTTTTCTCCCAAGGTTTCACCCAACTGAAGGTGTACTCAAGCTGGCTGTCACAGCACTTTTCCCCGTGAGAACTTACCCCTTTCTTGTCTTATTAAGATTACATGGTATTTTTTTTTCCGAATTTCAAGTTTCATATAATAAAATAGCTTGATTTTGAATACGTGTCAAGTCTGTGCTTCTTTCCCTTTTTACCACACTGCAGTGTCTGATCAAAACCTCATCATTCTAGCTTGCTTTTATGACTGGCATCATCACCTCTGAAGCATATGTTGTTACCACAATGTGCCACATTAAAACACACAGAGCCAGCAAGGGATTTCTTGCCCAGGAGATATACACCAGCCTCTATTTAGAACCAGATTTTGGAAATCAGTTCATCTGGAAAGCTGCTGTCCCGCTTCTGTTGCCCAAGCACACGCCGTAGAGTGACAGCTGCATTGAAGACAAAAGAAAGAAGGAAATCCATCAGTCTGAAACATTAGTTGAACAAACAAGTAAAATATCTTTGACCTGTTCAGCTATTGACCTGCTTAGGACAGGAGTCCATACTCCAAGTTCTCCATGAAGTGTTCAACAGAACTGACCCCATATCCTGTTGAGGGCAGATCTATACTCAAACAGAAGTAAAATCAACCCAGAAACGTTTATAGTTTATAGAAGGTTCTGAACTTAATCGTAACCTGTTCATAATGAGCTGGACTTTCCCTGCTTCTAAAAGGTGAGAAAACAGAAAGCAAACCATTCTTTAGAGAAGTTATCAAAGCTAAAGTGAGACATAGCCTACTCACCTCCTCACTGTGGCACTTCAATAGTAGTGGTGGGCTATAAAGGTTAAAATCCTGAGGCTGACTGAAAAAGAATTAAGTAATAAACCTCATAGCAACTGGAGTCAAATGGGTCAGAAGGATCATTCAAATACTGAAGTTTAACAAAATCCTTCTACCTTAAACAAAAAAGTAAGAAAATGTGAATGACCTGGAAAAAAAGAAGTGACATAGAATCATAGAATCTTTAGGTTGGAAAAGACCTTCAAAAACCCTTCATCAACTTCGTTGCTCCTCTTTGGACCCGCTCTAGCACCAAAATGTCTGTCTTGCAGTGAGGGACCCAGAACTGAACACAGGATTTGAGGCACGGCCTCACCACTGCTGAGTACAGGAGGATGGTCACTGCCCTGGCCCTGCTGGCCACACTATTGCTGATACAGGCCAGGATGCTGTTGCCTTCTTGGCTGCCTGGGCACAAACGGGCTCATGTTCAGCTCTGTCAATCAGCACCCCAAGGTTCTTTTCTGCCAAGCAGCTTTCCAGCCACTCTTCCTCAAGCCTGTAGCACTGTGTGGGGTTGTTGTGGCCCAAATGCAGGACCCAGCACTGAGCCTTTTGTTGAAACTCATACAGTTGGTTACAGCCCATTGATCCAGTCTGTCCAGATCCCCCAGTAGAGTCTTCTTACCCTCCAGCAGATCAACACTCCCAGCCAACTTGGTGTCATCTTCAAACTTACTTACTGAGTGTGCACTTGATCCCCTCATCCAGATCATTGATAAAGACAGATCATTTCATAAACCCATGCTGACTGGGCCTGATCACCTGAGTGTCCTGTACATGTCCTGTGATGGCACTCAAGATGATCTTCTCCATAACCTTCCCTGGCACCAAGGTCAGGCTGACAGGCCTGTAGTGCTCTGGATCCTCCTTCTGCCCCTTGTAGATGGGTGCCTCATTTGCTAACTTCCAGCCAACTGAGTCCTCCCCAATTAGCCAGGACTGCTGGTAAGTCATGGAAAGTGGCTCGGTGAGCACTTCCACCAGCTCCCTCAGTACCCTTGGGTGGATCCCACCCAGCCCCATAGACATGTGTGTGTCTAAGTGCTGTAGCAGGTCACTGACCATTTCTCTATATATACTGCATGACAACAGCTACACCTGGAGGGGCTTTGCAGTGGCAGTACATAATGGCAGCCTTCTGCCACTTGGTGAAAGCACCATTCTCCACAGAGCTATTAGAATCCTGATAGAACTCCCTAATTTTATACCTGTTTTTAATTTCTTCGGTTATGGCATTAATTTACAATTCCCCCACCCCCCCAGGTAAAAAAAAAATCAACTATGTAGAAAATGAAACTACTACAATAATCTATTTCTACTACTAAATGCAACATTCAGCCAATACAAAACATTCCATTAAAAACTGTTGATTTGGAACTACAAAAATACCAACACATAAACAGTCAATGTTCAGTTCAGAAGAAATGATCCCAAACTGAATTAAAACAAATTGTCCTGTTCACAGTAGGAAGCCTTGTGCTCTACATCCCCTCATCTCCCCCCACACTTCTCCTCCCCCCTCACCACCTCCATCCTCCTTTTAAGCAACCTACCTGTCTGGTTGGGTGGAGCTTGCGTGTTCCAGCTGGGTCAAAGCTCCATAGGCAGAGGGTAACTGCTGCCTTCCAGAGCTGCTGCAGGCATCAGCTCAGTGTCACTGCCCTCCCTAAGCCCAGCTGCTCATGTTCATGAGAAGTTGCAAAATTTACTACTGTGATACTTTAACCATCCACTGCTGTCTCGAGATAGTAACCAACGTTGTAAGGCACTTACTGAGAGCGAATAGGGAAACAACAGCCTGACAGCACAACCCCAGCAATTAGTCCAAAACCTGCCTAATTTATCACTGGAAAGGTTTGTGCATAGTTGGTTCTTTGATCTTCTGAACTTGCATAAGAGTTTTAGGGAAACAAACTTTTTATAGAGCATAGGTTATTCATGCTAAACAGCATAGATGGGTTTTTCTATATAGTTACTTTTAATTTCTCACTAAGAACCTAAAAGGTGCTTCCTTCATATCTTCTGCTGAGACATTCCAGGTATTAAAACTAAACATGTGAGAGCCAATACGACTCACTCTGGATTTTTTCCTACTATTAACATGAGTTGCAAACTGGGAAAAAACAGAATTATCACTGACAGGGGAAAAAAAGGACACTAAGCCTGTTCCTGAACTTTGTTTTCATTTTTAAAATGATGCCATAAAAGGAACTGAGGTTCAAAATGCAGTTATGAATACATAGATGGAGAGTGTACAGCTGGATTTGGATTTCCTGTGGCAAGGAAGATACATAAACTCTATTCCAACTGCACCTTATTTGAACCTCCTCCCTCCCAGTCTGCAATGAAACACTAAGTTTGGTAGTATTTAGCTAGCCAACTTCTCAGGAACAGAGACAAGTGTGAGTGTAAAGAAAGTTTTGAGATGGTGGACCGGGAAGAGGATCATAAAGCAAGCAATCTATGGTACAATGCTACCCTACCTCCTGCTATGTGCACCGTAGGGAGAACAGTGAAGAAAACCCAAGTTACTTCTAGTAAATAAAGAGGTCACAAGTAAGTTTACACCACAGCTGTACAAGGTACAAACTAATAGAGAACCACATCCTACATATATGATTTCAATCTTCCTCTGGTACATATTTTTCTTTCTTTACAGAACAAATAATCCAGACTCGATTTCATTTCATGGTGTTTAAGTACAGATCAGCTTCTTATCCTGCCTTGTAGAAAACCAAGTCACACCTTGAATGTATTTGTATTTTTCACTCTAATTACATGTCTTTAAACTAGAAAAAAAAAAAAAAGTATCCTTTGACACAGCATATACAATGTTGATCCCTGAAAATCATGGCTAAAGTCAACCACCCAAGTAATATTCTGGGAATATAATTATTTCAAATCCTGTTTTGACTTTAGTTTGTACTCCAGCATATGACTATTCTACTACACAATCACTTTTTCACTTAGGGTAAATTAAGGACATAATCACTGCCTTCATGTGAAAAGAAACAGAACACGGGTACCCAGAAGGCTCCGACCTCTTTTGAATTTCCAAAGCCATGCCTAGTGCTGTGTTACATTACAGCATGATCCGGGTTTATACAGCACACTGTGAAGAGATTCTAGACAAACCCACAATACAATAACTCCCTTCACCTCCCCTACCCCTGTGACCCAGAGACCAAGGCCCTAACTTCAGTAAGAACAATTTTGCACTATATAAATTCCAGGAAAAACAATTGTACATATTAGCTGATGTTTTTGTTTCTCCTGTAACATAGGAGGACAACAGGAAATTCTATTTCAAATAGGCAAATATGTATTACAAGGATCACAGCATTATTGTTTTATTGTTTGCACAATGCTAAGTTGCACATATGGACAAACAGTACACATTTAGAATTATTTTCACAAATTAATACATTACAAGAGAGTCCAGTGGTTTAACATATTAACTATTAAAAAAAGCAATAAGGAATACAAACATTATGGTTTTGGCTGCAGCCCAATGACAGTTTTAAAAAGGGTTGAAATCCAAATAAACTGAAAGCTTTATTTTTCAGACACATAAAAACTCCACATTATATCCCTTCCTAAGAGGCTGCTCACAAAGATGCAATAACATACAATTACAAAAGTGAAGAATTCTGTGTTCAGTTTCCCTTAATTTTATTAGATCAAGTGACAAACTGAACATTAGTCAAAGAGCAATCACTGCCGAATGCAAACATCATTTCCAAAACGGTAATAACACTTTAAGAGAAAGCAAATGACTTGGTACTAGAAAAACTGTATGCACTGTAACTGTTTTAGAAGAAAAGGTGCTTTTGTGAAAATGATTGAGAATATTCATTGAATGCATGTTATATACAAAACATCTTCTACATAAAAAGCAACTCGGCTCCAAAGTTTCATGTTCACACTTCAACCTGTATCTTTATTTGCAAAGGTTCAACTGATTATTATTTCCTCCTTAAGATGTTTTCACAGCTATTTCTAGTGCACACCAAATTTGAGATGCAGCACAACAAGCTATGATGTTGTAATAGGCCAGGTTCATCAACTGCTGTTGCAATAGCTTCAACCTTCAAATTACGTCATTTTCATCCTCCAGTCTTTAGCAGCAACTTACTGTACTATACCTCGTACTGAAAGCAGATATGCAACTGCTCTTAAGTCAATGCTAGTAGAGCTGATGATCAGCTAGTGAATCAACTCCGGTTTGTAAGAGCTAATTCAGGTTTTCATTAGAATAGCATATCCTATCCCCTCTAATTGCAGGGAAAAGCTCATTTAGGCTAACAACTCCCTGCTTGCACACAAACCAGGTGGCATTCTGAGCTTTCAGCTGAAATGCTGCGATGCCCTACTGCTCAGCTCTGAGAAAAACCAAAACCAAACAGTTTGGGAACATTACCTATGAAATGTCAGAGTCAAAATCTTGGATTCTTCTTTAGAGTTGGTTGCTAAATGGGTCGAGAAAAAGGTTAAAAAAATCCAGCTATTAACCATTATTTACCAAACTTTATGAAATAGTAAACATTGTATTTCAGCTGGTCTTAAACAACAAAACACAAGAAGCAATGATGACATAGCCCAGGACCCACTATTTGAAATTCCTAGGAATGTCAAGATGTGGGACCATGGGGCAACACAGAGAAACAGAACACACAAAGAAAAGGAGACCTGTCTATGGGCAAGGTTTGCACATCTGTATTTTATACATATATATATACACATACATATACACACAGAGGTGTGCACTGTACTGTATATATTTACATCCATATACACAAAAACACCCTGAAGTAGTTTAAAGGCCATATCCAGGAACAGAAGATATGAACTCTAGTATTTGTACTAGAATATATTTTATCTGTACAAAAAAACCAAATATGCATATATTCTTATGGTATAAAGCTTATCAACAAAAAAATATTCTGCTACTAACATTAGGTTAAATAGATGGTTTTACAAGATTCTTTAATAATAATGCAGTATAGAACATTTCTAAAACTAGGGCTAAAAATAAAAATACATAAACGGGTTTCTATTCACAAGAAAATAGCTGTTCAATATGATTTCATTTTGTATTTCAGACTAGGGAAAAGTAGCAAAACTTTTATAAATCTCCTGGGATGCAATTTAATCAATGCATCAATCTAGAAAAATAGACTTTTCAGATGAACAAAGTTGATTCACTTCCCCTTCCCATTAGGGGTGCCTATCTTTTCCCTCGCTTGTTTCCAGCTGGAGGTTTCTTCAGCTGAAGAAGCTGCCCTCCTGTCCCAAAGCCTGCAGATGCAGGATTAGATACCCCGAATGTCAGGCCAGCTGATGCTGTGATGCCAGGATTGCTGAAGTTAAACCCAGATGTAGTCGAGCTGCCAAAGCCTTATGAGGGAGGGAAAAATATTTTAAAATGTAAGTTATATCAGGACTGCAAGCTTGTTCTCCTTGGAGTTACGAACACCAGCCACTTTATTACCCATATTTAACATTTTATACCAACATGGCTCTGTGACAGTACGCTACATTGCTAACACACCTGACTTGCTATGACACCTTGGATATTAGAGCACTAACACAGTCTACCTCGGTGGTTGTAAACAATTATATCCTAAATAACAAGTCTTATACCACTATAACAGTAGCACCCAAAAGTCCCACTGAAACCGTACAATAGAAGAATCATAATTTTTCAAGTTCTCAGCCTAAATACATACTATGTACATAAGGTGGGAGGGAAAGCAGAAGTACAAGCAGACCATGGCCCACACACATCACTCACAGCAGGTAAACGGCAAAGCTGCAGCTGGAGCTCCCAGCGCTGTGCCCTGCTGATAGGCTACCTCTGCCTGTCTTTATAACGTATGTGGCATGGACCACACCGTAAATGAGAGCCAGAAAAGGCTCAAAATCCTTGACAAATTCTTGTTATTTAAAAACACCTTTTATGACTTAAACCAAAAAGCAGCACTAAAAACAAAGCTTTGGAAAAACTGAATGGCTAGGTGAGGAAATTGTGCTATTTTAACTCCTCCACTCTCTCCTATCAGAGCAAACAAATTGAACATTTGGTTCAGCTATAAAATGAGTTGAGGAAAATCTGCCTTCTATTTTCAGCAACACTAAAATCAAGTCATTTTACTTTCTTTTGTGAGTTTATATCAGTTTTGCACAAACAACTTGGATAGTAATTGAAACTATTAGAGAATGATAGGAATTTCTCAAATATTAGGTAATAAGTAGCAGAACTTCGTAACTCCGCTTTTTGTTCTTTCAAGAAACTCAGTAAGGTAACCAACCATACGAAATAACTAGTATGACATGAGCTTTTAACAACTAGTTTCATACAAGTTGAAAATGGAATAACAGAATCATAGAATGGTTAGGGTTGGAAAGGACCTTAAGATCATCTAGTTCCAACCCCTCTGCCATGGGCTGTAAAGAATTAGAATATTAAGAAAAAATGGGACTGGTTCACAAGCAAAAAAGGGTATATTCTCAATAAGCATTACTTAGCACATAGACAGTTAAAGCAATCCTTTGGTCACATCAGTATCTCCAGCTCAATGCCTACATACTTTTAAAGCACAGAAATCAAAACCCAACTGGCTGTCCCATCAGAATTCCAAAGTGGCTCTCACAAGCCTGATGTCTTCTGTTCTCTCACTTGCTACTGATGCTTTGCATCAAGAACTACTTCAAAACAATGTGAAACTCTTCCTCCTGCAATGCCTGCACCTGGGTTACATACAACAGACATCATTTTGTCAAGAAAATCCCCCATTATCTACATTCCAACAAGTGCAGTCCTTCGACACGCAGTTGCCTGTGCAGAACTCACTGTCAATGTAATGGGCATGCAGATCTCGAGTGTGACTGTAACGACATTGTTCATTTGGGTCTTGCCTCAATTTTGTGGACTAATTTGTCTCTCATCCTAGTATATAAGGAGTGATACACATGCAACTATTCCTACATTTCCCTGTAAATTCTAAATCCCAAGTAAGATTGTCAGAAGAATAAACTTGTTCTACACCAGGAAGTCTCATGAATGAAAAAAAGAGATTGATTTCCTACAGACTTTGTATCTAAAAGCTGCTCATAGTTACACATGGATTGTATTCAGAATGTCCCATAACTCATATTCACCCTATTTTCCTAGCTTTTTCAAGAACAAGATTCAGAAACAAGATACAACTATCATATAATAACACAAAGCAGAATGTTGTTTCAGGATCCTCTAAATGTTATCTAATAAATGGGACACATTAAAATAAAAAAATACATATAATCAGGCTAGCTTCAGGCATCAATTCAAACCCATTTATAAACCCTTGATAAAACTAAACTAGAGATCATATGGAATTCAGATCTATATGGCATTGGATTTTTGGATATAATAGGTAAAAGTTAATGTGCTTTGAGGCTACCATTTTTCTATAGAGGTCTCTAGTCCATAATCCCAGTCTAGATCAGGATTTCATGACCACTTTATTTTATAAGCACAAAATGACAGGAATAACATTTACTCATTTATACTTCTGGTTACCATCTTCTGTACTGAGACTCTAGAGATAACTGAAAACAGTCTTAATTTCATTGGGTCCAACTCCTTCACTGCTAAAGAGAGACTGGGGACATTGGCACCATGACAAAGCCTGGTTTGAGGAATACAGTGAAATGACATCTAAATTATCTCTGCACACCACTAAGTTAGCTAAGACAGAATTGCTACTTAATTTGATTTGATACCTCATTAGTGGTGGACAACTGATCCATACAACTAGTTTTCTAATTATATTTTTTTAATATATGAAAACCTAAATTATGTACTTCGTAACTCAGCAGCTTGAAATACAGCAATATTATTTCTGGAACTATAACTTAATATAGGCTCAGGAAAAATGAGCTACAAGATAAAATGTAAGCAGTGTTTTTCACTTGTTTCTGATATTTAAAGAAATAAGCAAAAGCAGGTTGATGCTTAGACTCTGCATATTGCAAAATCAGAGATGTTCTGTCAAGAATTTACCAGGGTGTTACACATTCATGCATGTTACACAGCCAGCTTAGTAAGCTAATTCCACGTTATGATACAAAGCTTAAGGTACTTTACAGGTCTAATTTGACAGCCTAGCACATCACTAACGAAGGAAAAAACAAAACAAAATTAAAAGCATGGCAACTAACAAGATGTTCATCCAAGCTAATGTACTAATAAATACCAGTCATTTGCTATGTTTGTATTAATAGCAGTTAAAAAACATTTTGCTTTTAAAAAAAAGAAACATACTACCAAAAGCCAATCCCAGGAGACATGATACTCCTTCTATCTGTCACTGAAGAAGGACTGTAAGACAGACTACGCTAAGCTATTTGCCTCAGATGCAAGCTATAAAAGTGACTAAGACTTCAGAAATCTGAATTAAGGAGTAATTGCATCTCTATTTTCATTTTCTCGCAACCAACAAAATTAAACAAAAAAAGCAAAATGAGTAAAGTAGTTCAATTGCCACAATGTTTTCAAAGCAGTTAGATCAATGAATTATGGATATATAGAGAGATACAATACCTATAATTTACTATTCAAATAGAAAGGATAAGTAGATAAACACTTTTAAGGAAACCTGGGCTTCTAAACGGTAATTTTAACTTTACTTGTAAATACAGGAAGTCAAATTACTGCTGTATTTGTCACAAATTACTACATTAATTTCAATAGGTCAGTAACTGTATGGCCTATGCAGTTAAGTAGTAACTGCATTTCTGTGCCTCACACTGCACCTGATCCAATCTGATGCATCTGATCTTCTGCTTCCACTCCTAATTAGATAGATACCATCAAACAGAAAACAGTAATACTGTCTACCTAGGAGACCTTTAACAAAACCCTAAAAACTTCTCTGAAAATGTGTATTTAGCAAGTAAGTAGTTACTTTAATGGTTATATATACATGCAACTTTAAGAACATTTGTTTCAGTAGCTGTCTTAGACTTGATTGCATCAGTTTGATTATAACACTTTTGCTTTGAGATAAACTTGAATTCAGGAGAAAGAAACCAACCTGCACTTAGACTTCCTGATGGTTTACTCGAAGTTCCAAACCCAAATGATGATGCTCCTGTAGCACTACTTCCGAAGGCAGAGCTACTTCCAAATCCTAGTAGAATAATAGTAAAGACATACAACAAAAAAATTACAGACACAGCAATTACAGACACATGTGTTTTGGGCAAGTATTCTAAAACCAAATAGAATTCTAAGCCTTACTTGGTAAGCAAATATTCCTAAGATTGTCTCAAGAGTTTTTATTCTCAAGAGAACACTGTGTCAAGAAAACAGTGCAAACAAGAAAAAAATACATCCCATAAAATATAGAAGTAAAGGAAAAGCTATAAAAAACCCCTACAAAAACAGGTGAGTAAACTACCAGAGTTTATGAAATTGCTATTGAATTGCTGTTAAATTGGCAAGAAAATGGTAACTAAATGGGCCAAAACTAAGAAAATTCAGACACAGGTTACGACCTCTATTACGAAAAGCTGTAATCTTCATCCATGATAAAAGAGTAATTCTCTATGCTTAAAAGAGAGTAAAGATTTTCTTCAGTTTAGGAAGAAACCAGAAAATAGGTTAAATACAGAACAGAATTTCACAATATTTAATGTGAAAAATCATCACATACGGTCAGCCACAAGCATATAGTCGTACTAAACCTGATTCTGTTAATTTTGTAATTGACATTTATAATTTCATAATATAAATTTCATGATTTCAGGTTGTGTTATTAATATGAGACCCCTTCAAAGGAAAACTAAGTTGATATTTGCAGTTTGAGTTGGATGCCAGACAGGAACAGAAATATATTCTCTGATTTTGGCTGTCTCAAGAGGTTTTCATGAAGAGAACAGTATTTGTATTTGAGGAAATCATGCCCCCATCTGAAGTTTCAAGTGTCAGAGAAAATACTTGTATTTTACTGAAAATTGAGCCTTTACCATTTCTTTACAGAAGTAATTTTTAGATTTTAAAAATAATAAGGACTAAACGCACTATCTGAAGCGGTGTTCTCCTGTCTTCCACAATATTTAAATCAAGTAAGCTTTAAGGGTATATAATGGCAAGTATCATTTGAATGCAAGATAAGTTTATTTAAATGATACACTCTTTGTCCCACCTAGCTTGAAATTATTTACCAATGGTCAGGGCAAGGTGTTTGCAAATATTTAACGAAGCATAGAATTTATACGTTACGTATCTTATATACTTAAATGTAAAAGCCTGTGTTTATCACTAAAAAAAAAAAAAAAAAAAAAAAAAATCACAGAATATCACGGAAAGAGAGCAAATCTTCCCAATTAAAATCATATTGCAAGAGAACACATGAAATATCATCCTGTTAAAAAAATCCTTAAGATTAAAAATAATAAAAAATAATCTTATTCTGCCAATTTGTTTCCAAGAGCACACCTACAGGACAGTTTGCTGTTATTCCTTTGTTCTTCTACATTTGCTTCTATCAGATAGTCTTCTTGGTTTGTCGAAAGAATAAAACTTTGCAAATTAACACAGAATAGGTGAAATGCAAACGAATACCTTCCCAACCAGAGAACCAGCAAAAAAAGAACATAAGTTAGGCCTCTAAGACAAAACCAGAAGCAGTTGTCCACCAATTTAAAAGAAAGTGTGCTTTAATTTACATTATAGACTAAAGATTCTTTCTATATGTTCACCCACTCTTGCCAACCTCTTTGATTGAAGAGAAAGATTTTTTATGGGTTTGCTTTTTTTTTTATAAGGCATTTAAAATATTGTGGAAATGACCTGGTAATTCAGAAATTCCTTTTACCCCACTATTCTCAGTTATTTTTCCTGTTTAGGTGTACAGACTTTCTTTTATCTGAAAAAATCTGATGAGAAAGGATATTAGTAGATTTAAGGATAATTTCAAGATGATTATTTAAGGTAAAATTGATTTAAGTTACATCATCTTTCCAATACTAAGTGATGCATAATTATTTTAAATACATTACAACACTGATTCACATGTTCAGCTCATAAAGAGGCAAAAATGTAGGGATGTGGACCAAGGCTGCAGAAAGGAGAGGATATAGTAAGAAAACCCACAACACATTATGCTTGTTCTCAGCAGATAGAATAATTTCCTTTGCAGATCTCATACAAAAGCTTCAGAGGACACTAGAGTCTTCTGACTTGCACTGCGGGAACCCCTGACCTACGTAGACTGGAAATTTACACACAGATTGGACTTTACTAATCACTGAGATTCTACTTGTAGTTCTACTACTTAGAATTCATTACATTTAAATTAAAACTTCTACATACATTTTTTTTTTTTTTTTTTTTTTTTAATTACCACCTACTCTTTTACAGACATGCATCCTCTTGGAATACATTCCCCATCAGCACTGTTAACATTTTGATAAGTAATTTCCCCTCACTTTCAAATGCTGCTTTTTCAGCTTTAAGAGGGATTTCTTTTCCACCTCAGCACTGAGGGAAAGAGTGAAAGCTAACGCAAGCATGCTTCAGCAAGCAGGATCCCAGAACTGTAGTAATTTTTTTAGCATTTATTCTTATCTTAGTCCAAGCAGAAATGGATCCCTATAGTTAAAAATTGTACATACATGTGAAAAACTTCTATGCAGTAGCTACAGCATGATCCAATGTCTTGAGTGCCTAACTTTCATATACGTAAAATTAAGTCAAGTTGTAGTTACAAAAGGATGTACTTGATGTACTTCCCTAGCTTTAAGAACAGAACTTCTATGAGATTACTTCATCCTGTCCATTCTGGGTTTTTACTATAATGGCTTATTAGCCTTAGCAACTCCTTCTGCAAGGCATGAAGAAGTTTGCAAAGTGCAGACTGCCAAATTTTAAGGTCTTTCCCTGAAAGAGATCATCCTCTTAGTGCAAGAGATTAAGATGTGCGGTATAATAATTCAATGAAAGATTAGAAAAGTTAAAGTGTACCTCCAAGGCTTGAAGAACCTAAGCCACTTGATTGCAAGCCAGTGCCAATACCTGAGCCGAATGGCGTTCCAAAACTAACTCCCAGAGATGGCTGTGGCCCTGGTATAAAAAAAATGAGAACAAACTTGCCTTACTCTTTCATAGTAAAGAGATCCTTTATTTATTTATTCAAGTATTTGATAATGTGAACATCGTTTTCAACAAACCCCATTAAGATCTCAAACCTCATCAAAATTCCTCAACTGTCTGCCCCTACATCCACCTGGTGAAAACCTAAACCACTGATTTTAATAAGGTGAAACTAGTCAAAGCTAATAACACAACATCATTTAGTATTTTTAAAAGTTAACCAGTCTCACCTTAACTTTAAAACTTTAATCAGAACCTTGAGAGAACTCGTAGATAACAATACTTTGGAATCAGAATAAGGGAAAACCTATGAATTAAAAAGGTAATAACTGACACTAACATAATTAAAGCTATATTACCAAAAGTTAATTTAATAAATAGGAATTTTCAAAACTACTCAAGTATTCCATCCAAATTTAAACAGAACACTAAGATAAAAAACAAGACAATGACTTTATTTTATTAAATTTATTGTTCATTTTTAAGCAAGTCAATTACACAGTAACATGACAATTCAATTCTTTTCCACACAAGTAATAACGGAGTTCTGTTAAGCTCTGCTACATAACACCATTCAATAAGGTAAACTAGTCAAACCACCTGTTTAAATAAACATTTACAAAAGGCACAGTTCTGTGTACCTTAATGAATTAGATACATTCAAAATTTCAGAGTCAGAGTTTGTCCCATAATTAAAAAAAGTTGACAGTGCTTTCCCTGCATATTCAGACTAAAATGCAGGACTGTCAAAAACCACTTTCAGTCTGCCAAGATGAAATTTACAGCCTCAGTTCCTTTGTTCTTCCTTCCCCCCCCACCTTAATCTTGGGGAATAAAGAATGAACTTGCTAGCCCATTACTAACACATTTTAAAAAATTACTTCTGATAAATAATTAATATATTTTGACAGTTTTCACAGTACAATCTTATATTCCTGTCTTTTTCAAACAGTTTTCAGTGCACTAGTTAAAAAGTTTAACCATTGAAGATAAAATACAGTGCCAAACTCTTAATCCACAGACATTCACACCTTTCCTCAAGATAGCCTTCTCCATCTTTGAACATACTTTAAGTATTCTGTCTGTGAAAGTGATGATTTATTCAAATATTACTATAAATCTCAAATAATTTCAGTCTTTTTCCTAAATCATTATCACATTTGGGCTTATTTTCATCCAAAATTTCTTCATACTATGAAGTTTCCTGTTACTACTAGAGTTTTAAAATGTAAACATTTCTAGCTTTTAAAATCCCTTCAGTATTTGAAGATTTAAATGGAAAATCATTTTGAATCAAGTGAAAGGCACTGTATGTTGAAAAGTAACATTTTTGCTAGGAACACAATATTCTTATGTGATCCAAGCTGAATGACAGCTGTATTCTCAAAGTAGTGTTAAACTAAATTTTAAGAGCAACTAAAGTTGTTAGCTTTCACTCTCTGCTTAGCAGGGAACAGTTGGGAAACCCAAACTATTTTTTCAATTTAAAAAGTATATCAGATGTTGTAATTACAAGTTTTCCCATAAATTTCAAACTAAACTTGTTTACATCCAGTTTAAATACTGATACACCTACCTAGCAGCTCTTTAAAAGTAAGAAAATTGTTATCAATAAAAGAAACAAAAAACCCTACACAAGCCAGTCATCTAATAAACTAAAAGAACCCCAAAACAAATATCCAGTTCCTTCTCAAGTGCACAGGTTTCTATCTCAGTAGGAGGCACTGTTAGTGGAAGACCTTAAAACAAAACAATACAGTCCTCCAGGCAAAGCTTTTTACCAAATGCAACGTTTTTTTAGAGCCAGTAGAAAACATTACTCTAAAACACCTCAGATCACATAAAATAGGATCTTATGCTTTAGGCTAACAAGCTTTTCATTGAGCAACAGCATATGATATTTGTTGATTTTGTACCATAATGTTCTGAAGGCATCATCACTACTTACAGTTTTTGTAAGTAAACATAATTTTCAATAGCAAAAAACTAGTAATAAAGATTCTTCAATGCCAAAAGTACTAGCAAAAAAAAGTGGCACTTCTGGCTATTATAGGTATGAGGCAAATTCATTATAACAAGTATTTTAACATTTTAAAACTTGATATAGATATAATTGCCCTATAGAGCATTTCAGTTTAATGAACAGGACCCACTACAACGAGCCCAGACAGGTCAGCCAGATTTCCTAAAGTGACATTCTGCAATTTTTTTGAAATCACAGCTGGTCCTAACAGTGAACAAGTTTAATGTCACAACTTAGATCTGATTCTGACACAATAACACACTGACAAATTTTAACCAAGGTTAATATAAAATTACACAATAAAAATTAAGTGCTATGAAGATTTCAGTATTCCTTCCCACAAGCACTTCAATCTCATACTAAGTCAAAGCATAACAGTGTGCTAATAGCTTGATAATGCTTTGACTAACTCTGCACTTCACAAGTTAAGGAGAGAGTAACTAAGTTGTTGTGGGGGTACATTTTTTTAGAGGAGGAAAGGTGAGACTGAAGAAAAGCATTTCTTTAAGACAACTTCGTCTCACCAGAAAAACATCCATTTCAGCCTCACGCATTCACAGCTCTTAGTTCACCAGGCTTTAGTTTCCTTTAAAATCTTCTACTTTAGTCCCATCAATAATAATAGGTAGACTAGTCAGTATCATTTTAACTTCCACGCTGTTCAAGATTGCTCAGGGAAAGTGAAGGTGAGGCAATGGTTAAAACTCTAGCTGCTACTGCGTAAAGCATGACCAGCCTCACTGCTACCAATAAAGCTGTGCTCAGATCAAAGTGCTAAACTAGGGAGAAAGGCTGTGTGCAGGCAAGACTTAAGCATAATTATAATAAATCTAGCTTCAAAAAACTGCACAAAATTGTGCTCCAGTGTGCACGCCACAGTCCTGGTGTCCTGATTATCTATCCCAGGAGACCAGTGGAGTGCATCTTTGCTCCCTTTCTTCCATATGGCCAGGATCCACTGACTTTATTTATTTCAATAGAAGCCAGACATGTCTTGGCATACAGAGAGAACATAAATAGGGTGCATATCTACACCCAGGAACTGGGGAAACATTCCCTGATCCCACAGCTTTGATGTAGCTACCAAACTTTTGACTTTTGAACACAAATTTAAAATAAATTATTTAACTTTTTCAGAGAAAAAACAGTAACTAACTCTAACTTAATCTTACGAAATAGACTTAACCATGTAAACATCAGATTTTTTTTTAAAAAGAGACTAACCATCCTGATCCCTCAATACTGGAGTACCGTATATTAGAGTTTAGTCAAAAACTTTAAAGCCCAGATTAATTTTTTTGTTTTATTCTTATCTTCAAGAACAGCAACAGCAGGTCAAGTATTACACAGACATTCCCTACCCCTCATTACATACACCTCATTTCATAGTCTTTTCTCTCATAACCTCCTACCATTCTTCATCTATCCCACTCTTCAGGATCAAGATCTTGCAAACAAATATGCGTGACTAACTTCTAGCAGATAGTTTATCAGTCATAACATAATACAAGGTTAAAACATTAAAACATTTGCACTTTTGCTGCAGCAAATGGCCATCCGAAAACTCAAGGAAAGAGGAGGCAGTATTTAAATATTTAAAGATTCCTGCAAAACTGAAAGAATAGATTCTTCTTTTCCACTAATAGTAAGATAAAAAGTGGCAGCCTTAATCTGAAGCTAAGAAGTTTCATGTAAGTTGTGAGGAAAAAGTCAAGCACTGAGATCAGTCATTTAGGAAAGCTGTGAAATTTTCCTTTCTAGCAAGCTTTTAAGGCTTTCAGGTAACTCTGAAACAGTTCAGGCCTGACTAATCCTGCTTTTGAGCTAGAGGAACAGAAACAATGACTTCAAGATCCATCTAACCCTATTTTCTAGGAGTTTTAAGTACTCTTGAAGTGCCACTCAAAACATCAATCTACCTCTACTTCTCCAGATCCTCAAATGAGTTGCATGGAGGATAACAGTATTCCAACCCAATAAGTAGACCAATTGTTGTTTGGTTTTGATGGCATGCTTGCCAACTTTTGTTGGTGAGTTAATGGCTTTGTTCTATCTACCTCACTCTTGTAGTTGGCATATTGTTGGCTTTTGAAATACTCTGCCAAAATAATCAACCAAAACCCTTACCCCCAAAACCAACTTAAACATACCCCCATTTGCTCCTTTCACTACAAAAGGTACTGAAGTTCTCTTGAATCTGGACTAATGAAGAGGAAATTCAAACCACTCACCCCAATTCATGAAGATTACATGTATAACTTTAAATGTGACATTCCAAATATATGACTTTCATATACAAATAATCCTGTAATGACCATGGAGAGTATTTAGGAAAAACAACCAAACATGAGACAGGGAAAAAGATGAAGGGAGAAGGAACTACTTTGGCAACATTAAGCTGCACAAGCCACGCTTCTATCTGTATTAAAAACCCTGAAGCATGACGTTACATTATCTTATGTTTTCTGTTTAGAAGTCAGACTCTTGCAGATGTCACTTCTACAAAATTTTCATAGATTAACATAGCAGCAACAGGAAGACTCTGGTCTATGACGGAAATTTAGAAAACATTTCATCAAGACTAAATTTTTTTGTAGTATTAAAAATATTTTGGCATATTTGTCTTTTAAACCCGTCTCCTTGCTGTTTAGAAGGACCAGGGCAGGAAGCACATTGTATTTTCCTTTTACAGAGAAGACAAGGACAGTCTAATAATTTGTTAAACTTAGGGTGGTTGCTGCATGGTCTCTTCATTAAAACCATTCAAAATATGACTGCTGCTATAAAACAAGAGATGGAAAAAAATGCTAATATGACTTCCAGCACACCTATGATAAAAAACATTTTAGAAAGTAGACGGCAGAATGAAGTCACCTATGATTTTAATAATTTAGTGAATATCCATGTTCAAGTAAAATCAAATGGAAATTATCTTATTTCTGTTAAATGATTAAATATCAATTCAATTCTCTACATTCAGGAATCGCTCTCTGAAAAGCGTTGGTTAGTATAACAATGTCAACTAAGGTGCCTTAAGTTATCTCCTTTGCCATACGTATCCATTCTGCATTAGCAGTGGGTGATGTGTTTTCTCTGTTTTGGTCTTCCTCTTATACACATGCACAAACAGAACCACTGCTCCACTCTACTTTCTCTAATATTTATTTGCAACAGCAGAATGGTCAGCAAAAACTGCTCCAACATCACCCTGACAAAGGAGTTAGCTATAGAATAAAAAGTCAGGCATCTGTCTTCCTATTCTAGAGATGTTTGCTCCACTATCCTTCCTGTTCTACAGCATTTTTCATTTTACAGTTCCAAAGTGCTATATAAAAATGCATTATTAATTTTACATAAGAAAAAGGTAATATGCATTTAGATATTCTCTCCTCACCATTTTGAAATAATTTACTATAACCATACAATTCTGGAAAGAGGCTATATTATGTATATTCAGAGATGTTACTGAAGAGTGAAGACTCACATTCAAGGGGTAAGTTAGAACAATACAGTAAATATCACTAATACAAGTAAATTCACAAGATTAAGTATCTGCTGTATAATTATTGCTAAGTCTACCCTGCATTTTTCTAGTGGCTATGTATCAGTAACTTTGCTCATCACAACGTTTAGATTTAGTCTAACACAAAGGAAGACTTCATAGAAAATTTTACACAAATTTACTACTGTTGTAACACTAATAATCTATAACTTGAATGCACTCAGACCTGTAGCAGGCTGTTGCTGCTGAGTAAGTGTTGCAGCCATCGCAACGGCTGCTGCATTTGGTATGTTGCTGAAAGGGGTCGGTCCAGTGGTAACACGTGGCGCGCTCTGCCACTTCTTAGCTTCTGTTCGTCTTGCCTCAAACACATCCATGGCATCTCCCAGAAAGGTTTTCCTGTAGCCAAGGTATTGGTCTTTGAGCATCTGAAGGGGGTGGGGGAAGCCATTTTAGTTCAGTGTATTTGACATAAAACCTTAACTTAATAAGGAAAGAGATGCTAAGTTATTAGTAACATTTCCTTAAAAAGCAGAAAAAAAGAGAAAAAAAAAAAAAACAAAAAACAAAACCAAAACCAAAAGCCCCCCCCATCCTAAAAGGTTCTAGTCAGGCTATGAGCTGGAGAGAACTGTTTTGAATCAGCTACAGCCAGAACAGTTCCTTACTTAAATTCTGCAAAGCAGTCAAGCATAACAGACTAATATGCTGAATGGTACCAATGTCCAAAATCTTAGAGTTGATGTGAATCAGCACAATTCAATTTGTATCACTGTACTAGCTGAACAAAGAGGCAAAATACAGGCACGTTACTAGCTTATAACATAAACCAAAAATAATACACTGCTACCCTTTCTGCATGTAGTCTGCTTTTGCTCTCTTCACATTCACCTGTATTTCTTTCTTAACATAAAGCTAAACTACTAGAATTTTAGAATTCACTCTTGTTTCTGATACATTTCATCAATGATGTGATGCAGTGCAAATGCAGATAATTCTGCTTTAGACTAACAAGTAGCCCAAACCTGTTCTGTTTTGTATCCCCCCCGCCCCTTTCCCCACCAAAACCCACTTTATGTGGGAATGCCTAGCTTGGCCTGTTCATCATGAGCCATTTCTATCTGTCGCAGATGAGAGAACTATGAACACCTCCAATAACATAAAAAGAATAAATGGCTTCAATTAAAAAATTATTTCCACCTTCTAACAGAGAATCTTTAAATGTAATAAATTTATTAAAGCCAAAGTAGGTTCAAATGAATTTTACAGAAGGCATACTAAGTCCTCTGTTCCTAGCTAAGGATATGTTTAGTTCTGAGAAGAGCAGCTTACAGTCCAAAAACTCTGACTCAGGATTTGAACAGCTGTAACCCTAGATCTATCAGCAACAGCAGGAAACACAAAGAGTGACTCATTATCACATCAGGAGTGCTGTCTTTGGAAAAAAAAAAAAAAAAAAAAAAAAAAGACATCTGCAGAACTCTGATGAGATGTAATACACCACCATACTGACTGACAAATGCCATTAGACATTATAGAGTAGTTCTTAAGGCTAATCTATGCAGAATGATTTAATGACATTCTCTACCTGAACTGTGCCCAAGCACATTCTGCTTTTCACTATCCTTGGATACAGAATGTATCTACATGTTCATACATTATATGAATACATTTAACAACCAGCCCTATGCACAGATGTTTCAGGCCATATTTTTCTGTAACTTCAAACCTCTGAATCGAAGCATATGTGCAAACCAGAAAGCTTACTTCAGACAAAATAATGGATTGTGGTCACAGCTCTGCCTTCACAAACCATATCACAAACATCAAATAAGGCAGACAACAGTTTCAAAACTGCTCTCCTCTCCGATAAACTAAAATAGATAAGTCAGAATGACAGATCCACTTAAGCAGTACATTAATTTCCTGATTTTTGAAGGTTTAGTTATAATTGTGTCTTTCACGATATCAGCCTTCACATCCAGATTAAATCTCAGAATTTCTCCAAAAGGAAGAAAAATCCTCAAACCAACCCCCTAGTTTCAGGCAATAGGATACTTCTTAAGCTGAAGTAAAGTCTTTCCTATTCAATCATGCTGACAAGGTCCTGAAGATACTATTGCTTTTACTTGCATACTAATCCAGCTCTTCATCCTGAAGAGCAACAAAAAAGGTATCATCACACAGACCACTGCATGAGTTGAGGCTATACTCTGATCTCAGAAGTAAAAAGCCCAGAACACATTTGGGATCCTTTTTTGTGTAATTCTGCTGAAATTATGGAGCAGCTGACAGATTCTGTATCTGGTACCACAACAGAGTTAACTCAGCACAAATATCTGATGGCAGGTAGCTGTAAACCAGCAACTATCCACGCTGACAGAAGCAATGTGATGCAGTGCAAGCAATTAAGTTAATTCCCAATTAATTCCCATTAAGGAAGTCACTTAGCAAAAACAATCCCAAACACTTGCACTTTTCTGCAAGGGGTTCTGAAGATCAGTAAAAATTATAGATTGCAAAACACTGAAATTTTCTCAATATGTCCAGAACTGTAAATGGGAAAGTCAAGCTGCAGTCCCTGATGAAAAAACCAAGCCTAACTAGGAGTTCTGATACATTAGCATTTTTTTCTACAGTACTCTTTATCCATACATATGGCTTGCCATGAAAACCAGGTTGAAAAAAAAAAAAAAATTAATCAAGCCAGAACACAATTTTCACCAAAATTCTTTGAGATGTCAAGAAATCTTCCATATGAATGCCTACTTTTTTGTTCCCTATTTGTGTAAGAGCAGATTTATATCACCTTTGCTTGAGATCAAAAGGTCATTAGACAAAAAGTAAAACATGTAATCATGAGCTCAAAGACAGACATTTAAAAAATTGATCAAAAATTAGAAAGGAAGAGCAGTTAAATGAAAACCATTTTGTAACCTAAATGGTTACTGTCAGTTGCTATCATCCCTGTGAGTAAATCATTCAAATTAGACTTCAGCTGAACAAAAGTTACTTTTTCAATCAAAGCACTTCCCCAGGGTAGTTCCAAAATTTTTAAAGCAGTTAATTTAACAAAAGGGAAAAAGAAAAAAAAAGAATACCTGAATATATATTATATTTTCAAAAAGTGACTCTTCGTAGTTCTTTCACTAAATACACAGGAACACATGAAAACAACATACCTTTACATTTTCATGTATTGATTGAAGTTGTGCAGCTAAAGCTACAAATGTTTGATAGATTTTCTGCATTGCCATAGACAAATCTGCAAGAGGCATATAAAATATTGGTAAGTGACAATCTTACTACCAGGAGAAAAGATTCTGTGTTTATACCACAACAAGTAATCCACCCAAAACCCATCCAGCGCAGAGCACAAAAACAATTCCATGAGAACATGTTCATGTCTATAAAAAAAGGTTGCGAGCAATTGGGTGGCACAAGTCACCCAAGGGCTGCTTTTTGAAAGGGCTTCGAACTTGCTTTTGAGAAGTACTCTCTTCTCAGATTTGTTTTTATATACATGGTAATAGTTTCCTATGATTCTATCATTTAGCAAGCCTAAAAAAAATATCATTTAACCTAACTTTGTCTAATTACACAGGAACGTTTTACCTCATTGGTTTTTTACATAAATATAGCTAGCTAAGATTTTCTTGTGTTCGTGTGTATTTTCCACTCTTCCTGACTTAAATGTTATTTTACCAAAGAGAAAGCAGTAGAATGGAAGCTTTACTTACATTTTAAAGACATTACTGACAAGCATCCCAGGAATTCTTATTCTAGCTCTACCCATGAGCACATCAGAAAAACACAATGGAGAGCTTCTTGCCTAATGAAGTCTTAATATTTACGATTTCCTATTTCCCAAACAGATATAAAAGTGTCTGACCCAACTAATACAAAACTTCAGGATTAAAGGGGAGATCTTAAAGATTTTAACAAAAATGAAGAATCTGCTGACATAAAATGCTTTTCTGAACAAAGCACTGAAACAATGTACCGAAATGGACGACAGGGAAGTGCTGAAGGAGGAAAGTGCTCAACCGTTTTTATACTATGAAAAGATCAGCTTCTGCATTTCCTCTGAAGATGCATATAACCTACTGAAATGCAAATAGTAGCTATCAAGTTCTTGAAGATGGCATAGGTCTACTACCAATGATTCTTGAACTGAAAGATCTGCCTCTTCATAGGGGAATTTCTCCACTATAATTTGCATTTCTTTCTGAAAAAGAAAAGCTGGGGAATAAATCTCATGCCAACTTCAGGGTTGTGGAGACAGTGGTTTCTAGGAAGACTGGCCACTAGTTTCCAAAGAGTCTGAAGGCAATTTATTGATACTGAATACTAGACATAGTATATACACATACTAATACTAGACATAAAAATTTTCAAGACATTCTGTGTCATGGTTTCCCATATGGTAAAGGCAATATATGCAACACAGTGTTGACTAGATCACTAGATCATTCGCTGGCAGCCCGAGTGTGCTGGCACAACAGATTGAGCCTTGCCCACACAAGCAAGGAACCTTTAGATTATAGCAGAAACTCTTGAAAAACCTGATGAAAAACCTGTAAAGGAATCCCTCTCACACTCTGAACAGACAAGATCACATGGGGAGATATAGGACCCTCGGGATTCAACAGGTCTTCCATTCTGGAAGTTATGTCTGGACAGTTCTCTGGATTTTGACATAAAAGATCCAGAGTCTATGTACCATTCCCTGAATATTAAGATGTTCAAGTATCATTTGGCACAAAAAGACATGCACTTGAAATCACTGCTTATTGCAGGACCTATACCTACAATGGCCCAAAAAATAAAGATGTCTATGATCACAGGAATGGTAACCAACCAGAAGACTACTGTCCAGAGGTCAGTATTCTCTGACCAGAGGTCAGTATTCTCTGACCAGAAAGATTCTCCCAAGATTGAACAATGTGGCATCAAACAAGACTAAATTTTCTCAGTGAGATCTGAACGCAATACCAACAGGCTCCAAACTAAGGAAAAGTCCCCATTTTGATCTGGACCTGGCAGACCAGACACCCATATCTGTCTGGTCAAAACAGCCCAGTGCAAAACAAGAGGTGCCAGACATCAGCCTTAACAGCTGGATGCTGAAGGGAAGGAGATGGATATAGTGGATGTCAAAACAAATCAGGCTTACAAATTACATGTCAGAAACTGGATCCATCTTAAAAAGCTCAATAACCTTTATGAATTTAGTCTTTACACTGAGCAACTGCAGAATCTATCTGAACATTTATTTCTGTACGTTAAATAAGAAAAGCCAACAATAACAAACGAGAAGATTAAGTTTTTGTAGGTACAAGATTTCTTAATGTTTAGGTATGAAATACTAAAATTGAAACATTTACCTTGTGGAGTTATGTGTGAATTATTTGCTTGAGTAGCAAGATGATTTTCCAGTTCTTCTATTTGTTGCCTGTATTGCTGCAGCTGTACTTCAAACTGTTCAACCAAGATTCTGAAGTAGCTAGATGAGTAAAACAATAAAATGATATGATTAAGTTGTCACTTTTTAAAATCAGATATCAGCTGATAATTCTCATTTAAATAATTGCAAGTTATGTTCTGACATTCTTGAAGTCCCTCTGCTAGTAGAAAGTGAGTAGAGACTGTATTTCTCATGTCAATGAGATAAATTAGATGTAGAAATAACACACTGATTCTATGAAGCATTCAGTACAAACATTACAAGAAGCAGAAAAAAACTCATATCATGAAGTTCATAGAATCATAAAATGGTTTGGCTTGGAAGGACTTTTAAAGGTCATACAGTTCAACACCCTGCAATGAGCAGGGACATCTTCAACTGTATCAGGCTGCTCAGAGACCCATCCAACCTGATCTTTTATGTTTCCAGGGATGGGGGTTCTACCCCTCTGAGCAGCCTGTTCCAGTGTTTCACCATCCCATCATGAAAAATTTTGTCCTTGTATCTAGTCTGAATCCACTCTCTTTCACTTTAAAACCATTAAGCATTGTCCTGTTGCTATAGGCCCCACTAAGTCTGTCCCAGTCTGTCTTGTAAGCCCTTTCTTAAGTACTGAAAGGCTGCAGTAAGATCTCCCCAGAGTCCTCTCTTCTCCAAGTTACGCTAGTGACTGTTTGTTATGAATAACAGCAACTCACTCTGCTGGGGCTGTATTTTCATGCTGGAGACCAGGAGGAGTTTTCTGTGTTCGTAAAGCTATTTCTGCATTCTTTAGCTCCTAAATAAATAGGGAAAAATTAATAAAAGATAAGGTTCTGTATGAAGTGTTAAAAAAAAAAAAAAAAACCCAAACAAAAACCAAAACCCACGCTACAACTCTACTGTTCATTCACTAAAATATTTTCTTCATATATTTAAGTTAACATCATGATAGAATCTGACCAGAAATTCTTCAAAGACTAGACTGCCAGAAAGTTGGAGAACTGTAAACATCAACAGAAGTTTGGGGAAGGAACAAACAACAGCATATAATGAAAGCACACTGAGCTCAGAAGCTGAGGAAATATTGCACTAAATTGTCAGAGATAAGATGTAATTTATGTTGTACTTCAGAAATCCTACTACAATTATGGAGGACTGGGAGAAGAAAAGCAATAATCAAGTGCAAGGAAATAACACATCTAAAAAAGAAATACAACAGAAAAGATTATTTTGCCTTAAAAAAAAAAAAAAACCCAAACCAATTAACTAGTTCAAAAAAAATGCCTTTCTATGGAAATGCTCTTTTTATTCATGATCATTACAGCATTCCCTTTTGTTTAATACTTTCTAATAACTGTACCATTAAGAATTTCTCAGTGCCCAGTTCTGAGATTACTCCGAATTGTATCATTTACAGATGTATCAGAATATTGGTAACAAGTTTTTGTTTTCACAGAAAATGTTGGCAAGGCACAACTATAGAGTATTTCCTTTTGGTATCACAAGACACAGAAAAACCAAACATTTTACTTTAGGATAAAATACATAACAGACAAAATAAAACATGGTACAGAACTTAACTTGAAAAGCACTTGCATCAAAACTTGAGCTCAAACTGGTTGCACAGTTAAGATGCAGGCTGGTGGACAGAGCTGTGACTCAAGTTCACTAGATACAGACTAGTGCTAGTTAAGATATTTCATTGCTGTTGTACTTATCTGAAAATACTGACATCACAGATTTAGGTCTCTCCCAGTAACTTCAAATGGATTAGAAGAGATTCCATTTTTCATTTCGTTTACAATTGCTTTATTTTGGACACATGTGTTAACTGACAAAGCCTAGTTATCCTACATGAAATAATCAACATACAAATGCTACAAACAGAATTTATATTCAATTATACCTGTGCAGTTTCCACTTTCAGCTTGTCAATATTAAGAGTGTTTCTCTGTAATCCACTGGCAACTACAGACAGAAGTTGTTTCAAAGCTTTAATGTCTTCTTGTACTTTAAGCATTGCTTTAGAGGACATTCTACTAATTTCTTCCTGAACTTGTTTTTGTTCTTTCACAAATTTCCTGGAGAAGAGGAAAAAAAAATGGGTGGGGAAGAAAGAAACATAATATATTGAGCCTGAAGTACCCAAATGTTTACCTCTCGGACACATTATTTAAATACCTATTTTTTCCAAAATCATGTACTGAACAGTAAAACTACTGTATAGCATATACAGTATTATCTTAACTCCCAGCATGCCAATACTGTAAAAAAAAACCCAACAAAAACAAAAATAAAAACCCTAAACATCAATAGCAAGTGTTTAAACATGTTATGCTGAACCCTGACAAACTAAGATACATCAATTATTTTATATATATAAAATAATATATAGCACCTATGTAAAAGCAATTACTACTTTCAGCTCACAAATACAGTGACATACAGCCTCTTTGACTAGAGTACAACCTTCCTCCTTCCTGCCTGAGGGAAAGCTCTTTTGCAGTTCTCTCTTTTCCATACAGGATCCATGATGCACATGCAATACGGACATAATACTATGCATGTGCAACAGGCTTAATACTCCCAGGGAGAGACAGATCAGATTCTAAGAGCATATTTGTTCAGCATGTCCATTTGCATAAATGTCTGGAAAAGCAAGACTGAAAAAACACCCAGCGTAAGATTTCAGCTACTGTATAGTCTGTTCCCAAGGTTAACCTGCCAAAAACCCTTGGGCTAGTGAGTTATCCTACGCGCAGCCTGGATAGGGTGTTTTTGTCACAGAGCATCAACAGCATACAATACTTCAGCTAATCAACTATTACTTAAAAAAAAAAAAAAAAAAAAAAAAAAAAAAAAAAAAAACAAAAAAAAAACAAAAAACAACACACTACTTACTGTAGATTTTCTACATCTTGACAGATTACTGGAGGTAGATTTTCGTCCTTTAGTGCTTTGCTATCTCTACAAGAGACAATGCATGTTTAGATGATGCTTTAACACTGCCAAACATATTTTCATGACTATTAAACATGAAAAAGTTGAAGCGAGTGATTACAATTTTGCACTCACTGCATGTATGCCACAACTAGAAGCGATCTGGATACTATGCCAGGGTCCAAGCCTGTAGTGTAATTGTACACATTTGCAGAAACCATTTTTCAAACCACATGATCAGTCTATAACAGATGCCAGACAAGATATAGGTATTGCATTTGATGGGAAAAGCGCAATGTTTAAGACAATGAACGACCATTACAAAATTGTCTGTATTGCAAAAGTTGGTTATTTACATTTATGCCCTTTTCAAGATCTAAGTAGTAGAAAAGCCAACATACATAGTTTAGCTGGTTTTTAATGAGACATGGAACGCAAAAAAAAATCTGACACTTACTCTGGTCTTGTGCCTGTTTTGTCACCTAGAAAATAAAAACTGTAGGTCAGAAATAAAGTTTTGAAAAACAAACAAAACAAGCTTAATGAGATTTTAGGGAAGAACTCATGAATACAATCTGCTTGATTTCTCTTGATAACAGGAACAGATTTAAGCTAGCCATAAAAAAAAGGCAGTTTTAATTTACTCCCCCTTCACAGATAAGTATCTTTTCAAGAACAATGGTTCAACAGAGGTGCTAATTCCTTGGCACAGAGTAATGCAAAACATCTTGTGTCACTATGCAAGTCACTACGAATGTATAAACTGCAGTTGCATAAGAAATCTGTTCCTGCTTATGCAACCACAACTCACTTAGACCTGCACCCACAAAACATTAAAGTGTTTAAATTCAGCAATCTGAATCTTCTCTCAAATATAAAGCTAATGAACATTTGCCCACTGGACTTCCCTGCTGTTGCATTAATCCCAGTAATGAATGAGGTTTTACAGAACTGAAGATATTACTGCTTAGCTACAACCTACACACTCCAAACTATGCGTCTGCAGATCAAGACGCCAACTCCCTCTGAGTAATAGAACAGACCTGACAACAACATTGTGTGTAACACAGTATCTTTTGTATATTTCTAGTCATGGCCATGGGCAGTAATCACATTCCATACCATAGCAGTCTGCTAGGAAGAACTCTCACTCAGCCCAAGAACTGGACTTCATCTTCTCCAGCTGGATGTAATTCACATCCTCACTTCCCTCTCAGTGCCACCAAGGCAGAAAATAGCTATGCAGCAAATGCTAGTGCCACAAACATTTTAAACTGCACAAGCTAGTGCTCCTGCCAAGAGAAGCAACCACTTTTAAAAACATCATCTACTTAAATTGTTGCAGACTCAATCACCCAGTACATGAGAGAGAGCCTGGAGTCTCACACCATTCCCTGTGCCTTCTGCTAAAGGAGGGGGGTGGGGGAGAAATACACAAAATTGGAAGGAGGGGAGGATAAACCCAAGAATTTAGGTCTCTCTTCTCTGCTGATAACCCAAAAATTAGGCAGAAAACTAAGTATATACTTTGCTTTCTCTCTTTCCAGCCACTTTTTTTTTTTTTGGTGTACATCAGATGTGCAATCAGATTTTGCTACTTCCTGGGCAAGCACTCCAGATTTCACGGGGTTTTTCACATTCTTTTTAGTAATATGAGGAAAATATGTATAACAAAGCCATATTTTAAAGAAATACTAGACAGTTAGTCTAGAGACTCCAGAAGGAAAAGCTTTCATAACAAGTTCCAGGAGATAACAAAGGTGCTAGTTCCTATCCATCCTGGGATTCCCAGGGCACTTTTCTTTGGCATATCTCCTTCTTCCATTTCTTTAGGAAGGAAAAGAAATAAAGAAACTCAAAACCATAAAATCACCACCCTCAAACTTTAACACAGTTCCTCATATAGCAGTACAAACAATTCTACCGACAAAACTGAGTAGCAGCACACAGGTAGGGATATTTGTCAGGGCTGCTTAAGCCAGCATCATCCATTATTGGAAACACTCCTGTATATGCAACATACGGGGAATTAAGGTACTCCTTCAAGTTTCCACCCTAAGAGCTAGGCAAAGCAATACTTAAGTAGATTTTGAGTCTGTTGTTCTCTGGTCCTCATTTTAAGGTACTTGTATATTATGGAAACATTGTGATATCTTAATATAGTAACGGAAATCCTGTAAGAACCTAGCAATTGGAGCTTTTTATTACTGAAATTGGGGGTGATGAAACTCCAACACCTATCAACATCATGCAGAGAACTCTGGTTTGGACAGTCGATATGCCATCTCTTCTACAAGTACGAAGAACTATGCCTCCACAACTTAGGTTACTCTGTAAAGACGGTTGCATAGAGTGTCTAGATTTCCTTCTCCTTTAACCATTGGTATAGCTAGTTTAAAATCTGGCTTCTGAGCCAAGAGATTAAATTAATAGTATTGATCCCCTAGAGAAAATACACATTTTAGAATCAGCTTTAGCTAAGTTTACTCTGGAAGTATAAATTAATAAGTGTCCAGAAGCAAGCGTCCATAATTTACCTTAAGCAAGATAAATTAATGTGCCCATACGTCAATGCTCAATATTCCCTTAGTTAAGTTCTTTAAAGCTACCACAGAGGTAAAGCTTCTATAACTGGTTTTAACAACTGGGTAGAACGTATCAAATAGAACTACACACCACCAGAAATAGAGCTTTGAAGAATAACAGCTAAAACCAGGATATTTTTCTTGTGCAGGCTTCTGAAAAAAGAAACCAAGTTAAAGATCTGTTACAGTCTGAGACAGACGTTTTTAAATGAGTCCTTTTCGTACTTGCAATGCAACACTTAAACCTAGCTCTGCTCCCCCCTCTAGTGGCTAGTTGACATACAGCTGTTCAGAAATCTGCCATGGCTTTTCAGCAAACGGCCCTAAGTCTTCACTGCCAAAAGACTAAAGACTTTAGATCCTGGTTCTCAAGTATGATATTGGTTTATATTTATTTTACATAAATGAAGTTACATAAAATTTGCAACCAGAATGTTTTTCTATACAAGCACAATATCCAGGAATGAAATTATGAAATGCCTTAAAAGGGGCAGTGGGAAGTTTAAAGTTGGCAGCTTTAATTCCATGCTCCTAACACGATGTCTTTGCTAAAGTGCTTAGATAATTTTCCCAATCAAAAAAAAAAAAAAAAAAAAAAAAAAAGGGGTTTAAAACAAACTCACTCTTTTTGTCTGAAGAACTACTAAAATCAATGCCACCAAGACCTTCATTGGCAGTAGTTGAAGGAGTCGCAGTTGTACCCAGAGTCAAACCCAAAGCATTCTGCCCAAGCCCTATAAGAAACCCAAGCAGAATTTCTGTACTTAAAATGCTGATAACTAAAACATTTTAAACTAAAAGTACATATAATCTTGTCTGCAGTTTCAGTGTCCATTTACATTTGGATTAAAAACATATGCAAAATAAACCGAGAAAACAGATTGCATGAAGTTTCATACAACTGAACCCAAGCATTTTATGTAATTTCTTCACATTACTAGGTAGCTAATTAGATAGCTAACTTATTATCAGCATCTTAAATATCTTTTTGCTTCCTGCTGCATTTAGAATTTAAGAGCAGTGTTGCCAAGACTACCAGACAGCAAAACAAATTTTTCCTCAAGAGCTGAAAAAGACAGGAAGCCATGAAACAACAAGACTAACAGTTTAAAATTCTATTCAGACCAAAAGACACCAAAATAAAGAGCTTTCAACTTCTCCAGGAGTATCCACAGGTATCTAAGGAGATACCTGTGTACCACTGCCCTCTCTCATTTATGATCAATGACAAAGATTTCCTTGCATTTTCATTTTAAAACGTGTTAAGTACAAGAGAATTTAAGAATAAGAAGCTAATGATTTCAGATTTCATTTTTTATTGTCCATGGATAGCAACACTATTCTCAACTATTACAAGTTACACTTTGACAGTGTTAAGATTTTATATAATTAAATCTTACATTATAAGTTTATACAATCATACATTAATGTCAATGTTTTGAGACAGAAGGAAAATACTAAAATAACATTTACCTGTTGCTGCTGTGCTTGTATTCTGGAAGAGTGAACCTCCTAAACCCGCTAAGGCTCCTCCTAAGGAAAGGCCTGTGGAGGCAGTTGTAGTTGGAGCAGTTGTACCACCCAAATTTAATGTAAAGCCAGTAGTTCCTACAGAAAAAGCAACACAGCTTCATGTAGACACTGCGTTCAAATACTTTCACAGACAATCCGAAATAACCGCAAGGTCTGAACAGCATCTTTATCATAGCTGGAAAATAACTTGTTTTTATTTCCTGCAGATTTTCCAAAGAAAGCCATAGAGACTTTTGAATTATATGTTACTTTGTTCTACAATATTATAACCCCAGTAAATCCATATTTATCTGCAACTATATAAAAATTTTGAGAGTCCTCCAGAACATGGAATAATCTAGAGCCTGGCACAGAAGATATTTTACAGCATAATAGATCTAAGAAGCGCTATTGACTTTTGCATTAAAATGCAGAAATATTAATGTTTTGTTAAGCATTAAAATATTTTACATGAGACAGATGACATGAGAACATTTCCTTGGTAGTTTGAGCCTAAGGATAGGGAAGAATTGAGTAGAGAAAGACAATAAGCATGAAGGGACAAAGCACAGAGTGCACAGATAGCTGAGCTCAAATGCAAACTCTTAAGAGTATGAAAAGTGAACCCTAGTCTTAATTATCATCATGCACAGTGCAGTTTAGCCACTAAATATGATGGCAGGTGTGTGCCAGTATAAGAACTACACTGGAAAAACTTTGTTCCCACTACTAGGTAACCATTTCAGGCCATCTACAAAAGGTATTCATTTTCCAAACTTTCCAGCTGCGCAAGTAGGAAGCTTTCAACCTTCAGTGGGGTTAGCGATAACAAAAATAATGATTTTACATGACAAATCAGCTCTTGCTACTTAGATTATATGCTGCCTATATCACATGATATACTGCCCATAAATCTATCTGTATTAGGGTACCCAAATTTAGAACTAGTGAAGTCCAATAAACCTTCTCAGTAAAGTACCACAGAAATATGTAAATACTAGAAAAATATAGAGCATAGAACTGTTTTACCATAAAGTTTTATTGTTAAACAAACAAAAAATCTCCCAAATCCCTAAACATTTTCCTACCTGCTGCAGGAGTCGATGTAAGAGCAGACGATAATGACAGGCCACCCGCTGAGGTAGAAGTAACAGGTAAAGCAAATGGTGTGGCCGAACCTGCAGGTTTGTTGAAACCTAAACTAAAGCCTGTGGTAGCTGCTGATGTGGTGGCAGGCGTACCTGAAAGAAACCCAAAACCAGCATCATCCTTAGAACATTCTGTTGAGAATGAATGCTTAATTCGCCTTCTCTTCTGAACTACTCCCACAGAACCATCATGAGCACCACAGCATGCAAGATCACTTGCATCAAGTACAATATCCCCATAGCACTTTCCAATAAATCTCAAAGGTTTACATTAATTGCACAGGTAATTTTGCTCCAGGATTCCTAGTGATCCAATAGACTTTAATCATGGAGTGGCAATTATAAAAATCTAACAGCTATCTAAAATAAATAAATAAATAAAGAGCTTCCACCAAGAGCATCTGCTAGATGAACCAAATACTGGTAAACGGAGCTATAAACAATACTGCCCAAAATACAGACTAAAAATTCTCAATTGGATGCGCATATAAATGAATGCACATACCCTGACAATTTGTAAACAAGAAAAATGTGTGATCTTATTCCCTCAAACTTTGCTTTTGAACATTTTAAAAGTAAAGCAAATGAAGTTTCTACTTCTTGATGCTTTCATGGTAAGAATACATTTTACATTCTAGAATCCATATTCCAAAGTAACAGAGGAGTATACATATACATACACAAACCACGACTGCAAGTGCAAGAAACACATACTTAGTATTCTCAGTAACTGCTGTCTGTCTGTTTTGGATTACATCATTTCATTCAGCTATTGAAAAGAACTGATGCTCATCTGCATAGTACTGACTGCCACATATGATTATGCATTGCACATACTGCTCTGGGTTAGCAGCTGTTCTTCACTTTTGCCCATTTCATTTGCTTCTTTATCCAATGCTATTTTTTCCTATTTATTCGCAGTATGGCCTCCAAAGTTCTTGGACTGCAGTCTGTCCTGTAGAACCATCCCCACCATTTGTGATACTCAAGCTCAGTTTCTCCCCAGACCTCAGCTGCTGATGTTTACGAAGAAAAAAACCAAACCCCACAACTACTCACATATTCATGTATTTCTAATGACAGCTGAAGATGCATCGGAGAAACAAAAGTAAAATATTCTCAAAGTTTGTTCCCAGTTCAACCCTCTTTATTCTGCTAACCAGACCTGTTCACACAAAGTTCATTAGAGCAAGAAGTTCTATATGAAGAATTCTTCGGTAACATATTCCACTTCCCCTCTGCTGAAGGATGAAACTCATTAGGGGGACATAAATACAAAGTCTAACTTTTCACTATGACCACTATCACTGTTGTACAGGAACGGAATAATCCTTTAACAAAGAACAGAACTGTAGGGCTCCACTCTGGTCTGCAGCCTTAACATCTGGGCAGCAAAGCAGACTGCAGTTAGTAATGGGGAAAAGGCTCAAATTACCACTAACTTTCTACATTACAATAAAGATCTAGCTGATTTTTTTTTTCTGTGTAAGATTAAAATCCAAATTAGGTTCTCACCTAGTGTCAGTCCTGCAGCAATAGTTGTTGCTGTTCCTGCTTTAAGAATAAACAGAATATGAATAGTAATTGAAGACCACAGAGCAGTTATGATAGTAAAAACCATGAAACGAAATGATGAAATAATGCAATAGTATGAGACAATATGTAGATCATTATACAATCTTTTTCTGTGGTATGTTTAAAGCCAAACAATATTAACAGATAAAACAGTATTTGTAAGCACCAGTAACAGAAATCAAAGCATAACTGATTTCAAAAACCATCATTTTTCTTTATGAGAATCTGCTAACAGTGAAGCTGATGTTAACACTGCAGTACTGCTAACTGTTTAAAATTTCAAACAAATAAAGGTAAACAAAACCATGCAAAGTAGTCATTCTATCAATATTTTTTTTTCAGCCATATGGCAGTACATAACATTAGCATGTAAACCAGCAGATTTACAGTATAATGAAGAGGATTAAGGAGTCCAAAGACTTTGTAAAACCCCATGTCTTGGTTTAGGGTTTCTGCCTCACAGGTAATTTAAATATATTATTTTCAACACAGTGCTATGCCATTTCATATTTTAAAAAACATATGATTAGATGATAAAAAGAATCATTGAGAGCTAAAAGAAAATTACCCCAATGGAGCCAAACACAGTAACAGAAGCTTTCAGCCTACTGTTGAATTTATTTCTAGTAGATTGATTCTTACAACTTCCCCTGTCTACTCATACAAGCATACAAGAAAAAAATAAAAGACCATTTTGTCTAGCAATATTGGTCCCAAAGTAAAATTTAAGTCTGCATGATGGCTGAAACAAAATACCCCCAGGCAGAAAAGCTTTATTCTTTTGCACTCTAATACACCTTTATGTTCATAGGCTGAATTGGAGGCCTAAGAAAATACTAATACATTTCTTCATGCAAATTGCTAACACTGAAATACTCCAAACACAAACCCAGAAATGTTTACTACTGCAGGATTACAAACATCACATTACAAATACTAACAATCTCACAATGTTTTTAAGTATTTTTCAGATCAAAATATACCTCAATCTTAAATCTTAATTTTTTAACATCCTGCATGAAGAGTTAGATTCCTAGAAAACATGAGGATTCAAATTATGGAACAATTTACATATAGGCCCAGGCATAGTTTTCTGGTAACAGCATTTGTGTTTCTGCAGCATTGGTACTGCAGAGTTCTCAATGACTGAGCTTTTAAATTGTCCAATGAAGCCTTTTTGCAAAGCCACAGAAGTAACATGCTGAGCTACAGAACTACTGGGGGGGGTGGGCGGGAACCAAGCACATTATGACAACCCAGTTTTTGTGTATGTATGATATATTTCTTCACTGTTGATTCAAACTTTTGCTGTACAGTATTTTTTTCTACCTGTACTGGTGCCTCCTAGTGTAAAGCCAGTGGTTGATTTTGATCCAAAAAGGCTACTCCCGAAGCCCACTGAAGGAGCTGATGTAGTTGCTGTAGCAGTGGAAGAGCCCAGAGTTCCAAAATTAAGTCCTCCTGTTGAGCTATTACAAAATAAGACCATTAGCAATTACTTTTTCAAAATAAAAAAATCCACACCTCGCCCTCCCCTTATTTCAGTTTCTTTCCCATGCCACTATACCTTTTCCCAAACCACACAAGATGCAGCTGGACAAGACAAAGTCCAAGCTCACTGCCACCAAGCAGAAAGAGGAAGGCGATCTGATCTCCCTCTTTCCTTCTACAGCTATGTAACTCCCACAGCTCTCCTGGCACCAATTCCAGCATTCATTCAACTCCTTGCTGAGCTGATGCATCTTGCTAGACCGCTGGGAAATTTGAAATTTTCTTCATTAGATCATCTCATTAGTTCTGCTGAATTAGTCTCCCTGCACTATTGTGTTAGAGGCAGCACAAAGACAACAACAAACCCACGCAAACATCTTTTCAAAGCAGGTTACAAGTTCAGTTAGGTACCTCTGACCAGAAACTTCAATCAATGTTACTTTATTTATTTCTAAAGTGATAAGCAGACATACAGCCATTTACAGCAACAGTACAACTTTGCCCTACATACCACCAAATGCACAAGTTCATTTTCTAACCAAAATGCTATTCTTCTGCACAGGTGCCAGCCACGGAGGACCCATGGCTACCACACTTTTTTCTGGCTGTATACTTGTCAGAAAGTTACAGAAATAAACTTCCAGAGCTATTTTCACACATGCAGGGGAAGAGAGAAGGAGAGAATCAGAGATCAGTCATCACCAGGAAAATGAAGCCTTTTTATATTTATTTTGGGAAATTACCTATTTTAGAAGTTTCATGGCAAACAGAGAACAAGCTTTACATTTAGCAGAGAAGGCATTAAACTATTGTACAAAACACAGGGGAATATAATGATCATGACTATTTCTAACCAATTAATTACAGGTACTAACAGGCAGATGAGTCTATAACTTTAAAATTTTGTTCTTAAATTGATGAAAGATCAGGTGAATAATTCAATTGCAGTACCCTCCTGCTTCCATTTGTGAGCTTTTTTTAGAAACTAGGCAAGTTCTCTCTAACTTAAACAATGTTTTTCATAAGTACAACAGTAGAACGGAAACAAAATACAATTTAAACTTCAGCGTAACAGTTGTCAAGAATCATTTTCTGTTTCAGGTGTTCAGTATTCTCTCACTGTTTCCTTAACTCCCCTCCCTGTGTATAAAGGCAACTCATAGGCATAACGAATTAAATACAAAAGTAAATCATTAGAAAAAAGGCTGCAATTAGCTTTTACCTTAAAACTTCTAGAAATATCTACTGATCATGGCAAGCCCAGCAAAAGTTGGTTGCAAGTTCAAAATCTAGGTGTGAGTTATCCTTGAATAATTCAGGAAGCAGAGGGGTCATGGAGTTTAGAAGGACACAGGCCCATTAACTGTCCAACTCCACAGGAGCCAAAGTGTTTCAGCTTTCTTTACTCCCAAAATTTCAGCATACCAAACTATAGCACCACGACCTGCTTGTAAATTTAAGCTTACAATATGGTGCTTCTCTCTCTAGTCAATAGTTTCTCATGTTTTTCCAGTTTAAAGATGATCCCTCTGTGAAAATTTTTCTTGTTTCAGCATCCCAGAGCAGAAGAAAATTAAGGTACAAAATATGCAACTCAGCGCTGTAGGACAAAAACCCCAAGACCCCAGCTAAATAATTTTTGGTTTTGTTCGGTTGGTATTTAACATAGAAAGAAACCAAATTGTAGACATAAAACAATGGCAGTGGGCATTCTCACCAGCAGAGAAAGCCTGTGCCAGAGGGACTATCTACTTCCAACAGATGGAGGATCACTTAAGTCAGGTCTCAATTCTGATTTCAGAACCAGAACAAAGCATTCTAGTACCTGGCTAGAGCACCCTACAGAGAACATTGATTAACAAAAGAAAGAGCCTAAGTACCCGAACTATTGGTGCAATGCAGGAATTGGGCAGGCTGGCATATCATGTAAGCTTTGGGCTGCCAAAATACAATCTTTAACTGGTCACACTGATGAATAATACTTATGTTTAGACTACGCAATAAAGCCTGTTTTCTCCCAACACCTGGCAATACTGTCTAGACCCAGCTCAGAACAGCTTCTTCCTTGTCTCAAAGACGTTCTCAAGCAAACCATCCTATAGGGGTGCTCAAGATTCTTTCACCAATCAATGAGTAATAAAAAGGCCTCTTCCTCTGTGATACACCTTGACCAACAGCCCTAAAGATTCGTCCTGCTTTTAAGAATAAATACATGAATAAAAATACTGCTAACAATTAGCACCTGTTAAACTTTTGCTTATTGTTTTTTAAGATACTAAAAAGCCAGCTAGACCAGCAAAGAAAAGCCCCCAACAACCCAGGCATAAAAATATTTAAGTTCAATAGGCAGTTTTTAACAAGTGCTGATCAACATGACAAAAAAGTTTCCCTTGTTTCAGGCAATACACTTAAAATAACGCTCCTGAATAAACAGGTATTATTTTAACTCACTCATTTTAATCACAGGAAACCTGCATTAAACAGGCATGACACACAAAAAACCCAGAACTTAAGTTCTTTACCAACCCCGTAAGTTTTACTGGCAGAGCATGGGGGAACAAACCAACCAAAAGGAAAAAAAACCCAAATAAACCCTAACCCAAGCTCAGGTAACAAGAATGTCATCAGTCTGTCATGACAAAAAGAGTATTAGAAGAGACTCAAGACTTATTGCCACTCATATGGGCTTCCAAAAAACAATACTGCCATTTAAACCAGAGATACTCTTTCAGATCCAGATGTTCTGTTCCCTTCCCCTCACATCGCTATTTCCTGAAAACTGTGACAGATAAGTATTTTCAAAAATATCTGATAATTCCCTTGAGTAGCTCACTCTGCACATTTAGATTACATTACAGTGATTGATTGTGCCTGATCAGATTTGGGAAAAACTCCAATACAAAGCTCCACTGCAACAGTCCTAATCTTCAACAGAGGCCTAACAGGAAATTTCTCAGGGAAGAAAAAAAAAAAAAATCTCTGCTGCGACAGCTGTGTCCCAGCAAAGAAAGTAGAAAAAAACAACCAAAACGAAACAGAAACCAGCAAAAAACAAGACTTACATATTATTCTGAGAAATCTAAATACTAATAATGCCTTTGGTACAGAGCCTGCTGTATGTCACATGCATATCAAAGCACAGTAAAGTTCTTTTACTCCAACACACTGTAGACCAAATGCAAGGCTATCTGTATCATAAAGGATAAGGCTGCACCCAACTTCGGGGAAAAAATTATGGAATTTCACATTTGAACATTAAGCACCTGGGCTTTGACATCAACAAGCTCCACACTGTGCACACAAGATCAGGCTGGCTGCTGACACCTAGATACGCCTAGATTCTGCGTTCAGAACGTTGGGGATAACCGTGGAGACACGCTGCTCCGACACAAAGCCACAATAAACCGAAATTAAAAGAGCACCGCATTTGGTTATTATCCGCTGAACAGATCGATCCCCACGTCTACAGTGACGAACCCGCCGAGGCAGGCAAGGCTCCCCCGCCCCTGCGTGCAGAAGCAGGCATAGTGAAGCCGGTTCATCCGCGCACCAGGGGCCCTCTAGGCCAAGAGTGCCGGACCTCCCGGTCCCTCCGGCGGCAGCAGGAGAGGCGCCGAGACACACAGCCCGTGGTCTGCTCCCCGGCCCCCCCAGCACTCACACGCACGCGTGCCGCCCGGGCCCACGCTAGGCCCGCGGAGCACCGGCGGCCTCAGTGGCGGGCCGGGCCGAGCGGGGGGTGCTACGTTACCTCGGCGTGGCGGCTCCGAAGGAAAAGCCCCCGCCCCCGCCTCCTCCTCCTGTCCCGGCGGCGGCGGCCGCCGCGGAGCCCAGAGTCCCCGCGCCGAAGGAGAAGCCCGCAGACATGGCGGCAGCGGCGGGAACGGCCGTAGAGAGGGGCCGGGAGGCGGCAGCGAGCCCCGGCGGCGGGAGCCGGGGGAGGGCAGCGGTGGCGGCGGCGTGCTCAGGCGCGGCGGCGGCTGCTCAGCGCCTCATCGCGCCCGGCCACAACTTCGAACCGAGCGGCAGCAGCGACCGCGCGAGTACCAGCCACGCTCCCTACGCGCGCCCGCCGCAGTGCACCACGGGACGGCCGCGCCGCCCGCCGGCCCTTAAAGCGACAGTAACGTGCGGGACGGCAGCGCCGCTCGGCCCCTACAGCCCCGTTGGGCCGGTGCAGTCGCCTTGGGCCGAGGCTGGTGGCGCGGGCGGCCAGGGGTGCGCCGCTCGGAGGGGCCCGGTTTGATAGACGGAAGCACCCGCGGGTGAAGCCCTGGGAAGGCCGCAGCCCCACGGGCAGTTTAAATGCACCTGAGTGTCCGGATGAACCGTGGCAGGGTGAGAAGCTCACATGGTTACCTCCGGAGCCCCTCAGAGCATCCCGAACAACGCGAACCCCGCTCGGGTCTGCTGCTCTGCGCTGCTGAAGACTATGGGCAGCCACAGATAGTGTTTACTGAAATGCTCTTTGAGATCATTTCTGGGCGATAGCTTCAGGCTCTGCTAGTTAAATGTAATTTGTGGTTTAGTTGATGTTTACTCATATATCGACGCCCATGCTGAGACAAGGAAGTACAAAATGAAATATAATCCTTTGTAAATAAGAAAATTCAGTTTTAAGTAACTTGGTGGCTTTGTACATAACAACAAAACTTTCCAAATCTAAAAAGCCCAACCAAAAGAACACAATAAGGATCCTTGTATAAGATAAATCGTTGTAGCTGACATAGTTTTAGAGCCTTATGACCTTCGTCCAAAATTTGTTATAACCAAAACGGGACTGTAGCTAAAGAGTATCCGAAACTAGTAGATGTTCAGGAGGTACTGTAGCGAATTCAACTGATAAGTAGAAGGACGAGGAGAAATCACTTGCTTATGTCAGTGGTGTTACCGAGCTAATTAAGCTGGTGTAAGCATTTATCTACTGTGCATGCTTCAAAGACTACCAGAATAAAAGTTCAAGGAATGGCCAAGTGATGAAGATTATTGGAAGAAGTAAAACGACCACCAAAGACCGCTACCATGTTGTTATGCGCATGCGAAAATAGGCGTGGAATTATGTAAAACGATTCTCGGACAACTAACGAATATGTGTGACATTTATCGGAAATGTAATGAATATGTTAAGCAACAATATAATCACGGTCTGTTTGATGCTTAAACGAGACACACATTAGGAGGAGATATCCCCTGTGTCTCCCAGCGCTGCAATAAAGAATACCTACTTGTCAACTTAAACTTCGTTGGCGAGTTCTTAACGAGTTCTACGAATCAATGCCTAGCTCTGAATGTGCTAAAGAAATTAAAGACCCCAAACTGTTGACTGTTAAATGGCACATATAGAGTGATTCTGCAGAGTCGTTTGCCAACAAATTCTTCTGACCTGACAGGCCATGAAGTGACAAAATATATTGGCATAACAGGGAAAGGGCAGAGTGATGCCTTCATATCACTCAGTATGATTTTAATAACTCATAGAATCACAGAATGAACTAGGTTGGAAAAGACCTTTAAGATCATCGAGTCCAACCGTTACCGCAGGACTGCCAAGTCCACCACTAAACCATGTCACTGAGGGCCTCCTGGATGCTACCACTCAAAACCAAGTTCTAGACCATGAAGTCCATATGTTACTAAAAGAGGTTAATTCTTAATTAATGTATAAAACCTGTCTTCCTGAACCAGTTCTAATTTAGATAATAAGCATGAAAACAGTAAGATCTATATAGCCCATTCTGAAACCTGTAAGCTAAAT
Source organism: Strigops habroptila (assembly GCF_004027225.2). Taxonomy (NCBI): domain Eukaryota; kingdom Metazoa; phylum Chordata; class Aves; order Psittaciformes; family Psittacidae; genus Strigops; species Strigops habroptila. Next base: position 103,496,373 of record NC_044278.2, read on the forward strand.
TTTAGCACATCTCTCAACTACCGTGCAGCGCACACAAGACTTTTGTGCACCCACACAACTCGGACATGGATGAGTCACTGCACTGTGCAACTTCTTACTTGAACAACAGCTTGTTCCTGTACAGCCTTAAACTCCCCAACACACTTGTAACAGTTCTTACTTCAGTAAGGCCTTTGACACTGTTTCCCATAAGATCCTCACAGAGAAGCTGTTGATGTATGGGCTGGATGAGCAGACTGTTCAGCCAAGAGAAGGCTCAGGGGGATGGTATCAATACCTATGACTACCTGACCAGAGGGCGCAAAATAGATGGAGCCAGAGTCTTCCCAGTGGTGCCCAGTGACGGGGCCAGAGGCACAAACTGAAACACAAAAACCTCCACCTGAACATCAGGAAATACTTTTTTACTGTTAGAGTGACTGAACTTCAGTTTGCCCAGAAAGGTCCATCCTTGGCGATACAAAAAAGCTACCTAAACATGGTACAGGCTCTGGGTGGCCCTGTTTAAGCATGGGGGTTGGACTAGGTACCTCCAGAGGTTCCTTCCCACCTCAACCCCTCTGTGATACCACAAGAACAACCATCTTCCAAGAATTTCCCCATTCACGAGGCTCTGAAAGACTGAAACTCTCCGTGTCAGGAATGGAGGCCTGGATAACAGCAAATGGCTCTTTATTCTCCACACGTCTGCTGCCACCCCACCGCGGGGGCCGGGGCCGCTCTCTCCTCAGGGCAGGCTGCCAGGAGATGTACCACGGCCAGCACCGAGCTCCGGGGCCCCCAGCACGGCAACCACAGCGCCTTCCTCCACCCGAGCCTCACAGACCCCCTGTGGCACTGCGGGACAAAGCGCGGCCGTACACGGCCCCACCATATCCCGTCCCGCACCGCCTCACTGGGGGCGGGCTGCCGGGGCCGCGCTGCCCGCGGAGACGTAGTGCCCTCCCTGCGCCGCGAGGGGGCGCTGCAGGCAGCCAGCGCGGCCCCGCCCCGCCCCGCTCCGGAAGCGTTCCCAGGTGACGGCCGCCCCGGGCCGGCAGTACCGCGGCGGGTGGCGGCTGCAGGGCAGCGGCGCCGCTATGGAGCACATCCGTACCACCAAGGTACCCCCGGCGCGGCTCCCCTCTGCCGGCTGCGGGCACGGCCGGTACCGCAGCGGTGGCGTTGGTAGCGGTGGGGTAGGGAGGGGCCTGCTCGGCTCGGCGAGCCCCGGCACCGCCGCCGTCGGCTGTGGGCGAGGGCGTTGTTGTCCTCGCCTTCCATTTTGTAGCTGGTATCTTCCCCCGAGTGGCTCCGTGGCGGCCCGTGCTTAGGGGGTACCCTTGGGGCGGCCGGTGCCGGGGTGCTGCCGCCGCGGGGCGTCGGGCACTGTTCTCTGGGGCTCCTCCCGGTGAGACTCCCCCGAGCCACGGGGCTGGAAGGGGTGAGAGGTCCCGGGCGGGGCTCGGTGCGTGCCTCCCCGGGGTGGCCCCGCGGAGTGAGCCGTGCCCATAATGAGGGGAAGGCGATAAAAATTCTCCTGGTGTAACAGGGGTGTAGTGCGGGGTGGGGAGCAGCATCAGCCAGCTGGGAGACGGCTGCAGTTGGCTTTTGTACTCTGGATGCGGTTCCGTGCAGCTTTTTCTAGCTGTGGAGGCAAATGGGCTGTGAAAACAACGCTGTTCTCTTTTTTTCTTCTTTTTAAAGGCTGTGGTGTGTGTTGTTAGGAACGCAGGCTATCAGTATGCGTGCAATGTGTTAGGCTATTCAAAAACATTAGCTAAGCTGCAGTTGGCATGTTAGACTTTTCTGGGCTTTTTTTTTTTGTTTTCTATTTTTAGTTTGTCTTTCCTCTATATTGAGGATGTAAAAAGGGTCGTTCTTTTTGTAAATATTTTTAAGTTTTTATGTCATAGCTTTTACAGAATTACTTTTCTAGCAGTATCTTTCTTATCTTGCTCATCAGCCCTTACTGCAAGGGCTGCTGAAAAGACTGCCTCTGGAAACTGTCAAGTTATTAGTTCTCTTAACCTGGCAGTCTTGACTTTCAGTGAGATTTGTAGGTGTGTGGAGAAAAGGAGTGGTCATATTTCAGCTCTAAATAGTTGTCCTTTAACCAATAATTATATAAAGGAACAAGATTTTGGGTTTTTTTCATTAATACCTTGTAAATTTTATATGAAATGTGAGTAGCTAGTTTTTATTTTTCATATATATTCACATGTTTATATATGAAAAAGGAGGAAGCTCTCTGATGAAGCTGCTCTTAGTGACATGTGACATCCAGTAAACTAAATTACTGGATGAAATAATCTTGCACCAAGATCACAGATCGGAGATAAGATTTCTTGATCAGCCTATTTACTTGTAAACCTGAAACTCCTTGTTTGGGAACTTAATATTGTTGCAGTCAATAGCTAACTTCAAAATAAAACTAGACTAAAACTAAAGTCTTTTGATGATCCAAGTACCTGATTAAGTTTAAAACTTGAAATTGAGACTAGAAAGGTACAGGTCACTGACTTTTTCCCATCTGTAGGTCATTGTGTTTCTGCACATTGTTGGGCCCCTGCTGGGGAAAAAATACTTCATGTAGCAATGTAAGGAGAGAGAAACAAGCTCTGAATACAACTTATAAGATACAAGACTTATTGCTTGAAGCAATTATCTTTACAATTCATAAAAAAAAATTATTCTAAAAGTATCAAATCCATAGCTAGAAATAGCATGAGGTTTTGGTTATAATTGTGATGCTTGCTTAGCTTTTTGTATCTGTTGGTTTGTTTAATATCCAGGTGGATTAAAAAGCTGTATGCTAGATGGTAGTAATTCCCAGCATTACAGTTATAGAAAGCAAGAAAACTACAGTACAACCTGCACTGTGGGCCTTAAAACTTCAGTGCATGTATAGGTTCAAGTTGGATCTCATTCCAGCTATTAGACACATCTACTTTTTCTAATCTGACAACACTTCGCAGGTTTTTTTTTTTCTGTTTGTTTTATTAAAGTAATAATGAAATAAGCTTGAAATAACAGTGCAGTCTTGCACAAATGAACTGCTGTCCAGGGAAGCTGTCATCCCTTGGAGAATGTGATGAAATAGGTTTTATTCTTCCTCAAACTTCAGTTTGCTGGAAATGTTGAAGTTAGAATTGTCTTGAAACTGTCAGCACAGCTCTCTGAAATAGAGTTTAGCTGCTTGTGAAATTAGACTGTCCAACAGATTTATGCTGAATAAAGAAGTCAGGTCAAAATAGTAATCACTTCTGTCTGAGAAATTTATACTTAAATAGCAACAAATGATGAAAGCCAGTTTACAATATGTGGTGGTGAAATTGCAAATAAGAATATTGTGGTTTTGCAATGAAGCTTTAAAACTAAAGTATTCTTAAAAATACTTTAAAGCAAAGCAAGGTAGAAAAACCTCAAATTTCTTCAGTCAAATCTGGTTTAGTTAAAATACTGATGGGTCTTCTACTGAGGATGGAAAGTTTTGCTTACCTTGGTTGCTAAATCCTAAACTTATGTTTGCAAGACTGAGACTTAGATGGGTAAGGGAAAATGCTTTTTAATTTCAGCAAATGTCTAGTAAAAGAATCCTGGAATAACATCCTGTAATTGTTTTGTCTTGGATTAATTGTTCTAGTTTAACCTTTTAGCTTTTTTAATGCAAGACTTCAGAAGTGTAATTTCAGCCTTCTTTTCTGTTCTAACTTCTCTCCTCTATTGAAACATTTTCTTGGGTTTTTTGCCTTTGGTCTCCTAATCACAATAAACTGTTCAGTGATTCATTCACTGTAAGTGCTCTGTATTATTGAGGTAGCTGTTCAAATTCTTACTGGTTTAGAAACTCACTAATTCATTATTGGTAGCTGCTGTCAGATGTCAGTTGTGACTAAAAATGTTTTTGCTTACAGATGTGCTAAAACTCAATAGCAGTCTTCAGTTTCTTGATCTTGTGAACACATTCTCTGAAGAACTGATGAATGACATGTTTTTCTGTAACTAAGGATTTGCCAAACTTTACAATTAAAAAGAAAGAAAGTGTTTGTCCAGCTGAGTACCTGTTAAAGCTGGCTTGGGTTAGGTTTACATGAACATGTCATCTGTGGAGGCTGAATCTGAATTACATTTTGGTGATCTTTAAGAATTCTTGAAGATTTCACCTATGTAAGAGAAAACTGGAGCACTGATGCCTGTCCTTATCTAACACAGAAATACAGCTTTCAGAATAGCTGCCTTGTTACATGGAGGAGAATGGAACTTCACATGCCAGGATTTTCTGGGTTGTGTTACTGGAACAAAACGGGAGCAATTCCTGTGCACTTCTCAATTTGCTGAGGAGGTGCAGTGACAAGTACCTGAGCAGTTACTGCTGCAGAACTGCCCAAAATAGAACTCTGTTTTGGCTGTGCTGTACTGATTTATGCTACTCTATATTCGAGCAATATAATCTTGCTGGTTACAGCATAATGTATTTTGAGGTACTGATGCATGTAGTTTCCAATTATTTGTTTTTGCTTTCTAAACTGAAACCTAGAGTATTGTAAGTTGATGTTTGTGTTTCCTCCATTGTTTTGTATGCATTAAGTGGCTTTTCTAACTTCCAGACACAAAATCAGGCCTTGCTAGATTGTAAGAAATACCTGAATTGAAAAGGCAATTTTGTGTCTCATATGTGCTTTTAGCAGATAAAGAAGTTTGTACACGTGAATTCAAAGAGGCTTAACATCAGCACAGTATATGTGAGCTGTCCTAGTCACCTTATCTCAGTGCTGGTCTTGCTGGCGTAGAAGTTTTTTGGAGTTCTGTCATGCATTTAATGTCAGTAACAGCAAGCCTCAAGCAAAAGAGCTTTAACTGGGCATTAATGACACAGTGCTGCCAAAAAAGAGGAATGTGTGGAGATAAGCCATGTTCCTTTCCTGTTTTTGCGCACAGAGAATCATGTAATGTTTTCTTCAAATAAAGCAAACTGTGAAGCCTGTGAAGTTATAAGCAGCAGATAAAATGCAGCCTATCTAGAAATCACTTTCTTTTGAAATGTTTTCTATAGGATTGAGATAACAATGTTGATGGAATACCAGGAGGAGAAATTTGCCCTTGCAAGACTCAAGGTTGAAACTCCACTTCAAATGCCAGCACAGTCCTTGAATTTCTAGGAGATTGTTAAAATTATTAGTATTCCATTAGAATTTTATTTTGACTGAGGCAGGGTTATAATGATCCAGATTTTTAAAGTTGGGGATGATATACAAGACAATAGATACCTAAAATCGGAGTCAGGAAGGACATTGGCTTTATGGCTTTGAGTCTGCAGAGAGCCAATGAAGCATGTTTGAGATGAGCTGTTAATTCAGTGCTGGCATCTCAGTAACAGGAAATTGTTAGCGTGTGTTTGCTGTTCAGGGAAGGAGTCTAAAAGCTTATGAATGTTCTTAATTATTTAAAAAACCCTTGATATCTTGGTCTATTTTACTAGTAAATAACCATAGTAGTTATTTATATGGAGTTAGTATTCTGAGTCTAGCATTGTGCCTTCACTATTCACTTTTGTACTGAAACAGGATATTGTAGCTAGTCATTTTGCTCAAAGCTTATGTGACAACTATTGTGTTCTTAATAGTTTGGCCTGAATAGTTGTATGTGTGCTGTGTTATGCTTTCTACTGTTTTCTACTGACAGACCTTTTTGCAGTTAGGATTTTGTTTTGTGGAAAAAAACACACCCCAAAATTAACTTTTGCTCTCCCCCTCCTTTTCTTTTCTTACAGGTAGAGCAAGTGAAATTACTAGATAGGTTTAGCACGAGCAATAAGTCACTGACGGGAACTCTATACCTTACAGCAACTCATCTGTTATTCATAGATTCAAGCCAGAGAGAGACATGGGTAAGGATAATGAATGCTTGCAGCTCAGAAGCTGAGGTTCTCCAGCTGCATTTGTTTTTCCTGATCTAAGGTTGAATTTGTTTACTGAAATGTTCATTGAAATTATTCCCCACACTCCCCTTGTTCATGGTATCATAATAAGTTAATGATTTACAGATTGTACTCTTGCATGACACTGCTGCAGTTGAAATTGGGTGTTGTTGAAAATGTTCACTTCTCAAGCTGCTATAATTTCTTCCGTAGCCTTCATTCGTATTCCTGAGTGAATGCGTGATGGTTTTCTTTAAATAACTGACTTGCACCACAATTCAGAGGTGGGAATGGGAAACTGATAGGTAGTTTAAGCATCAGGTTTAATATTTCTGTGTTAATTTACCTTGTATTTAGATCCTGCCTAAGTTAAATGAGACAGCAAAATCAAAAGAGCTAGGCTTTTATAAAATATTGAAGATCCCCGGTCCTTTTTTGAGTGGCAAGCAGCAGTTTCTTTCCAAGTCATCATCTCTGGAATAAAATGATTCAGAAGGGCTGCAGCTTCTTGGTGACCTATACCAATGTTGTACCATCAAAGTTGGCTAGTACAGTAATTCCTATTAGCTTTCTCTGCTCATGTGCTAATGGTACACATGTGGACATCAAGTTCTGGCGTCCCCCGTAGCTCAGCTACCTGACGAAATGAGTGCCTGTCATCCTTCAGGATGAAATCTCATTTCCCTGGGTGTGGTTATTTTTTTTTTCTGTAGGTGTATTTTTCTGGGTTACCCTTCATCCTGTATCCTGGTTATCCAACTAGGTGCCTCAGGGTGCTTTCAAGAAAAGTTATTGTTCTCTGATTTGTTCTTGGATGCAATGTACAATTTTATACAAAGCAAATTGTGTCCTTTCAAGCAAAATGGGTTACTGAGGAGAACATGATTCAGAAGCATTATTTGTGTCTCCCTGTGCACTATGTTAAAAGGTTTCATTTTGGGGAAATTGCACATGTATTTGGAGTATTGCATTTCTGTGATGATAACGCAAGTACCAAGTATAATTATGATAATGTCTTCAAGATACAGTTTCTTTGCAAATGCATATTTGGCAGCATAGTTTTCAGATTCCTATCTAATTCTGATCAATATTTAAGAGAAGATGATTGCTTCAGTGAGGTAATTAAAATTGTACAAGATCATCTTGTTCAGTTGAGGTAATGTATCTGTGGCTTTCTTCCTATGATTGAACAGCTGTTAGTTTCCGAAATCTTGTGTAGGTTTGCCACAAAGATAAATCTATCAAGGGCTTTTGTATATCCATTACTGATAGTCTTCTGTAAAGTGGTTGGAAGGCAAAATTTAGCTGAGAGACTGTCATGTCTACATAACACAATGGGTAATATAAGAGATGTTTTTCTTATCTCCTGTTCATTCTGTAGGTGTTAAATACTGGCATTATAAAATCTTCAACATCTTCTGTATCTTATACTTTGAGTTGCTTTCCCTGACTTGTTTTATTTTGCCTGAAAATTCTGAAACACGTTTCTGTAGATCCTTAAAAAAAAAAAGATATCCTGTTTGGACCCTGCCTAATTAAATGTAAGCTTGTCAGTTAGCAAAGTTACAGAAGAGTAACCACAGTGGAGCTTCTCCCTTTTGCGTTTAGAAGGATGTTTATTATTCTTTCCAAACATTAGGTAGCACTTCAGAACATGAGGCGATAAAATAATTATATTTTGAGAAATTATGATATCCTGACCAAAATGCCAGTCTTGGATTTCTTCTTCTAAATTTATTTCTTTTTATAACTAAATGATCGACAAAATCAGTCAAAATCCATATTCAACATTGCTTAATGTGTCTTACATCTGCTCCTGTAAACAGTATGTATGCTGTTCTCATTTTTCATCAGTGTGCTAACACTGTGAGTTGTTGTATGCCACAGATACTACATCATCACATCGCTGCGGTGGAAAAACTTCCCTTGACTACTTCTGGCTGCCCCCTCGTTATACAGTGTAAGAACTTCAGGATAGTTCACTTTGTCGTTCCCAGGGAGAGAGATTGTCATGACATTTATAACTCTTTGCTTCAGCTGTCAAGAACAGGTAATACTTCTAACTGTAAAAGACTTTGCAGTATATGCCTGAATAACAAGCTGGTGGCGGTAAATCTGTGGCTCTTAATATTTATTTTTTTTTATGTGCATTATGTAAAAGTCAATAAATGGGTTTGGTATGTAGGGGAATTTTAATGGTTAAGTATTCATTTCGACATAAATTCAGAAGATATGTTGTCTGGCTCTTGTTAGGTCACTGATGTTCACTAAGAGAATGTGAGATTCCTGTATTGTTTTGCATTTCAAGTGTTATTCCTGAAATTGTGACTGTAAATGCATATAGTTTCTTAATTGGTGTGCTCCATAGATAAAATACTTGTGAAGACTTCTAATAATTCTGCCCTTTGCCTTGTTTAATTTTGTCAGTTTTCTTTTTGTGACCTCTGCTTTGTCTGTATGGACTTAGAAATGTCCCTGCTGAAATAGGTCATGCATACTGAAGAAAGCTTTCATAACCTACTAAGTATCTATAATTGTGTCAATTAACTATATAATAGTTGCAGAATAAATATATCAAGAGTGTCAAGTACCTTTTTTAGTCTTGCTTCTGAAAACCTTGAAATCTGAAACTTTCTCTGCAATTTGGACAATCTCAAGGCTTGCCAACTGTGCTGCCTTTCTCCACTCAGACCTTTTTGGGGGCAACTCATTACATAGTCTTATTCTTTACCTTTTAGCAAAATATGAAGAACTGTATGCCTTCTCCTATAATCCGAAACAAAATGAATCTGAGCAAGTCAAAGGCTGGCAGCTTATTGATCTAGCAGAAGAATATAAGAGAATGGGAGTGCCAAATGCAAACTGGCAGTTGTCCGATGCAAATCGTGATTATAAGGTGAGTGCTGTAATGGAAACGTGTTTTGCTCTGCATCTGTTTCTGCTCTGTCCTCGGACTCTAGTCCTGTAGAAAACAATCTAATACTATGAAATCGCTTGGCTTGCAGTATAAGCAGAAACTTGCAGGTGGAGAGTTAACTCCTTCATCAGTGTGCAGTCTCAAACTTTCTAATCGAAGTTTTTTCCAAGGCCTCCTTGAGAGACTGCGTGCAAGGATGCATGTATTCTTTGGGATTGTTTCTAGAGTATGCTCACCTATTTGAAGAAAGTCTGGTGCTCTGCAGCTTTGTTACCTCTTAAGAAGGATTCTACTTCAGCATTTGCAGTGTTGGCTGTGGGGGACAGTGGCTGTGGTCATGCAGCTGATTCCCAGATTAGATTTCATTTTACTTTATAGTCTGCAAATACTAAAAGTGAGGGACGTAATTTCAGTATTTTATTTGAAACAAAGTCGTAGCATTTCTGCTGAAGTGGTATTCTTGAGAAGTGAATGCTAGTATAGTTGTATAACTTAGGTACCAATTTGTGCTACTTTATCCATGGCTTGTCTCCTCTTCTGAGCTATTTATGTATATATAAAGAAACATGTTAGTGTTTATCCTTTGTCTTATTTCACCTAACATCCCTCAAATTGGATACAATAAAACTAGTATAGGCTTTGTGCCTTGTATATAAAATTCTGTTTGTGTATCTGTCTCTTTCAGATTTGTGAAACTTATCCTAGAGAACTTTATGTTCCCAGAACTGCAAGCAAGCCCATAATTGTTGGTAGTTCCAAGTTCAGAAGCAAAGGAAGGTTCCCAGTGTTGTCATATTATCATAAAAATAAAGAGGTATAGTGTGTGTTCCTCTTACTGCAAATGTGCTGAAAAGTATTTCTCAATATTTGGCAGTAGTTCAGGGTAGATAAGGAGGTAAGTACAGTGGCGTGTATGAGAATGGTGTAACTCATGATAACCTTAAATACAGCTGACACTAGTAGGGTCTAACAGGCTCCTGAATTAAGCTAAGCCAGTTTAAAAGAAATCCTGAAGTAATCAGCTGAATCTCTTAAAGTTTTTCAGAAGAACTTTTAAGTGATCTTTTTGTCAAGTGATCTGTCTTCCTTGATGTATTAAGAATAAAATCTGTTAGATCAAATACTCCCTCCCTCCCCCCACCAAAAAAACCCCCACAACAAAAACAAAAAAAAGGCCATCCCAAAAAAAAAACCCCAAAAAACCCCAAAACACCAAAACAATAGAACTGTTTTTTTAAAGAGGAATTTGCAAGAGCTAGAGGGTGAGAAATAAGATTTTGCAGGGTTTGGTAGAGTGAAGCGGCATCTACCTGTCTTGTCTAGGGGGTTATCTTTGAAGGGAGAGGAGTATTGTCACCCTGTTGAGTTGAAGAATTTGAGGGATGAGTGCTAAGCTGCTGGGTGCCTTTGAAGATAATGATTAGTTGTAAGATGCACCTGATGCCTTATGAAATACAATATATCATTGAAAATGATATGATGAAAATTACATTAGATAACATTGTACTTGCAATAATAAAATTGTACTTGCAGTAGTAAACCCATGATTTATTTAACACCAAGAGAGCAGCTTGCTTTCATAAAGTGTATTTTCTCTGGCCTATACCTTTTTGAACTTTTATACTTGGGGAAAGCCTATATAGACTGGTACTTTGCCAATGTAGATGAGCCTGAAAAAAAGTTTTAATAAACCTTTTAAGTTGTAGGTACTGTGTGTGAAGGTCTGCAAGCGATGTGTTTAAAAAAAGTTAGAACACCTAAACTTTTTTCAGTTTAATGCTGTTACCTGCCAAATGAAACAACTTGTTTCAGTGTCTTTTTAAAATGGTGCAAAGCATTTCAACTACAGGTATAAAAACTGATGCTAATTTGATCTTTGTTTTGTATGGCAGGCTGCAATTTGCAGATGCAGTCAACCTCTCTCAGGTTTCAGCGCCAGGTGCCTGGAAGATGAACACATGTTGCAAGCCATCAGTAAAGCTAATCCTTCAAATCGCTACATGTATGTCATGGACACCAGGCCAAAGGTACCTACTTGAGGCTCTACAGACCTGCCTGTCTTCCTGAACATTAGAGTACAGGGATACAGTGTAATTCTGAAAAAATTAGTTAGATAGGACTCAATCATGGGCAAAAATGTTCTTGATAGGTAAAGTTAGGCCTCACTAGTCAGCCATTTAATTACTTGCTTTCTTAAAGAAGTTGAAGACCTTTCAGGATTCCACTAGAATTTACTGAATATGATGGTGAACTTCTGGAGAGGTGTGTTTAAAAATATGTTAAATGTAGTTAAGGAAGACACAGGGGAAATTCGTATGTAGCCTTCTGAGGTCATCACAGAATCACAGAATGGTTTCGGTTGAAAGGGACCTTAATGATCATATAGTTCCAAATCACCTGCCGTGGGCAGGGACACCTTCCACTAGACCAGGTTGCTCCAAGCCCCTTCCAGCCTGGCCTTGAACACTGCCAGGGATGGGGCAGCCACAGCTTTTCTGGACAGCCTGTTTTAGTGCCTCACCACCATACTTCATCACTATCTAATTAAACTGAATTATACTGGGGGGGGGGGTTGCCCCGTGTTGGAATGTGGGGTAACTTTCACTCTGTAGAACCATCTGCATTTAAATTAGTATTCATTTCACACAAATCTCTGAATTCAGGAGGAACACATCTAGAAAACAAGTATGTAAAGTGAAAATCCTACACTGTAGGCTCTGCGCTTATTTTTCAGCAGCAAATCAGTCTGACAGACTGAAACTGTTGTTTTTTATAATTGTAATTTTTATAGCTGCAGCAATTTATTAGCTTCTTACCCCTGAAATTGATGTTTTTAGGATTCCTGGAAAGCACATGTTTGGTTAGGTCTGGGTCTTTCCTTTTTAGGTTAATTGTTTTGTAGTGTCGTTGCTCGGAAATATTCAGAAATAAGTAAAGTTTTGCTGGTGGAAATATAGAGGAGAGAATAGGAAATCATTAAATGCATTATTCGGATATGTCAACTCTAAATATAGACTGACTGTTGCTTTTTATATACTGTGCCTTTCTTGCACTTGAGTGCTGCCTAGTTGAGTTGCCACAAACCCTTAATTCATTGGAATCTGCTTATCGTATGTGCTCTTGTGTGTTTCTTTTCCCAGTGTATTCCATTGAAATTGTATGATTTTTGTTTCTTGATTTGAGATTTTTTTTGTTTCAAGTGCTGTTTTTCAATATTTATTTTTTTGCCTTTTTAAGCTTAATGCAATGGCAAACAGAGCTGCTGGGAAGGGCTATGAGAATGAAGACAACTACTCTAACATTAGGTTCCAGTTTGTTGGCATTGAAAATATTCATGTAATGAGATCCAGCTTACAGAAACTTCTGGAAGGTATGTTCTAACTGTGCTATAACTGTGTGTATGAAAACAGGATAAATGTTTTTCTCAAGCCTTTAATGATCGCTTACCCAAACTGTATGGATATTTCTGTATTTTACTCCAGCTTTGTGTAGTACCAGTTTGCTGTGATCTGTGGTAATGAAATACCTTAAACCTTTACCTTTAAGCCGAATGAATAGAGTTAATTTGTAGAAAATTAAGTGAGTGGCACATAAGTCTTGGGCGAACCTGACTAGTGTGACAGTGACTTGTGGGAAAGTTTGGCATAATCCTTCATTCTGCTGCTAGTATCTTCAGTTCCAGAAAATTAGCTAATAAATCTTGACTGACTCCTTGAAAGAGGCCTGTTCCTGTGTAATAATGGCTGATGAAGAAGCGTGTGCAACACACAGTTAAACTTCAGACTTTTTATTCCTTCCGTTTGTCTTAGCATCCCACCAACAGTACTTACTGGAAGCTACAGAAAGATATTTGTTAAGGATAGAATATGTTTTAGGTTTCCCCTCTGTGGAGGACTGGTTTATTTAAACTCAATTTGAAACAAAATCAGGAGTAATACCTGTAGTTGTTCTTCAGATCAGGTTTTGGGGTAAATGAACACAGTTCTACTTCAGTCTCTATAATTCACTAGAATTTTGCTGAATGCCACTCTAGAAGTAGAAGTATCCTTAGGGGCAAAGGAGAACACTTAAAATTCAGAGGTATGCAATCATTTACTTCTCATACCCTTGTAGAAATGTGCCATCAGTGGACTGATCAGGAAGGAAATGCTATGAAAATGGTTCATAGCTTAAAATGAGGAAGATGTCTTTTTAACTTCTAACTTCCCCTGGACGTGCTGAACTGAATGTTCTCAAATCAGGAATGTGATGCCAATGACCCTGTTAGTTCAAGAGCCTTTGTAACTGCGACCATCCTCAGTTTTATTTATAACAAACTACTGTTATTTATTCTTCAGCACGTGTCCTGCTCCTAGGCTCTTTGTCTGTCTGCCCGATTTGCCTTTAGAATTGAATGATTCCGTTTACAAGCAGTATGTAAGACATAATCCTTCCCAACATCATTTTGTAATGGGGCTACACCGTGGAGCGTGCTAGGGGGATTTACAGTCTATTCTTTGGTTCAGCTGGGGTTTATTTCACTGAATACGTATTGTATCAGTGTGGACATGATGACTCAGCTCCCCTGATGGGCATCTGTGAACAGTAGTGGCAGAATCCTTACACAGACTAAATTTGTGGCTGTGGTATTAAAAGTCCAGTTTTTATATATTCAAAAATACAGTACTACATGTCAGAAAAGATTGAAATTTGGTAAGCAAACAGGTTTTGTGTATGTCAAGAAAAAAGATTTCTGCAGGAAATATTTGAGGAAGAGGCTCGATAATAGCTGCTATGGTCTGCCGCGTATGTTTTGATGATGGAAGTGTGTTAACTAAGGAGGGGTGTGGGGTTTGTGGGTTGTGTAGAGTGTCTGTATGAGGTTGTTTGGGGTTTTTTCATTTGTTAAAAACAACCTCAGCTTCCAACCCCTTGTGCTTCACTCTGCAGGTTCTAGTCACCTCTTGAACTGCTGCATGAGACATTGCTAGTAGTGTGTATAAGAACAACCAAGCAATGGAACATTGAGGTTTGGGGTCTCAGATGCATGCAGGGCACATGTCTTTATGACAGGATCCATATAGCCAAAACTATCTTAAATTACAGTTATTTTGAAGTAGCTAAAGATCTTAGAGGTACTATAAATCATTTTAATCTTTTAGGGACCATAAGGGACTGGAGATGCGTGTATTGGTTTTGTTGTGGGTTTTTTGGGTTTTTTTTTTTTTAATCCCAGCATTGTAAGTGCCAAAACAATGTCAATGTAATTTCTCTATTTCACCATCAAGCAGTATAAAAATGTCTTTGTTAACTCACAGCAACAGAAAGTAATTCTTTGGGCTCAACATACGCGTTCTTATCTCTGCCTTGGTTTATAAAAATATAGAATTCTAGCTAGAATGGGGAGATACTGAGGGTGAAATATTTCTACCCAGCTGGCAATTCTGATCAAAAGCAGATTTTGACAGCAGTAACTGGGTGAAAGCAAACTGAGGGCTGGAAGCCTGTTTATTTTCTAGCTGAAAGCTTGTGCTTTAAACCACAAGGTACACAACGTAGGGATAGACATTGCCTTATCTGTGCAATCCCTTCCTGGCAGGTATTTGAATTTACAGACACTGGAATGTTTTTAGTATCTTTAGTTTACCATAGAGTCGTGTACCTGTTTGTGTACTGTTGTGGTTGAACAGGTGTATGGAACCACTGGTGTAGAGAGAGTGTGAGCTATATCGGATATGAATGGATCAAATAGTTCTCAGCTGATTTCCTCCGTGTGCTAGACCTTTCAGAAGCAGCACTCTTGCCTAATGATGCTAACTCTTTGAAAGACTAGGGAAAACTAGCATAGCTTTTGCTGCTTTTACTGATATTTACAGACTAATCTTTAAAATTAGGTCTTGTCTCCTAGGGTTTCTTGATGTTTTGTTACCTCATTGTGCTATGGTTTGCTAGATAGTTTTGTAGATGACAAAGATCTATGGGCTTTAGAAAAAGTGCTGCAATGCTTGTTTGGAAGCCTGTCTTTGTTAAAGCATTCAGCAGCAACTGGCACTATGACTCTCCTGAGCAGTGGGGAGTATACAAAAGCTTTTATGGCTGAAAGCTGAGAACCATGTAGTGCAGATGCAGGAAAGGTCCAGGAGGCAGTGGTTTAAGAGGTCATAGCCTTCATTAGATCAGGGGATTTGACTGAACATGAAACTGCATTGCAGAATGACTTCGTGAATTTTGTTCTCTACTTTCTCTGCTGACGCATTTCCTCCCATAGTCAGAGAAAAAGATCATTTTGCAGCTGTTGTATGAATATCCCCATTAATAACTTTTGGCTAGAGAGCCTTTTTATTTTAATTTGGGGCCCACTACCTTAGAATTGTAGAATCGTTTTGGTTGGAAAAGACATTTAAATCATCAAGTCCAACTGTTAAGCTTGGTAGAAAGCAGGCTTCCACTGTGGCAGGGGCAGGTATTGATGTAGATGGCAAACTTGGGTATCTTCTTTTAGAATCACACATAGCTGAAGCTATTTTATCCAGCAAGTATTTCTTTTATCATTGCCAGAAGTTTGTCTTGTTTTGACAGTAATGTAACTGTGTGAGTTGCTACTCAGTGTCATGTAAGAACGAGATAATCTTTCTCATTTGTGAATTGTGTCCATGTTTGAAACTTTCAGTCTACCTCTACACCTCTTGCTGCTATGCTGGAAGGCATCTTTCCTTTAGCTTGAGTTCTTTCCTGCCCTCTCAAGTGGTATTATTGTTACAGGCTCAAAGTTTGCTAAGAAAGAGTGGTAGACATCAATCAGAATTGTAGTATGTCAGAGCTGGAGGTAGACAATCCAGATGGTTTTCAGTTTCACCATGTCCTGGTAGTGCATTCGCCTTATTCTCCTCAGCAGAGTGGAGAAAGTGATGAAGCTCTGGCAGTCTGACTACACTGAACCGCGTATATTGTCTGGATGCAGCTACTTCCTACTAGTAGTTGTAATTTTTAAGTATTTCTGGTAGGCTTTTGGCATTTCTGTTGCCTTACCCTTACCTCGTTTGGTGAGGCAAGGGTAAAGCTCCCTGTTGGGGTTAACCAGTGTATTTGCTTTAAATGTTACTTTGTCAAAAAGACTCAAAGATCTTACTCTGGCCGTTTATAGTTAGTGTAGTTCTACAGAGTCAAATTTTGGATGGAGAACACTTTGTAGTACTCCTCTGTTAAAAACCATTTGAATGGTGGTTTCCTGGAAGATTGCTAATCGGCTTACAACATGGGACATTAGAAACAACACGCAACGGTTATTCTTTCTCCGTTGCAGGTTATAGGTAGCTGTACCTGCTTACATCTTTCTAACTCTTGGTTTCTTTCAGTCAGTGGCACAAAGGGTTTGTCAGTCAACGACTTCTTGTCTGGTCTGGAGAATTCTGGATGGCTGCGTCACATCAAAGCTGTGTTGGATGCTGCTGTCTTCCTAGTCAAGGTAACTCGCATGCTGCTGCTTTATTTGATAGGAAGTTGACTTGCCACCAGGCAAGTATAGTGTAAAATTGTAATTTGTACAGTGTCAAATTCTGCAGCTGGCCTTTTTGGAGGTAGATGCTTGGTGCCAGCTGATGTTTTGGGATATTTTTTTTTCTAATGCTGTTTGGTCACCCTATTGGGAGATGAAGGGATTCTTATGTTCTCTGGTGCTTTTAGGTATTTGTGAAAGTTGTAGCCAGCTTGGAGGTAGATGGAACAAACTGTTATTTAGTGTACCCTGAAAAACAAAACTCCTGGGACACTAATGGCAGAGAAGCCAAACTGGCTACATTGACTTCATTTGTCAAGGAAATGGGATTCTTCTCATAAAGAGTCTTTGCCAGGCACCTGTGAAGCCAATGGCATGACCTGCGGGGTGCTGGGTGAAAAAAAACTGGGATGATTGTTTAAAAACAATGTGAAACTATGTGAAACAACAAGGAGTTATTTTGAAGTGGATGATTCTCCTAAAGGCAACCCTCAAAAGTATTTCTTAGCCATTAACTTTTGTGTATTATAGTAATGAACAAGTGGGTATCTTCAACGACGTGTGGTGTTCTGGGGTTTTTGACCTGTTTAGTCTGAAATGTGTACTTCTTTCTTACTCTGCTTTGCACAGGGGCTTTATAAGCTTAGTTTTATAAGGGGTGGAAAGAGAACTGGGAATTGTTGTAGATGTTCTTGTTACCCTGTGCAAAGATGGTAGTGGAATTTCTTTTCTTTATAAGGATTTTTCTACAGTTCCATGGAGAGAAATTCCTAGCTTTCTGATAGTATCAAATCCTTTTCCCATAATAAACATTCTTCTGATTTTGTAAAATAAAATGGCCTGTGCTGTGAGTTTGGGATAAATGTAGCTTTTGTATTTATTTACTAAATTTTGACTACTGCCTGGAATAGAACATTAACTAAGAAACAACTGTGTCTTGCAGGCAATAGCGGTTGAGAGTGCAAGCGTGTTAGTGCACTGCTCAGATGGCTGGGATAGGACTTCCCAAGTTTGTTCTCTTGGAGCTCTCTTACTAGATTCCTATTATAGAACAATCAAAGGATTCATGGTAAGCAAGCTTTTGCATTGTCGATTTGTTCTTTGGTAAATAAAGGATGTAATAAAATCTTTGAGTAAGAAAGGGAGCAGTGTAAACCTACTGATGCTTTTTTTGGATTTGCAGTATACTGATTAATCTTTCTTTTAGAAATACTTTGCCACTGGGAAGAAGTATTTCTTTAAAATCAAGAAAACTGAAATACAAATAGTGTATTGCTTTAGGCACTCTGCAAAAATGTTGCAATGATTGCCTTTTGCCTCCAAGAAACTCCTTATCTATGACATAAGGATTCCAAAGTGCTTAAGTGAGATAGTACGTCTACTAAATTATAGCACCTCTGTGCTTTTGTCACTTATCCCCAAATCAGTGGTATTAAGATCTAAAAATGGCAGCTCCCTCAGTAACAGAGAAGAGAAAATCTTTAAGCAGTCTACATTTCTTCATCTTTCTGTAGAGAGGAAGAAGAATTTTGGAATAATTATTCTGAATTTTAGAGTAGGAAAATCAACAGTGTTCTGCAGTGGCAATATACAGTGTTTTGGGAAGTCCTGAAAGTACATATAGGTAGTTCCATGTGTTGACTAGAACTAACTGTTTGATTTTGTTGTTTTGGTTTGGTTTGGTTTGGTTTTTTTATCCTCTAGGTCTTGATAGAGAAAGACTGGATCTCTTTTGGGCACAAGTTCTCTGACAGGTAGTTCACTCTTCCAATACTGTAAAATGTATTTTTATTGATTAATTAAGAACAAAAATTAAAAAAAAAAATTGTGAATGTTAAACTACTGCCGTGTTGCTAGAAATCTTGCAATGAGTAAGCTATTTTCAGTAGACAATGCACTTTGTCTATTGTTATTTATTCAAGTACCTACTGGATGATTGATTTATGTTATAGACATATTTCTAGTGCTACTGGTGCCTTACTCTCAGCTGTTGATGACTGCAGCTAGGTCTGCACATATGCAAAACCAATCTAAAGCTACATCCTAGCTGTTTAGGTAATATAAAATACTGATGATATCTTTAAAAGTAAGTTTACATTTATGCTTGCTTTTAGTGATGAAGTCATGCCTCCCTTTAGAAGTCCTGAATGTTTTTCTCTTGATCTGCCTATCATCAGCTATGACAATAGCTTTGCTGCTCTTTACTGCTTATTAATTTGCTTTTAGCTAGAGTACTCCAAATATGACTATGGAAGTAATAGGCACAAAGGAGCTTAGCTGTCTTATGTTGCTCTTCTGTACTGAATACAGTTGTGTGATTACTTACAAGTCAGAAAAAAGGTTAAATATAAACTTATTTCTATTCAAAAATCGTCCCAGTTCTCAAAGTTAGGTGTTTAATATCCAAACCAAAGCTAGTGTCAAATTAATATGCTGTCACTTTTAAAGTAAGTGCAACTAAGACTTTTTTGATTTTAAACTTAAACTGCTTTTAATCTGTTTATGGAATCTTTCAGGTGTTCTCAGTTGGATGGTGATCCAAAAGAGATCTCGCCGGTGTTCACGCAGTTTTTAGAAAGCGTATGGAATCTGACTGAGCAGTTTCCACAAGCCTTTGAGTACAATGAAGCTTTCCTCCTTCAGATCCATGAGCATGTCCATTCATGCCAGTTTGGCAACTTCCTCGGAAACTGTCAGAAAGAGCGAGAAGAACTAAAGTAAGCGGATGTTATTGTAATGTATCTTGTTTATTCTGGCAGCTAAGAACTCCTGTGAATATTTTTCATTTTAGGCTCTGAATAGAAATAGAGGCAGGATTGGCAGTACTGAAAATGATGTTGATCTGCATTAGGGAACAGCAGTGCTTCTCATGCCGTTGCACACTGAAGATGGTCTTTCTAATTCTGGGAAAAAAATCCCAAGTGTATTTTTTCATATGCAGATTAAGGCTTCTTCTGCTTCCACCACCCAAAAGTAAGCTTAAGTTTAGAAGTATCGCTTCATTCCCTCCCCCAGTCTATTCCTAGGTAACGTTAAAATTCTTGCCTGCTCAAGACTAATTATTGTGAGTTACTATTAATAGGATGTCTCCTAATGCTTTCAGCTGGAAGACTTCTGTAAAGTTTACATCAGTTCATCTTTGTCTCAAACTGTACTTTAAAGGATTTATTGCAAAACTTGCACAGCGTAAGCAGTAGTACATAATTACAGTAATACTGACAGTTCTATCAAACATTAGGATAGGCCAGGAAGAAATTGATTTTACCACAAGTTTCTAATTCAAGATTTATAAGTATTTCTGGTAAACTTTTTAAAAAGATTGATTTTATTATGCTGAGCTGTACAGCTTCTGTTTTTTGCTTGCAGTAGGTGTCTTGACCTTGATCTTTCCTTGCTTTAAGATTAAAGGAGAAGACGTATTCCTTGTGGCCATTCCTTCTGGAAGAACAAAAGAAATATCGGAATCCTCTGTATAATCCAGACTTTTCTCCAGAACTAACTCTTTTGGAGCCTAATACAGTATCATTCAATTTTAAGTAAGTTTAAATTACATACAGTATCTCTTCTTCAATTTTGTCTTTATCCTGCATAGTAAAATCGGTCTGCTTTGTGCAGGTTTTGGAGAAATATGTACCATCAGTTTGATCGAAGTATGCATCCCAGGCAGTCTGTGTTCAATCTTATAATGAACTTGAGTGAACAAAATAAACAACTGGAGGAAGACATTAAAGAACTGGAAGCTGTAAGTATTACAAAAATAAGCGGGTGTACTTGTGACTTAAAATTCACACTTACACACTGTAATAATGCTAGCTTTCACATGAATGTCACTGCTGTACGGCCGAGCACTTACTCTATGTAGTGTTGACTTTGACTTTCACTGTATGCCTCTATGCTGAATGCCAGACTATGCAGCCAGTGTTTTGCTCTTAAGCACAATTTATTTTGATTTACTGAGGAATCGTATTATGTAAAAGTGCTTGTGCTGTCAGAGCATTATTGAAGGTGGCTTAATGTAAGTTAAACTTCTGTGAAACGTACCTTAAATAACAAGGTATCCGTCATAGCTACAGCTTTGTTGCTAAACCAAGGAGACTGAAAATGTTTTATTTCCATTATAGCTACTAAAATGGAAGCAGTAAGTATTGTCCTTCTTTTAAAATCATATGCAGGTGCATGCTGTTCTAGGTCACCATAATCATGGGACATGTACATTGTAATCCTTATTTGAAGACAGAGATCAGATGTCTAAAATGACTTCTACTAGGTGCTACCGTAAACCAGGAAGCACTGAACAGTGTGTTTCCTGTTAGTATGACTTAACCAGTGGCTTTTAATTGATACTTTGTTACAGTCAGTTAAGGTGTTGAAACTTCACAATAACACTTCTTAAGAAATACAAATTTAAGAAGTACAAAAGTTTCCTAATTGTGAGTTTTACTTTGTTATGTAGCTAGAAATGGTAACACAACTCCTGTGTGTTATGTTGGGGAGGGGGTGGAAGGAGGAAAGTACAGATTTTCTAGGACGAAGGATTTTATTAAACTGATCCTACTGTAATGTAATGAATGTAGATCATTTTAAACTGTTTCAAATCTTAATCGTATATTTCAAATCTTAATCGTATATTTAAAAGTTTCTACACAATTGAAGCAGCAAGATGAAAACTCAAGATGAAGCAAGCTGAAGGATAAGCAAGATGTACAGTGAAGTCTCAGTTCTGAATTTTCTAGAATTGTGTTCCAACGTGTTAACGTCACCTGAGCCCACATTTCTCACCTGAGTGATGAAGAGATGTAATTGTTGTTGGAAATCTTGATGTAGACTTTCCTACTGCTGTTTCAAAATGTTCAAAAAATTTGATGCCAAGAGACACTGAAGTCTTCCGGGCTTAGTCTCAGTTCTAATAGGGTGGCACAAACACATCAACAAAAAAATCAGTTCAGTTAACTAGTTCAAGTTACTGGGTGAGATTGCTTGAATGGAAAAAAAACAAAACACAACACACCAACCCAAAAAAAGCCCCACCACAAAACCCCAAACCCTTAATCCAAATGTTTCCTCTTCTTTTGCTCAGTGCTTGCAGGGTAGGTCCTTTCCTCCAGTGCTGCTTTCTAATTTTCAGCTTTTGATGTATTCCTGCATTTGAACAAACTGTATTGGCGTTTCTCAGATCTAAAAGTCTTTTAGAAGTTTTATTAGGAAGGATGTAAGGGCTTAGGTGTGAAACTGCTTTTTTGTCTTCAAGAGACTTGTGATCTACTGTCAGCTCCCTGCTTGCTAATAATACCAAACCTGTCTTCCTCTGCCTGTACTCCAGAAAGTATTCCCATCTTGATAACAGGCAAACAAGGGGCAAGCCTTGAAGAACCTTTGCTTTTCTGTGGACATTGACAGGCAACCTTTCTGCCTTCTGCCTAGCTGCAAATGTTAAGCATACAGTGCTTGCAGTATCTGCTGTAAACTGTGGGGAAAAATGTGTTATCCAGTGGCCTAACATTTAATAATACTGTTGCATATCTAACCTGGGGTATGTAACACAGGGTTCTGCAGACGCTGATTTAGCCAGCAAAAAAAGTGGATTCACTTCCTTTCAAAGCAGAATATATCAGTCACTGTTAGTAACTATTCTCTGTATTTCAGAAAATAAAGCAGAGGAATGCTCAGCCAGATGCAGTCCTTGTGAAGGAACATCAGCAGCCTACTCATCCTGCACCTGTGGCACTGAAGACCCCTCCATGCTTCAAGAAGGAGCAGCCACTGATCGCTGTGAATGATGCTGTAAGAACTATAGAGGGCAGCAACACAGCAGACAATCGCTACAGTGAATTTGTGTCAGAGTTCTCAAAAGCTGAACCTGCTGTTGTCAGCTTGGAGTATGGAGTGGCCAGAATGACCTGCTAATTAAAATCCGGCACCGTGCTCCTCTTCTAGACTGACTGAATTAAGAGATGGATTATTTTGAGAATGGGTGTCTGCTGCATGACCAAAACATGATTTGTATATTAGCAAGTTTTGTTAACGTAGGCTAGAACAGCGTGCTAGTTGTCACATGTTTGCTGTTCTTTTAAGGAGAAAATGTGTAGTTTTTTTTTTAAGAGATAAGGGCATTCGGTAAGTAGCAGCTAAAAATCTAGGAATGGTATGTCTTTGGACTTAAGTCAGTTTGCACTAAATTGATTAAAATAGTAATATTACTTTATTCAATATAGGAAAACACAGGTGGTCTTTCACAAATTGATTTTATTTGGGCAAATAAACTTGAACTTTCTATTTTAGGAACTGAAGCTACATGTATATATCGCGTATGACATGAGTATGTATACCCTTGTTTAATGTCACCCAGTACTAACATTCAGCATATTAAGTGCCATGGGAAAGTATGGTATATTTTAAGTCATAAATAGTTGGCCTTCAACCTGTCAGATCAATGATATTGTCTTTTACTACTGCAGTCTACCTGGCTCTGTTTACATTGTATTTGCTAAAATTATTTCCTTAAAACAGGACTGAATATAAGGAATGAAGCTTGCCTAACCTGGCACTGCCTTTCAGCAAATAGCTGTATGAATGTTAACTTATCACTCAAGACTGTTCTTCCTTCTATGTCCTCTGTTGTTTAAAATGTAATAGATTGGCCTGACTTTCCTCTCTGGAAGCTCAGTAGATTGAGCATCATTGAAGCTACAGGTTGTCTGATCTTAAATGTTTTGATTTGTGGCAAGGTATTTAAGCGTAAAGTAAGAAGATTAAAACATATCATGTAAGAAAACAAAACTTAGCCAATAACTGAATAGTCAGGTTAATTCAGATTGTTTATTATGTGCTGTGCAGTTCAAGTTGCAAGAACGGAAGCAGAAGTTTTGGAAGTGTAGTGTGCTGACATTGTTCCTAAGTGAAAAAAGAAGTCATGTGTCTGAAGCTTATGAAAAACTGAGTGCCTCCTAAATCTTTCATGTTAGTTATTAGTGAAACCCTGTTCTCATCTTGCAAAAATGTCCAACCTGTGAATATTTAATTTCAGTGCAATCTAGAGGTGTTTATGTAATTGGAGAGAGGACAGAATCATCTAGCAAGATGCAGTAGAGATCATGGGACATAAGAAAAAGAGGAAAATGACTTTGTACGTAATTAAACTTACCTGTAAGCTTCTAGTAAGGGAAAAGGGTTTTGCTGAAGTTCGTCGCATGTTTTTGCTGAGCAGATAACAGAATAGGAAAGAAAAATGCTGATGCCCAGCTCTTAAATAGAGGTATAAATTACAACTTTGGGTATTACAATCCCTAGGTGTGACTTTTTGTGTCTGGATTGAAGTAATATTTTGTTACAAGTGAGAATCAGTTTATTCTCATCCTAATCCATGAAGTCTGTTTTGTTAAAATTACTGGTGTGGCACACACAATTTGACATAATTGACAGCAGCATTTCCCTCTGCACCATATTGGATCCAGGACTCTTAACAGGGCCAGTATAGGTCCTGATCAAGTTGCACTTGTGAAGCTGTCTGGGAGAAATTAACTGTGACTCCTGTATTTGACTATTAATTCACCCCTTTCACTAATTTGTTTTTTAAAAGCCTGTAAGTGTAAATAAATGCTTTAGGTATTTTTATTCCCAAAGATATGAGCATAGTGTCATCTTTAAAGTACACTATCCAGTCATTTGAACACATTTAGAATTCTCCACTACAGGTTTTGATACTTTCACGTTTGCACAGTGGTGCCTTACAGGGTTGCAGCAAGAGAGGTTTTTGTGCCTTGTTATTTGTTGTCTCACCTTCTCCCTCACTTTCTGTATCAACTTGGTTCTGTGGTTTTCCTTTGGAAAAACATCTGATATATTAAGCTTGTATCGTATCACAGTAGTGAAACAAGTTTACTGCTGATAATATAGGTAAGTTATCAATTTGTACTTGTTTTAATATTTAGCTGCTCTGGTGTGCCATGTACACTTTTCATATTTATTGTTTATAGACTCAAAAGATTATATTAAGCTTTTTTGCAAATATTGTTGTATGTTGTTTTTACTTTAACAGCCATCTGAGTGCCCCTGTATGTAAGGCATTTGAAGAGAAGATCTGTTCCCTTTCTGTATTGTTAAAGTGAGTTTATTTCAGTCTTCAGGCCTTTTTTATTGGCAGAGTTTATTTCTTGGCGAAAGGACTTGGGATGCCTTTTATTTTAAATCAAGATATGTTAGGCCCCCTTCAAAATCCTATAGAACTATCTGAAGAACCTGTTTCTTCATCAAAAAATACAATACTTCCTGATCTAAAGTAAATATTTTACTCTAGTTAATGTGAATTGAGTTTTATAAGGCTGTTTTGTAGATCAACCTTCCAATAAAGTCCCGATAGCTCTGCCAACTCAACCCCCAGCGTCACAAGTGAGAAAAGTTCCTGCAGAGAGGCAGCTGTCTCTTCTTACTTGCTGTTCAGGCATAAGCCAAAGTACCTAAAGCACGTGGGACCTGTGGTGAAGTAAATAGATGAGAGAGAAGTGAGCTCCAACAGAAACCTTGGCAGGATGGCTAGGACTCAGCACAGTGGGGCTGTTCTGTGTCCTTCAGGAAGGGTTTAAAAAACATCAAGGAACCTGGCTAAAAAAAACTGTGGCAGAAGCTGCTTGGGAGCAGAATAAAATTTAATTCTTATTTCAGTTTGTCATCTTCATGGATGTGCTGCTCTGAGAACCCTTACAATACTGAAAGGTGCCTGGTACAGCTCAAATAACACACAGAACTCTTTCTGCTGTGGCAGTAATGTGTGGTTACACTCACCAGTTGCTTGGGAATATAATGTCCCAGATAGGAAGTTGCTGTAGTTGATTCTGCGCCATCAGTTGCGCAACTTTGGCACCTGTCAATTCAGTGCTTTTTGTCTTGAGAAGGTCTTGGTGTAAAGTCTTTGAGTTTCTATGTTTGGTGCTGTGCTTGATCTCTTTCCCAATCTGAATGCTATAGAAAAGAAATAATTCCTTTCAATTTATCAAGCTGATAGTCTTACTTGAGGAACTAAAACTCATTTTGCTTTGTACTCCCAGCAATTTAAAATATTTATTTCACTAGTACGGGAAGAGTTGGGCTTGTTTTTTGGGAGGCTTGCTATTGTCATAATGTATTCTTCAATGCAAGTTTAAATATCCAACTGTTCTGTTTTGTAGGACAACTGCCAAATCAACAGACTAAGAAATTAACTAAGCAACACTGAACTGAGCCTGTGCATTTTTCACACATGTCCAATTACTGGTGACCTAAATCTAGCACAAAAGCCTGAAGTCTGGAGAGTCCATTTAGAGAATTGGAATAGCAGTCCCTCAGTAAAAATGCACATCCGTATGTGGAACAAATGCCCCAATATAATGGCTTTTTAGAGGGAAAGTTATACCATATCAGACTGTTGTAACAGTTTGATGTGTCTTCCCCAGAATAAGCACACTGGAGAATGCCTTGCTGGGAAAGGTGATGTGTTCCTCCTGCGTAGCTGCTGTTCTCATAAGGCCTTTTGATGAGGTAACATATCAGCAAATCTCTGAGAACTTGCTACTCCCATTCTGGTAAACCAAGCACATAGCTGGTTACACAGCTGGGCTGAAGAGGGGCTGGGGTAGCTCAGCTTAACTACTGTCTTCTTAGTAGTAGTAAGAGTAATAAGTAATAAAAAGAAATTCAATATTAAAATAGCACAGGGCATATGCTATCAACATGTGTTTTTTAGAGTCTCGCCCTGGTCCTGAGCAAGCGTGGCTAGCGCAAGGGCCTTGCATAAGCATGGCAATTGCTTTCTAGTTAGTTTAAAGATAATCTGATTTTGAACTAGATCATCCCTCCACAGTGGTAATTTATAGATCTTTAGGTCAGAATGTAAAGGTTGCTCTTACAACTTGTTTAGTTGCTAATGGTTCTAAACTTGTAGCTGATCATACGCTAAGTATACTGGTCGTGAAACCTATAATAACCTTTAGGATTAGATGTTTAGATTAGGCTGAAGTCTGTTTTGACTTGCTTTCACTATTTATGCCACACTTTTCTCCAAGTGCTGCTTATTGTGGTATTTGATATCTGTCAGCTGTAACAGGCTTCTTAATGCTTTGGATGTTTTAAAAGCCTGGAAGTACTGAATCTTCATTCTGAAGGCTTGGGTCAGCCTTAGTGAATAGTGTGGGTGAGCTTGTATTTGATCTAGCTAGCTTGACCTGCCTACATGTTAAATAGCATTGAAAATCAGCATGGCATCATAATTCAATGGAGCAACTTCTGTATGTGCAATAGGCTTAAGGAAAAGGATGTAGTCAGGGACCCTTGTCACAGCATGTAGCAAGGAACAGGACCCTGCTGGGGTATGACTCATGGAAAGTAGAGCAGTTTTGATGTCCAGCAGCAGCTTGGGGACTGGAGTTGTAAGGTCAGAGGCATGCTGCCTCTGAGATCAGTTTTCAGGTCGCACAAAACTCAATGACCTGGTCTATTAAACACTTGTGGTTGAGCAAATCTGCATTGGCATCAAGTGCCAGAAAATATATATGAATCTATGTTTCTTAATCTACTGACTTCAAGTAATAAATGTCCTGGTGGTGACTTGGAAATTGGGGTGCAATATTTTGTTCTTGTTTCTATCTTAACTTTAGAGGTCAGTTGTATAGTGTTTATAATTAAGTGGGATTAAAGTTTTTGACTCACTATAAAAGTGCTTCTCCTCTGAATGACAGGTTAGCATGTACATATCTTGTGCTTTGTATCTCTGCACATATTTCTGCTGAATGCTTTTCTTGCAATTAGGCAGCCTTGGTGAAGTCCCATGCTGCCCCACAACAGCATTCCTCATTACCAAGCATTACAGGTTGGTTTCCTTGCTCTGTCTTACTGTCACTCTTCACTCTTACAGTTTATCTTTATGGCTGTCTGTTGGCAATGATCCTTGACAAACATCTTTCCATCAAAGAAAATGAGTTCGTTGTTTCTCTGTGTCTCAGGGATTTTTACCCCTGAATTAGTGAACTTGAAAAATACTGCTTAATCTCCCTTTCAGGGCTACTGAGTGCCTGTTGACTTCCATGGTCAGTTTACTTACACATTGTAACTTCAGGCCTGGCTATTAGAAACAATAAAATTCAAATGTTGGATATGGCAAAGGGAAAGAAAACTGTTTTCATTGTAATGTATCTGGAAAGACTGGCTGTTTCGCTAGCATTTATTGCTCCATGTAATGCTCTCTGTAAAAGTCACTTACCTATGTGCTGGGATCGTGCTTCATGTATATTTCTGAAGAAACTTTAGCAAATGGAATTTTGTAATAAGCATTTTATTTGTACGTGTTTTGAAAATCCATAAAGCTTGAAATAAAATGATCTTAATATTGCCAATCTAGCTGGTGTTAAATAGTCCATTTATCATAGCAGCATATGAACATTAAATACTGAATAAATTTTGGTTTATGGATGAATCATACCTGATACGGACCATAGTGTACAGAAATGACTTAGCCTATTAGTTTCTTGAATGATTCTGTAATTTTTTGATATGGGAGACTGGCTCAGCTTCATGTTATTGACTCTGGTCTATTAATTACTGGATGAGCAGTTACTGACTGCTGGTCTATTAATTGCTGCAAGTGCTATTCTGTGCTTAATTAGAGTTAAGCATCAGGAGAAGAGGGGTTTGTGTTTACTTAGGATTACCATTACTCCATACTTGGCAATCCAGATTAGTGTGTTCAACAGCCCCAACAAATCTGGTTAGGAAACTGCAATATTTTTCTGAAAACACTAACTCTTTTCTCAGTGACTCTTCCATTAAGAGTGGTTTTCTTTTATTTTTTTTGTTCTGATGCTTCTTAGGACTATACAGCTGTATTCTTCATTTAGTAAAGATAGCAATTGGGTTTTGTTATGGTAATAAAGCTCTCCTTATCTAGTACTTGCTACACAATGCTCAAGCTTCTTTCAGAAGCATTTTGCTCATGTTTACTTCATCCACATCCAGCTCCACTTTGATCTGCACTGAGAATATGGTTTCTGGAAACGAATGTACTGGAGCATTGGACTATGCAACGTATAGCCAATATTGTGATCTTTATTACAGAATGGGACCCTCCTGCTGTAGGTAGATGCAACTTAAAGGGTTCTTTTCAATCTTTTAGAGGTTTTTATTTGAGTGGCTTCCTTTTCAGGTAGGCAGGCTGTATGCTGGAATGTGCTGTGGGAGAATCTGTTTAGTACCATTCAGGCAACATGTCAAAACTCCTGCTAATCCATAGCAGTACGTTTAACTGTGTGCCACAACGATCATTGCATCTGCCAGTTGGGTTCTGTATCCAGTGGCAGTAACTGCTACATGAAGTGCATAAATATGTTCATCCACATGTCCTAGTGCATGGATACTACTGGACATAGTGAAAGTGCAGAGTTTCACGTGTGCATATGTAATTAGAAGGAAAAGCTAAGTTTAACTTCAGCATATAGCATAGCCTAGAGGCTATAGGATAGGCTGGACTTAGTCCAGGGAGCATTCATTGTTTCACTTGTCTATAGCTACAAAAGGCAAAAATGGAGATGGATATGTCATTCTTGACCTTTGTAGTGGACACCTTGGGCTGTGGGAGGAAGGGCTGATATTGCAGTGGCTTGAGGGCTCTGATGCTGGCTGAGTTACTTCCAGAATTTGATGCAAGCTTGAGTGATCCTAAAAGTGTTGCTATCTGCTGTGTTTATTTTTCCATCCCTGAAGCAGCCTGGGTAAAACACTGAAGATGGCTGTGTTCTTGCAAGATTCTGGCTCAGCAGAGAACAGGGCTGTTCTCTGAGTATTCAGGAGTGCAGATGTTCCTCAGCTGTGACACTAGCTGCTCTGGCTGAGTCCCTCTATGAAAGCATGAGCCTGCAGTGGCTTAGTGCTCTGTTCGAGATTCATGTGAAAATGCTTTAGTGGAGGAAACACTCTCAGTGCTTGGATCCTTCTTTAATTTCTAATCCAACTTTAAGCTTTTAGTAAACTTTGTTTCCCGTAATATGCTGGTGGAAGAAATGATTCTTAATAAACCAAATTTTTACTTCTCTGCTTGGTTGCTTGGTGCATTTCTAGGTTATCTGCTTACCCATGAGGTTATGCAAGTGTCCCGTTAGTCCATAAGATATTCGAGAGGTTAGTGTGTCTACCATGATAGAATAATAACTTTGGTTACTTTTTTTTCCTCTTGAATGTGATAAGGACAGCACATGAGCTGGCAAAAATATTCCAATTATTTTATATCATTTATTTGATTAGCTTTTAAATGCTCATTGTGGGTTCAGGGACTGTTAAAGGACAGTACTGACATCTATTATGAAGATACTGAAAAGGAATGATTAGTGGAAGAAAAAGGATGAATGCTTATGCATATGTTAAATCCACATTTAAGGAGGGTTTTGTTTTGTAACTCTACTTCGTGAGTGATTTAAATCCTAGTGTGAATGCAGCCAGAATGCATGAGGTTAGTAGTGTCTCAAAAGAAGAGCACAAGCACTTTTAGCACCTGGTGCTTTATGAAGACAAAGCTTTGTGAATATTAATCTAGTGGTGGTTCTTAAAAATTTATGGTGAGTTGACTTTAAATGTGTTTCGGGGCAGGAAAATGTAAAGGGGGAAACATGGAGCACAACTGGGTATAATCATCACTACAAATTTTGTGAAACATAGTGCAGAGGAGAGCACTGAGGTTTTGGTAAAAAAATAGCTGTAAAACCCAAAGCAGCTGAACTGTGCTCTAAATCCTTTGCTGCTGCTTATATCCCATAGCACACAGGTCCATCCACAGTGCCAAGGGACAGCCTGGGAGAAGAGAGATAACTGGTATCTGGCTACTTTCTGATATGAACTGAGAAAAGGGAAGGAGAGCTGTTTCCCAAGCAGAGATCACGTGAAGGAGATTGCATACCAAGAATGGGTCATGAGGTTGTCGGAGAATGAATTTCTACTTGGACTGATGCAGGAGAAAGGCCGTTCAGCTGGAGTTCAGCAGTCAGGAAAGGATTAGGGTTAGTAATAAGAACTACTTTAACTTACTGGTGTGTGAGGTAATGTATAGAAGAATTGAGCTATTTATATAACCCTATAACTGAGTTATATATAGCCCTAAAAACTCAAATTCCTTAGTCTCAATTTGGCTTGTTCTATTTTAGGATGAGAATCCATATGTAAAATTCTCCTTTGCTGTCCTAAAGTCTTACCAAAAGTTTATTTAAAGAGGACAACTTGATAGATTCTGCTCTCTTATCTGCAGATTTGCATTGAGTCCTATGTGCTCGATTGTGGTTAGAGCTCTTGTGACTTTTCAGTTTCTGGCAATTTCTACTATTTTCTTGTTTTTTCTCTCTTATCTGCCTATTTTAAGTCAGACTCCAAGGCTACTGAGGCTGAGAATTGCTGTTCATACATAGCTGCAGAGGTTAGCCAAGGGACAGTGGTCTACTACTGAGCTGCTTGTCTTGTTAAGAGGCATCCAAGTCAGCAAGGTAGAAAACCACCCTTTGGGATTTCTAGCAACAGTACACTGTGCTTGGTCTGAGCTGCAGAACAGCGCAGTAATTTAGAAACCGGTATTATGGCAGGTCTGCAGAAGAGCTAATGACCTGACCCCATTCTGAAAAGGACCATTAGGCAAGTGCTGGAAGAGCAGCACTTCTGAGCAGCACTTGAGGATGAGAAGTGTGGTACCCTGTCATTGTGAGGATTAGGGAGAGCTGCTCTTATTTACTATTGCAATTAAAAGGTGTCCTGAAATTGTGCTGCTCATGCTCAGTCTGTTGCTTTGTAGGCTTATTAGTGTAACAGATAATGGGGTGCCTTTAGTGTTAAACAGGCAGCGTGTTTATTGAGGATGTGCTCTTTCCCTGGGGAGGCTTTTAGAAATTAGTAATCACAGTCTAGAAAGAGCTGAGGCATCTCGGGTCTCACAAGGTCAAGGGAACTTGCTTTTCTAGCAGCGTTTGGCCATTAGACAGAATTACAGCTACCCCACTGGGTGAGTCTCTAACAGCTCCAGAGAGACTTTGGGGCTCATTATTAAATCGTGTTTACCTTTTCCATAACTCTTCATGTTAATTCCTGTTTCCAAATTAAGGAAAAGCTCCCCTCCAAGCTCTCTCATAGAGGTTGGGCTAAACTGAGGTTTCCACTTCGGATAAAAAATCTTCTATATTTGGCTCCAAATTCCAGTATGCTTTATAGGAGGTGAAAAAAAAAAAAATCAAAGATGTTCCTATGTCTATTGAATAGTTTTTGGGTTAAACATAGCAATTTAATACTGGCAGCACTTTGTGTAAAACATCTTTTTAATCCATATAGTTTTAAGAAAGAAAAAAAAATTACATCTTTTGGCTTAATTCTGAAAATAATACTGGGTATTTGGTGTAACTTTCTTCATACTTTTCTTTATAGTGGTTTCACACACCCTGAAGTGGGTAAGTAAAGCTTCTCTGAAGACACTATAAGGAACACTATGGTCTCAACATTTGCCACTTTGTTAGGAATAGGATAGTTTCCTGCATGTCTCAAAATTCTCCATTGTCTTGAAGATGTTCCTATTTGGATGCTCTGGAGAGGCAGTGATTTGTTTGGGGTGAAGCAAGTGATATATTCACAATCTCTTGCATGCAATTATTTTTTACTTTGTGTGAAATGTTATATTATTTGATGGATATTAATAGAAATCTATGATAGTGACATGTTCTCCACAATGCTTTAACTGCCTGTTTTGGAGTGTAAGTAAGTCTTCAAATATGCTGAAGTGTAGGAAAGGGCACTGCCAAGCCTTTATGCTCTGGTTCATATTAACAAACTAAACAAAGCCTTTTTTTGCTTTTAAACCTTCATTGAGGGTGAAGGACTTAGCATAGAGATGCATTAATGAGATACTCATCCAGCTGCTTCCTCTTCTTTAGGGACCCTGGCTCTCTGGACATAAAGCTAAGCAGAATCAGGGTGGGTTGGAGAGAAGTTTCGCTTCTGCAGCTAAACTCTATCAAAGCTAAGTATACCTTATTACTAGAACATAAAACACTTGGAACTGGTCTTTGTGGTGACTTGAGAAGTGAAATATTAGCTACTGTTAAAGTGAGTTTGAGAGGCATCTCTCAACACTGTGTTTAGTTGCTTGTTTTTACTGCCATTCAAATGACTGTGTGATTGGAGGCACACACCCACAGTTGTCCTTGTCCGATGAGCTTTTATGTGCCACCCAGACCGAGTTAGACCTATGGAAAGAGCCTGAGGCTACTTACATAATGCAGTTATACTGCTGGTACATTATCATTTTCAGCTGTAATGCTTAAAAGTATCAATAAATCAAATTACTTTTTCCTTTTTTGTAGTACAAAGATAATAGCAACTGCCCTCTTACCTTCTTTCTGCCATTTTTTCTAGACTTGATGTAGTTGGTTATGTCTTTTCAGACTTTATTCAGTTGGATAAGTTGATTTCTGAAGACGAGATTTTGTTTAAAACGGAAAGCCACAAATATGGTGGGGAAAGCCCCTGTGTAAGTTCCTGGGGAAGATGCTCACTGATTAAATTTTTTATCAAGTCCTCTAAGACTACAAATAGAATTGAAAAACTGCAGAATTATGATAAGGTTACTGAACAGTTCATCAAGCCTGAAATTCTCAGTCATTTCCAGAAGAACAGATTTGGACTGGCTGGAAGTGGTGTGTGCAACACAAGTGAATTTCATATGAGAATTTGAGCAAGCAATTAATGTTGTTCAAAGTTGTAGTTGTAGTTGTTCAAAGTATTTTAAAGTTGCCTCAAGATCCTAGCACTAATATAGTAAAACAGAGGCAATGCAGAAATACAGTCAAAGCTGTAAATCATAGAAAAGCAATGCAAAGAAGGTTGAAATTACTCTGCCCATTTGAGCCAGTCTCCTTGTAAATTACTAAAGCCCTTGAGCACTCTTTCCAGCAAACCTGAAGGAGGAATTGCAAGCTGCTGGCATGTACCCAGGCCCCCATGGCACCTGATAGGATTCATCTCCAGCTTTATGTGCCCACTTCAGTGCAGAGATCCACATCTGAGCTGGTCACCCTTGGCTCCTTGACAGATCAGCAGCTGCTTCTGGTGCACAGCAGCCCTGAGGTGAAGGCGCACATCTGAAATAGGTCATATGAACCACATGGTGAAAGTGCCTGTTTCAGTCATTTGACTGCGCAGAGAACCTCGGGTGACCCACTCAGTCATGTGTGAAGTCAGGCACTCAGAGTCACATCCCTGCTGCTTTTACAGTCTAGAATTTGGAGCAGCTCAAAAACATGCCTGGGAAGGGAAGGGCTGATGAAGGAGCAAGGGGCCTAGATGTCAACATTGTACTGGTTGTTTGATGGAGCACTTCATAGCAGCGACCTCCAGAGCAGCACTGGGGAGCATTGCAAGGCACATCAGCGCCCTGTGCTGTTCATGGAGAGTTCAGGGACTCACAGGACACTACTAATAGACACCAGAGACTGAAGCCTCATATTTAAAAGGTGGATACAAAGAAGATGGAAAGCAGGTTTCTGCAGAGCTTTGCAACGCCAAAAGGAGATGTACTTTGCATGCTTGACCTGTGATGACCCCAATGAATGTTGGTCCCCCATACACTTGTGTTTCCCCAAGGGCCCAGTGATACTGGTGTTGGATCCTCTTTATTTCCGAGGCATGTTTCCAGATATGCCATACCATACCATGATACCATAGCTATACTAAGGTCTGAAGGCAAGAAGCAATGACAATAGTTGAATAGATTGAACTGGGAAGTGTAAGAAAGAGCAGGATCTGTAGTGCTGACTACATTGAGATGTTCCTTATTGGTAAGAAAGCCCCACACATTGTGTGGAAGTGAAGCTTTTATTCCCTTGGGCACATAAGAAATCCTTTTCTCTTTTCTCTCTCAAAATGCAGAGTTTGAGACAGATAGGGATTGCCATCTGTGTGATGGTCAGAAACACACCAAAGATATTAATTTGTTACCTATTAGTTTTGGTCTCTGTGAAGGATACTCACTTCTAGGTAAAAGTGTAGAATAATGTAGCAATTGGTACAGAAAGCAGTATTTCCTCTTTATGTCTAATAAAATAGATGATGTGAATTATGTGACCTGCTTTCACCAAAACATCCTAAGTAGTTCATAAATACTCCTATAAGTCAGATTCTTTAGGCAGAGCAAGTTCTCTGGAAAACTATAAATCACCAGCAGATATCTGAATCAGAGAAAGAGATGTAGTTTCTCTTAAAGATATTATAATAATTTCCAGACTGTAATAAACTGAAGGTTAATTCTCTAGCTTTTTTAAATTATCTCTCATGATTACATGAAAATAGGAAGATGGCTTCATTGTTAAATGTGGAACTTCGGGAGATGAGTTGAATGGCAGGGTTTGCTGCAGGGTATCTCTGACCTCAGATAAGTCTTTTAATCTCTGTTACTCCTGTTTGCCTGTAGAAAACTGAGATAATATCCTCTTTTCATCAGTTCTCCCTTTGGTTTGCTTAGATTGCAATCTATTCAGGTCAAAGATTTAGTCTTATTTCATATGGCACTTATATGGACCAATTTCACTGATGGCTCTGAAGCTTGATCTATAGATAATTCTATTTTCTGATAGTATTATCTCGAAAATATCTACAATTAATCCATGAAGAGGTACTAAAATCACAATGAATAACAATTCCTCCCAAACTGCTTAAAATTTCTATCAAATTGCAGAATGGCAATATTATATCTAGATGATTAGAACAGCAGCATACAGCTGGCAGATGAAGATCCCCAATGTTGGCACAGTCTGAATATTTTATGCTAAACTGCTGTTTGTGCTCAAAGATGGCTGCTATTTGTTATTTCTTAACAACTTGTGTTAAAAAGCTTGAAAAGGAAAAGTAAGTTCTGCAGAAGCTAGAAGTAGCATTCCCCTTTATTACCAGTTCCAGCTAAAGATATGCACCAGTAGAAACTCACATTATTAAATCTTGCTCTTCCATTAGCTTGTGAGGCAAAACTGAGGAAGAATAAGAACTTCACACAAAACGTGGTTCTGAAGTGAATGGAAGGTCAATACATTGTTTTAACACAATAGATTTCTTTTGTAAACAGAAGGATTAAAATTGTTACATTTCCAGGGATAGGGCAGCCACAGCTTCTCTGGGCTACCTGTTCCAGTGTCTCACCATCCTCATAGTGAAGAATTTCTTCCTTATATCTAATCTAAATCTCCCCTCTGCCAGTTTAAAGCCATTACCCTTGTCCTGTCACTACATGCTCTTGTAAAAAGTCCCTCTCCAGATTTCTTGTAGCCCCTTTAGGCACTGGAAGCTGCTCTAAGGTCTCCCTGGAGCCTTCTCTTCTCCAGGGTGAACAAGCCCAACTCTCTCAGCCTGCCTGCACAGGAGAGGTGCTCCAGCCCTCGGATCATCTTTGTGGCCTCCTCTGGACTCGCTCCAACAGGTCTGTGTGCCTCTTGTCTTGGGGATCTGTCCTGGGTTCAGCCGGCTGGGTTTAAACCATGACAGGGCCCCAGAGCTGGATGCAGTACTGCAGGTGGGGTTCTCACAAGAGCAAAGTAGAGGAGGAGAATCACCTCCCTTGACCTGCTGGTCACACTGTGTGGAGTGCATGATCTGCACTTGTCTGGATTCCCTTGTAGGCAAAGGAGAGAAAGAGATGTTTCCAGGTAGCTGTACATATGGCCTATTTTAGACCCCTAACTCACTTCAGATTTCCCTTGAGTACCTATGAAAGATGAATCACATCTGAAAAATTACTGGTCCCCTAGGGGCTAAACTAGCTCCAGGCTCTTTTGCTGTGACATACAGGGGCAGCATGAAGCCCATGTCTAGGATGTGTCCTGGGTCAGTGCCTGCCTTTACCAGCTCCCTCAGTAAAGCCACGTGTTGCTCTGCCTTTGTTCTTCCTGCAGCTGTCTGTATGAATGTAGGGGCACCTCCCAACCCTGTCCCTACTGCCATGGCCAGGCACACTCTGTGAGAAAGGCAAGGGGGCTCTCAGCTTTGGGGAACTGGGCCTGGATTCTCTGCTGTGAAGGTGAGTCCTGGACAGCACAAAAGCCCTGATTTGGGTTTATGTGGCAAATAAGCCTGTCTTAAGCATAATGTTCCTTGTTTCTTGCTGGATGGGACGTGCCTGAATGGGGAGTGTGAACAATTGTCATCTCGGTGTGTGAAGATTTCATGGCAAAACACCCGAGTCCTTTACATGTGACAATGCTTGTTGTGCCTAGCAGCTATGGATTTATAGTGGTGGTTCCACAGAGGATGTCCTGTTGCTCCCTGCGCTAGTTTAGTCATCTTAAATGCTGTTGGTTATCCTCAGCTCTCAACAACTTGAAGAGGCTTTGTAGATGTGCAGTGCTTTAGAAACTGGGATCTCTTAAGGAGAATAAGAACTTGATTAGCACTCTTCAACATATGTCACAGCTGATCTTTTTCTACTTTAGCTTTTTCTTCAAGAACCATAAACCTTATATATTTACTTAAATGAATGCATATTTTCTCTCTTACTAGCACACCTGACGTTTCTTCTTCATGTAGTATCTAACCATAATCTCTGTTTTTCATGTCAGCAAATGAGTTTCTCACTCATATTGTGTATAAACCCAATCAGGTTGGATCTTCAGTGTTTTCAGCAACAGCTTACACTATACTGTGCCCTTTCCTAATATCCTTAATCTCTGCTTCTGGCAAACAAAAGTGACCTACTTTATTTTTCTGCCTTCAGAAAAAAGCAAAGTGCATGTGGTCGAGCAGCAGCTGCTGTTTCCTGACAGCAAGCAAAGAGCTGTAGTGCCCCTGGCTCAGAGCTTTGCTAAACCCATTCCTGCTTTTACATCCCACTCTCCATGAGCGTGGGCACTTGCTGCAGCTCTATCTCTGCTGCTGATGCTTGGGTGCCAGGTCTGGACAAAACTGAGCAGAAGGGACTGCCTGCAGATGAGGATGGGTTAATTACAGGGAAAGTGGACTTGGGGGCTGCAATCCTCCCTGTTAGTGCTCTTTGACATAGTGATGACTCCTGCTTGCACAGCCAGAAACATGCCCACAGGTCTTGAACATGCGCTGTATATTATGCTTCTCCCTTTTGGTCCCCACCTGAGGTACTAGTTATTTGGAAAATGTGTGGGAAGTAGGGGCCATTGCCTTGCATTCACTTTGCAGTGTGGGGGAGGGTGTCTTTCCTATGGCTCCCTCTCCTTCCGTTTCTGCAGTGGATGTTAGTGTCAGTGCTGACTCACCAACTTGCTTCCTTCATGGGCATCTTCCACTATCTCCAGGAGCTCCAATACTTCACAAGACTGTCATACAGAGATGAGTGCTAAGCGCCAAAATAGAAAATCAATAGGATGCAAGCAGTCTCCTCCCACATGTGCTTTTGAAAATCTCCCCCACAACCTTTTGCATCAACACTAACCAGATTTCACCTAGAAATCTGCTGCACTTAATCTGCCTGAGTACGTCTCTAGCACTCGTCTCTCATTCCCAACTTAAGCTCCCTTATTGACAGATGCACACACACAAACAACTTTCCCCTCCCCGCCCCGAATCCTCCATTGTTGAAAACCAACATATGACGACAGCTCTGGCAAGGCTATATCCATCCTGCTTGCACTCAAAGTAGTGAACGGTTCAAAATGGGAGGATGGAGCTCTGCTCCTGCCTGACTTTCACAGAACTCCTTGTGAGAGACAGCCAGGCAGCCCATGGTCTCATGTTTGGGGACTTCCCTGCAAAGCCATGGCATGTATCTGCACAATTGCACAGTGGCGGCTGGATGTTTTATTCTTGGTTGGCTTTAATGCTGTCTTCAAGTTATTGTTTCAAAGCTGCCTGATGCAACATCAAAGCAGCTGCCCAGACAAAGCATATTCAGGCTGGGAGCTGGGGTGGAAAGAGGGAAAATTAACAGCAGAGCAATCATGCAAGATGGCTTTTCTTTTGCTTCAGTGCAAGTGAAGGGCATGCTGGAGACCTGCTGGTGGAAGGAACTTTATAGGTGTGAGCCTGGCTAGAGAGAAAATCCAGCCCATCTCAGAATGCAGTTAACTGCCCTTCTCCTCTCTGCCCCAAACCTTTTTAGTACATATCAATTGGAAATGTTGAAAGGAATATTTGGACTAGGGCAACAGCAAGAAGCATTAACAGAGTATCTGAGATAAACGCGTGGGCTCTTTTGTGTAGTAAAAAGAGATGAGTAAGCTTAGAATCTCAACAAGAACTAATCTCCGTTTCAGATCTTGTTTAAGAGATTAATTATGGAATATTTTATCCCTAATTAAACACATAATCAAGGGCAAATAGGCACAGCTTTACACCAACTAACAGAAATATAAAAATGGTGCTTGGAACAGACTGTATTTCGGTACTTGGGAAGCAAGAAACATCCTCAGCCTCTTACAGCTCTCACACAGATGAAATCAGTAACAGGAAGAAAAATTGTCTCAATACATTAACCTACAAATTCTGTAGTAACAAGAAACTAATGACCTTCTACAGCCATAATTGCAGTGAGTTTTGTAAGTACCAGGAGGTCTCATGCTGATTATTTTTCCACTTGCACAACATCATCAATTTAAGAAATCTAAATTATTATAAAAACATTAATTTACTTTATTACTGATCTGTTAAATAGCTGGAGAAGCAGAAACCTGTGTACTGAAGTGATGTGCCTGTGCTTTCCCACAGAAGCCATGAAAGAAAAAGTGATATAAATTGAGTCTTGACATTCAGGTGTTCTGTGAAGATTTAAGGATTTAAGGAAGAGTCTTTGTAAACATACAAAAACCCATCCTAGATGAAGTGAAATCACAAATTTAATTAGTTGAGAAAGATAACTCCCGGCTACTGTCGTCAGCTGGCAGCTCTTGGGTTTGAGGTTTTGTTTTTTACTGAACTCTTGGGAATTCCTTGCTGACTCTCCAAGCCTTCGCCTCTTAGAAAAACTGGCAATTCTGTGTTTTCTAATTTTTAAATTAAATTGTCTGTCACAGACACATCAGTTTGGCCTTCTGAATTCTGCAGTTACTCAAATCATACATGGCCATTGAATCAATCCTATCCTCAGCCAAAGGACATACACATATCTA
The DNA here is from genome assembly GCF_004027225.2 of Strigops habroptila. Classification (NCBI taxonomy): domain Eukaryota; kingdom Metazoa; phylum Chordata; class Aves; order Psittaciformes; family Psittacidae; genus Strigops; species Strigops habroptila. The sequence goes on from NC_044278.2 coordinate 103,535,762, forward strand.
TGTGTTACACATGAGCTATTTCATTTCAAAGGGTTTCTGATGCCCTTTTCATAGACTCACAGACTGGTTTGGGTTGGAAGAGACCTTAAAAATCATCTAGTTCCAACCTCCTGCCACAGGCAGGGATGCCTTCTACTACACCTGGTTGCTCCAAGCCCCGTCCAACCTGGCCTTGAACACTGCCAGGGATGGGGCATCTACAGCCTCTCTGGGCAACTTGTTTCAATGTCTCATCACTCTCACAGTGAGGCATTTCTTCCTTATGTCTGAGCTAAATGTCCCATTTAAGTTTGAAGCCATTATCCCTTGTCCTGTCACTACAGTCCCTGATGAAGAGTCCCTCCCCAGCATCCCTGTAGGCCCCCTTCAGGTACTGGAAGGCTGCTATGAGGTCTCCACGCAGCTTCTCTTCTCCAGGCTGAACAGCCCCAACTTTCTCAGTCTGTCTTCATATGGGAGGTGCTCCAGTCCCCTTATCATCTTTATCAGCTCCAGGGAGAAATGGCATGGCTGACTTTACAGTGTGGTCATGGTGGTGATGACTTTTCCATTTATGTGTGTGCTGGAGAAGCTGCTGGTTTTGGTTACAGATGTCCCTGCTCCTCTCCTTTGAGTTGCTGCAGGTACTGGGGATCATCTTGGAATGCAGTACTGCAGTATGGCTGTTCTGGCCTTTTCCTTGGCTTTCCAGCTCATCTGTTTAATGTCTGCACATTTCCTCAGGCCCAACCATTATTGAGACTTCTGTTGCACAGCAGGTTGTTCTCCCCTGCCCTTTGCTTGTTCTCCCCTGCCCTTTGCTTGTTCTCCCCTGCCCTTTGCTTGTTACTCCTGATCTTCTCTTGCTCTTGTTCCTTTTTTATAACTGGCCCATTTTGGGCACTGTATTTTATCCTCTGCTCCTGGAGGTGGTTCTCAAAACCACGTGTCCTTTCCTGTTTTTTCTTTCCTGCCTCAAAGAAATAAAGGCGTGTGCTACTTTTGAGGACAAGAATATGAAGTGTCTGTGTTTGAAAATAATGTTGAACACAGTGTCTGTGGGAAGAAGTGAACAAATCTCCTGTGTTACACTCAATCTTTGAAGGGTATCAAGGATAACTCTAATTTCACAGGGTGTATTTTTCCCTCTAGGGATTTTTGAAGAACATGAGCAATGGCATAAATAAGGAAGTGATCAGAAACAGAAATCAGATGAAGGGGCTACCTGGGACTTCTTGTGAAGCTCAGCCACTTCCCACGCTGCCAGATTCCTCTCTTGGTGGTGTTGTCTTTTAACAACAGTAAGAGGAAACTATGAGATAAAGATCTGGAAGGGCCAGATGATCGGTAACTGGTGAGTTGAACTAGCTCACAGCAGTAACAATGCCTTTGTGGTCAGACATGGCAATAAAGGTGCCAGCCGGAATTTGGCTCATGGCAGGCCATGAGTGTTGGAGAGAACTCAAATAGTTTTAGTTTGTGCAAAAGTAGGCATTTTTTTTCAAAGTTAATTCAGTTACAAAACAACTATCCTAGCCAGGATTTGTTTGCCCTAGCCTAGAAAGGACAAAAGAGAAAGGCACGAGTGGTTTTTTCCTTCCTCTCATCTTCATGCAACAGCACCTGCAAGTTCAGGGATATGTCATTTCCTTAATTTTCAGCCATGATTGGAAAGCAGTCACTTTCATGGCTCAGTCACTTCTCATGGGACAAAGTAGTCTGAGGGGTGTTCTCCCGCTCCAGCCATGGCAGCAAGGTGCCTTCTATGTCTGGAAAGCATCAGAGGATGGGTGGTATTGCAGATAGGAGGTGCCTGTATGAATATCTGTGAGGGTTTGCTCCTTGGCAGTCCCACCAAGTCCCACCTGTGTTAGTGCTGGTGAGACATCACTGGAGCAGCCAGGTTTGGGGCTGATCCATGGCTGTTCCTACCTTCAGAATATTGTTCTGGGCTGCTGACTGCACTGCCAGTCTGTGTTGGTTGCACTCCAGCCACGTTTCCAGCTTTGCTTTGCAGTAGATTGTTCTACAGTACAACCAATACACTGACACCATTGCATAAATACAGGCACTGGGGCTTGGGCAGGGTTTGCCTGTGCCTGTGATCTGGCCTCCTGGAGCATTGCTTGCGTGTGTATCAGCCTCTGCGTCAGCTTGTGCTACAGCAGCGCAGGGTATTTCCCAGCTGAACTGGAGTCTATGTTAAATGTTAAAAACAGAAGACAAGACATTACTCCTGCATATTGTATTTTCTGTATGGCATGGCCTTAACATTTTTCTGCCCTCATCCTTCACTGCTTTTTTAAAGAAAAACTTCATTTCTTAGCCCACCTGCTCTCTGCTTTCCCATCTCAGCTTGGTGCCTAGCCACTGGAACCCATGGAGGACACCCATGTGACATTGACTGAGCTCTGTCTCCTCAGGACCTTCTTTGCTCCGTCCAGTGTCTCTTCCAGTTTATCCCCAGAAGACTACAAAGCCAACACCACTCTGGTCCCACCTTCCATGACTCCAGTGATCAGGTACCTTCCTAACCAGGCAGAGTTTGTGCAATTTTCATTTCAACAGCAAGATTTTGCAGAATCAGGCACAAATGTTCCTTTGCAGCGACGCCAGTAAGACTGGCATAAGCCAGTGCCCTTAACGTACATGTAGCCACTCCAAGGTGACTAGTGACCATTCTCCTACTGAAATGGGGAAGATGGCTACTGCAGTTATCTTTCATGCTAAAATCTATGTCTTTGTTCAGCTTTCCAGGAGAATGCAGTAAAAAATGGAAAGATACCATGCTAAATATAAGAGCTGTCTGTGAGAGTTGTTTCTCCACAGAGAACTGACAAAGTCTTGTGTCATTTGCTGCAAATAATATTAGTGGCTAAGATTTGCAAAACTGAAAATGTTGATGGCAAGGTGGGTCCTGCAGAGCCTTCAGGAGTTCGGGGCTGTATCCTCTCACACAGACTAGCCCAAGCATACACCAGCTCCTTGTACTTTGCAAGGTGTCAGGAGAGATTACTGTTTCTGTCCCAGGGTTCAATAAAGTTGTACATTTATGGAAAAAGAAAAACCCAAACAAAACCACCATTTCTATTTTGCTAACAGTGGTTCATCATACACTTTGTGCTCGAAAGGAGCAACAGAAAGAGTTTCACAAGTCTGCAGTTCCCTGATGCAAAAACTCAAGAAACGTGCTGAGAACTGAAGCTGTTTCACAAACACTCAAGCCCTCGTGTGTCCAGCCAGATGGCTGGGACTGGGCCACAGCAAAAGAGTTTTGCAAATCTATTTTTTTTTAATCCTTCAACCACAACACCTGCTAAAAGGAAAAATTGTCTTACTAGGACAGTAATCCACATATGCTGCAATACTGGTTACTAATTACATGATTTTGAGACCTAGAAATGCAGATAAAGCAAGCAGGGATTAAACTGGCCTCATAGTTGTAGCCTCTTTAGGAAATTCCCTGTTGAGTTTTCACAGAAAATGGCTTAAATGAGCAGAGAGACAGGAAAATCACCTTTTCAACAATCACTGTTTACTATATGGACTCTGTATATCTCTTAACAGTGACATCTTTGCACACATTAAGGAAAAATTGATTATATATATTATGATTTGATTACATGTATTATGATGCATATAAATGATTATATGTATTATAACATATGAGGTCAGTACTTTCTATAATTCAGTAACATCCATTCTTTCTTACATGTGAGATAACCCCTTTCTTCCTCCTTGTTACTGACAAAGTATCGGCCTGGGATAAAGACCCAAAACTTAAGTGTGAGTGTATCAAACACAGACCAAGAGGCTCCTGGAGGTGTCATGTATAACTTGGGCACAACATGCCTTACTAGGAAGGATGCATTTGGCATCTCCCTCCATGCTGTCTACAGCTCTCCTTTTCCCTTGGCTGCTTCCCATGGAGGTGCTCGGCTCCTCTTGGAGAGGGCCCTCTCCAGGATCCCCACACCAAGGTGTGTAGCCTTGCTGCTCTGCTCAGTCTTTGTTCCAGGCTTTGCAGGACCTGTCCAAGTTAAGCCAGATGGTATTTTTGTATTATGACTTTGGTCTTTGGTGCTTTCATCTGGCTGTTTATTAACATGCTTAAATGCAAAGGTAGGCACTGGAATTATGGTTATACATTGTCTAGATCTGTACTTCTCACTTGAAAATGCGTTCATGCAAATTACTGGCAAGTGCAGCTTTCTGCATCCCTGATAATACTGTCTTACACAACCAGGTCCCTGGGGTTCTGCTTGATCCTGGTGCTACAGATGTGGTATAAAAATAGCTACATTTCAAAGCCCTGCCTTTGTAATTTAGCCCAGTAGTATGATTGTCCAGCTATGGCTTATGGCAGGAAACCCTCAGTAAAGAGAAACACACTGAACAGAGATTCGTAGTGGCATGCTCTAGTCTTCTCTCTTTCAAACAAGGAGACTGAAAAACATGTTACCATGTGAAATGAAGGCGGATGGAGGTGTTTGATTATTGCTTCCTGCCATTTTGACAGTATCCTGTGTCATTCTTGTTCTCTTTAATTCTTACCAAGAATAAAAGAAACACGAAAAACTATGCACAAACATCTTACCACAAGATAATAATTTACCATGCTAAGATACTTAAAATGCTAAGATACTTAAAATTTTCAGAAACCTCTTCAGAACACTATATTCTTTTAACTGGTAGCAGGTTAATGTATTTCCTTAGTGTAAATTAATTTTCACTTTTGATGTTCAGAGAAACTTCTTTGGAAATCTTTCTCCCTACCTAGAAGCAAATAGTTTGCAATGCTTTATTATAATTTGACATCTATAATGTCCAGTGTACAAAACCCAAAAAAGAGTCTTACAAGAAGTATGCTGTCAATTCTATAAATTATTAATACAAAGGCATCATTCCCTTAAAATGCTTCATCATATTTGCAGTGTAAAAGACAAGTTGGATCACACCAAATTTACATTAGTAGTCTGTGCTACTGTGTTCTGCTCTATCTTATTTTGTATGCCTTCCTATAACTAAGTGCTTTCCAGTTGTTCAGTAAGGAAGCTAATTGATGTGATTTGGTCTTTACCTTACTCTTTCTCTTTTATGGGAGCAATGGAGTATTTTAGTAGGGTTCATTTTCTTTAGGATACACAAAACTACCTATTTAACATTGGAGAAAACAGAGAGAGAAAGTGTACCTTGCACTTGGGACAGAGATCTGTAAGGCTGAACGTCTCCAGACATTCAGCCCTCCATGCTGAACTTCCTGTGGGGCCCTATTCTTGGAGCAATTTGGCTCACTGATTTCCAAGGACACTGAGCTGAGCCCTTTCTGAGACCTGCATTGGGGTCAGCATATTTAGGTTTTCACATGCCTGTAACAATTAACCAGCTCAAACCCTCCTGCCTTGGTAAGATAGCATCCTACCTCTGCAGTTAAAATCTTCCTAGAGAACTGAAGGAGCACAGATTTAAGCTGATTCACGACAGCTTTAATTAAAACTCAATTAAACTGGTTCACATTTAAACACCCAGCAGATACATGCACAAGCCGCACTTAATTACTATAGTGCTGTTAATGCCCTCTCCTGCATCCACGGGTGCTGGGCTCATGCTTGGGGCTGATGGGGAAGGCTGTGGGGTGCAGCGCTCTGCCGGGCTGTTTCAGCCCCTGGCTCACTTCTCCCCTCCTGTGCTGCCCCTGAGCCCTCCCTGCCCTCTCCCCACACCTTGTTGAGGCTCACTGCCCTGGGCCAGCAGCTGCAGAGCGTGGGGAAGGCAGGCAGGGAGCCCAGTGCCACCCAGCAGGGCCGCTGCTGAGGAGGAGCTGCTTGTTCGGTCACGGGGCAGTGGAGGCTGGTGGAGACCGGCACTGCCTGCAGCCATATGGCAGCTGCAGGGGCTCCCTGGCACAGCCCCCAGCAAATCCTCTTAGTTCTGCTTCACTCTCTTTCTTGCCTCTTTGATGTCGGGTTTGCCTTAGACCCTGCTCCAGTCTCAATTCCCAGCGCAGGCTCTCACAGTCAGATGGTTGTGCCCCAGAGCTCTCACGGTTGCACCACGGCTCAAGGATGGGACATTGGGGTTGTATCTGCTCTCTGCACAGGGTCCTGCCTGGTGATGGGACAACAGGCATGAAATGGCCCACATTCATGCCATTAAACCCTCTCACCCCCCAGACCAAGTGGCTGCATCCAAACTACCTTGCCCGCTGCTGTGATATCTATCATAGGCACCTAACTGAGGTGAACTTAAGGAGAGCAAAAAGGGCACTTTGTAATGAGGGGCACTAGCCAGTGCCAAAGACCAGGAATAAAGAACCTAAACCTGCTGCTAACACTGATTCTCCTCTTCGATACCTCAGTAAAGCATCTGTTTGTCTCCACATGTCACAGGCAGACAATAAACACAAACCTACCTTCCTAATGCTGTTATGAGGATTTTTGTTAAAATATGGATCAAGAAAATGAAAAGCAGTAAATAAAATGTTCTTATGTAGAGTGGAGGTAGGTGCATAGCCTTATGTAGCAGGAAGGTGCATTCACATTAACAACAAGTTGTTGTTCTTCAAAATCTAGTTAAGAAAAGAAAAATTCCTGCTGATCCCTTTTCAGTTTTGAAGCAGCACAATAAAAAAACATCTGCTAAAGCTAATGACTGCATTTGCATAGATTACATGTGACAATCCAGCACACAACAGGGTGTCCTGCCATGTAGACAACAAGTTAGGAGGGTGATGCACTTGTTTGGCATTTGTCGCCAGAAGTCAGCTACACTTCTACAACAGCAGCCTCAGCTCATTTCCAGGAGGGCTTTGGCTCATAGTGCCAGAGAAAATCACTGATTCCCTCTGAAAGGTGTAGGGCTCTCTCCTGCCAAGTGTGAGGGAGGGAAAAATAGCTTTCATGGCAGCACCCACCCAAACCCCTTGGCTCTGGAGAGGTCTGGGGAAGGAGTCCATTTCTGCTGGGCTCAGGATGAGTGAGGCTGAGCCCTGATCCCCAGCAGCATGGGCATGGGGCTGGCCGCAGGCAACACAGGGTGACTGTGCACAGCCCTGCTGTCCGCCGGAGGGCTGGCGCCTGTCATGGGGCATGGTGGCTGGGTGCCATGTTGAGTTGGAGGGGAAAAAAGGGTTCCTTTGTGTTTTCATCACAGTGGTTGAATTTTATGGCATCACTTTGTTATTCTTGCAGTATTGGCTATGGACAAATACAAGACGACAATTTATATCCTAAGGCAAACTGGCTCTGAAATGGTGCTACTCCTTTTCATTTTGCTTAATTGGGTTAACAGAAAAAGACAACAGCTGCAATGGTGGGAATGAAAAATGCCATTGCTTGTCCTGGTTTTGACAGCAATTGGCCTGACAAGGGATTATCAATTGATCTGAGATAAGCGTTAGTGAAAGATGCAGTTTGTTGTCTGTTTATCCCCTTCACTATTTCATAGATACAATTGCACTTCAAAAAACTAATATAGAGAGTTGTTCTGAGAGAGAGTAAGCTCTTAGGCGTGTTTAAGTAGGACCAGAGTGTGAAAAGGAGAAGAATCTCTCTTTAAAAAATGCCTTGGGACTTCTGTGTGTTCAGATAAGTACAAATGTGTGCACATGTGTGTCATGAAGTGAGCAAGTAAAAAGAGACATTGGCCATAGGCATGTGTTTTTTGGGGATAATAAAAAATCATTTTCTGCAGCTTGTTTCTTCCAACACTGCAGATCTGACAGTCACAGGATGCTTCCTTCTGGCCTGGTAATCCACGAGTTCAGGCACAGCTCTGCGACCACCTGTCAGCCTATTTTTGTGAGGATCCATGGAAAAACTCCATGACAAAGAGTGGATGATCTTGACTGTCCCATTTGGTACATATGACATCTTTTGGACAGGTGCATGGTTTTCCCATTGGGTTTTGCTGGGAGCAGGGGATGATACACCCTGGACAGGAGTCAAGAGAAATGGGCTTTCCCCACCCAGCCAATGACACCAGGCAAACCTGTGCTGCTGGTTTCCAGTTTGCTTGCCCTTGGCCCTGATCCAGCACTGTGGAGCTTTGCAGTTGTCCTTGGTAGAGGCTGAATTCAGCTACTGTGCGTGGAAACATCTGAGGAAAGCCCTCCAGGTCCCAAGGGGCTGGCGGATGCATCCCAGGAACCCTACCAGCCAACTTAAAGGGCCTAATCCTGCATTTCTTACATGCTTCTTGTGCAAATGATGCTTCTCTGGAAACCTGTTTTGTCCGAGCAAGAAGAAGAGCAGGAGTAGAAGCCCCAGCCATTATTCATCTTGGTTCTAATCTATTCTTAAACTGAACTGTACTCCTCAGATATTTTAGGAAAACTGTCATAAATCAACACCCACTGCTTCGTTTTTCTTAGTGATGAAAAAAAAAGGGAAAAGACAAAAGTGAAAAGCTGTCCTTTAGCTGACATTCAGTTAGAACTGATCGAGCAATCTGCTGTCAGAGCAACAGCTCTTGTCAAAAATAGCCCTCTGGAAAAAAACCTCTGGTGTTATTTGGATCGCGTGTACCACACAATGCTGCCTAGTGAGAGCAGGGTGTCAGAGACCAATAGTAAAGAGATCAGGGAAAATGAGATCTGGGAAATGAGTTGTGTGCTTCTCTACAAGTTACCAGTGTCCCTATGACTGCCTCCAACTAAGGAGGTCACTGATGTGTATCGAGGCATCATTTTTAGAAAGAACAACAGGGTCAGATTTATTTAGAAACTCTCACAGCTCTGAGGGACTGATAGAACCAAAATCCAGGCTGCACTGAGCCTTTCTCATGGTGTAACTTTGACCTGAGTCCCAGCCCTGCAAACTTTGAACCATCTAAGTAGCATCCCATGTGCAAGAAATAGGCATCGCCACATGCACATACATTGAGCAATGCACATGCCTGCATTAGAGATGATGGAAAATGTTTTATTTCTGTGTAACAATGTTATCTCCAAATGAAAAAAATGCTGAAAAATGTTGGCTGATATTTTTGGGAAAGGGAGGAAATAACTTAAAATCCATGAATGCTGAAACATTTGGAGAGGGTCTGATTTAAGCAAACTTCTGTGGTTTTCTCTGAGTATTTAACTTGGGCTCAGAGCTTTTAGGATAAGATTTAACCTCATCCATCCTTACGCTGACATGTAAAACAGCTCAAATAAACTGCACCCTACGAATACCTGTCTTTTGCCACATTAGAGAAAGGGGATTTAAGCTCCCTAGCTGAGATGTAGCTGTTTACCCTGCAGCTGCTTATAGCATGGGGAGATGAAACCCACCCTTTGGTTTGAAACAGATGGAAACCACTGGTTCCTACATGTTTGCAAGGTGTGGCCTAGTTTTGCATAGCATCTTACATTCAACCCTTTTGGAAGCTGCTGAGACATACCTTGTTTCAAATACAAAATATATAGCGCCTATCTGCTTAAGAGCAGCTCATATAGGAGTACTTGCAGTTTTAGGGCTTCTGAAAAAGTCCTGACAGTGAATTCTGTCATTAGTTTTGGAAACTGGTCATAATAAAAAGCACAATTATGTCTCTCTTCTCCTAACATGTTCCAAGGCCCAGATTTAATGCAGAAGCTTTTCAGGAGCTCCCTCACAGCCTGTGTGTTTCACACGTGCTCCCGTGTCCTCTCTCTCCTTCACATGTGGCCTCCAAGTCCTTTCACCTAAGCCCAAAGACTTCCATGTGTTACCAAGTGCTGGCACCCAACCACTCTAACTGATGATGTGCCCAGGGGTGGTGGTTGCAAAATGAGGGGAGAGACAGAAAGTGAGACGGAGCACACCTGAAATCAAACTAATAATGAATGAATTGGAGGAGTATTCCTTATTTTAATAAAAAAGCACAACTAATATGATCACATCTATCTAGGTATCCTATTTAGGGAGGATGAATCTTTAATTAAGGGCTTGATTCTGCCTTTTGCATCCACTAACACTAATTCTTTCTACTGAAGCCAATGGAAAGGGCTGAGATAGTACAAGTGTGAGGAAAAACTCAAGCACCCCCAATGTGATGGAAGTGTTTTGAAGGCTTACCTCTCAGTAAAAATGTCCTCATCATCCGAAAATGATTCTCAACTGTTTGAAAAACACATTCTGTCCCAGTATTCCCCATTGTCCCCCTAATCTGCTTACACTTTTGTTTGGGCTTTTAATTAAAGGTAGTGGAGAAGATCCATCCCTCCTATGGTATTGCTGTCTGTCAGGTCTGCTGGGACTGCATAGCCAGGATTCTATTTTCATTTATATGTGAAATAGGAAAATTTCACTAGCACAATTAGAAATAAAAAAAAAAGGTTTCTATTATGTCTAGAATATTGCATACATCCAAAGAAGAAAGTGAACGGCTGTATGTCCACATAAGAAACCACCATCTTTACAGTATTTATTTGTTTTCAACATTCCTCTTTTCAGTTCAGTATATGGAAGAAAACAAACTCCCCACATTTCCAGTAATTATGGTGCAAGTAAATCTGGGATTGGGCTGGGCTAATTCTCAGACATTCTAGCTACAGTGTTACAGCAGGATTAGTCTGGAAGGTTTTGTTTTGTTTTTTAATGCAGAAGGGTAGGGCACTAACGTATTATTAATTAGAAGTAAATCTGTCCCTTGGGGGACTACATGCACTGCCCGCATTTTTAATTTGTATCTAGCTTTAAGACAAATGACAGATATTTTCCCCCTTTCAGTTTCCCAGTTGCTTCCTTATTTCTCTGTAATCCTTTTGTTTTGCATTGGGAAGAACTATTGGATAACAGAGATCGTATGCAGACAATCAATTATTTCAGTCTGTTGACTGAACTGGAAAATTACTCCCTAATTTTCTTTCAGGTTGAACTTGTGTTTTGCTTCATTTTTGGAGGGTCATTGTTATTTTCCTATTTTGCTATTTAAAACAGCAAAACATAAGCCATTTACACAGAAAAATCGTATAAACAACAAAAAACCCGACAAAAATCTCCAGAGCAATACTGTAACTTCATCCTTTCTCAGCTCAGGTTGTTTACTTGGTTTCAGGAACCCCATGATTGGTTTGCTCAACCTGAACATCCTTTTCTTGCTGAACTTTTTATTTTCCTATAAAATCACACCCAGAAGGGATGCTGGGGCTGAGTGACACTAATAAAAGAAAACCTCACAGTGACCACACGATTCCTTTCACATGCCTTCGTGTTGTTGGCCTTTGCTGCAAGGATATTATCTGTGAGAACAAGAAGTGAAGTCCTCACTAGCAGGTCTCTGATCTAACACACAGCCTTCCAGGCTGATGAAATAGGACTTCTTCCCACTTTGGGTAGACTGGACGAGTGTTAAAATAAGTGAAAGGTCAGTGGCTATTTTTAGTTTCCTCTACATTTATGTTGCAGAAGGGCATGATCATTTACCTGTTCAAGAATCTGTAGCTCAGTTCTTGTTTGGTGTCATTTCTTGAAGATTTAGAAGATATTATAGTCACCTAAATTGCACAGTTCTGCAGTGGGCATTTCCAAATTCTGTAAGTTTGTGGGGTTCAGGCATAATTTTCTGAAAATAGAAACCAGGTCTCTATTTTGAGAAACAGGTCTTGTTCTGCTCACTGTACACTTCCCAGCACTGCAGCTCTTCAGCCAATAAAACAAAGTAATGACAGTTTATTATCTCCCAGGAGATTGGAGATATACTTTACAGGGACATGCGCATCTCCCAGTCATGGTAATCTTTGCTATCTGCACATTCCACTGATACCAGATATTCCCAGTGACAGTTTTTCATGTGTTAATCAGGCAGTTTCTGGTGAGCATGAAGCCTGTGTGGAGATGACAGGCTGATAGAGTATAGGAAACTCACTTTATCCCTCATCTTTTACTTGCCATTCTTTATTCTTCCTTCCATGTATCGCATTTTCTAGATTCCTTTAAGAACCTTTTCTCTGAGACATCCCCAAGTTTGAGCTGCCTGAGAGTGAGCATCAGGCAGGATCTGGCCATGCCGAACCGCACATTTATGCTCTCATGCAGTATACTTGTAGCTGGGGAAAGTTTGGCTTGCAGGAAAGGATGTAGAAAATTGTCTGACCTGGGAAAACAGAGGGAGAAGTAACAAAGTAAATGGCCCCAAAAAGGTCCTAGCTGCTGCTGCATGAGCTGGAGAGGGAAGAAGGAAATACGCAGTATTAGAGGACATGGATCTCTTGGGAGACAAATGCAAACAAGTGGCAAACATTAGAAATCCAGATGCTTTTCCCCTGAACCTGTATGAGCAGATACTTTCCTCTCTATATGTGTTACAGTAAGAAGGCTCATATGGAAAATAAGAGGGATGCTTTAATCCCCCATTTCTTTTTGTGATTCTGGTTTTAGCTGTTCTCTTTTTTTTAGTCCTTCTGGTTCTGTAAGCAGATCTTAAGATATCAACATTACTTATGTCTTCCTTAATGAGCCCATTGATTTTGTAATCTAGTAAACAGCATCTCTTCCATTTCCTGATACTGTAATGCATTGAAGAATTTATCTGTGAAGTAGCTAACTATGTAAGAAGAAACTGCAGCGTTTGAAGTAACTTTTCAGTAGTGGGCCTGTTTTCCCTGTGAATCTGTTATTGCTCTGGGCCTCCCTGTACTCATCCTTCAATTCTAGACCCTGGCATGGTAATTATCTACGGCTTTTTAAAAGCCTGCTGACTTTCTCCCATCACCAGCTGGGCTCTGGATGCATTGTGCCAGCCAATGTCTTGCAATTTACTTTCTGCAATTTAGATTCATTGCTTATCATTAGGAAGACCTACTAGTTTTAAATTGACGTAGCATCTTTGAGCCCTATGAATTATATATACACTATAGAATATGCAATGGTAGAAACACAGAGAATGTAGAGAATGCTAACCAGAAAAAAACCAAAAACAAAAAGGGTAAAGAACTTCAGCAGAAAAAGAGTAAACTGGATTAAAACTGAGCACATCCTAGGTATGATGTTGAGAGGGCTGCTCCTGACTCTCTGGAGTCCCAGAGGCTGCTTAGAAGTGAAGCATGAAGTGAAAAATTCCCTTAGAGGTTTTTCAGACACCTCTGCCCTGTCACCCTGTGCTCAGTGCTCCTGTTCAGCATGAGGCAACCTTGAAACACCAAAAAACTCTCGGGCTTCTGTCAAAATGAGGGACAAGACAGTTTGCTAGCTGTCGCTTCCATTGCTGATTCATACTCAGTGAATCCTAGTATTTTGATTCAGTATTCATTCTGTGCCGTGCACTGTAGTCTCCGGGGGAGCTGAGAGCATCTGCCTGGTGTAATCACTGGGGAAAGGAAGGGTGAGGCTGACTTGTAATTATTGCTGCTGCTGTTTCACCTGATGGCTCCAGCTGCGGGGCTGCCCCTGTGGCTCCAGCACTCTGTAGGGAGTGAGGCTGGGACCGGACTGTGGCGCCTGTGGGTTGCTGGAGAAGACACCTTCGGCTGAAAAAGCAGAACAGTGGCTTCCAGAGGATTGTAGCAGCACAGGGCAGTGGTAGAGCCAAGGCTGGGAGCTGGACCAGCAGTCTGTGACAGTAACCATCAGCAAGTGGCCCAAAAAAAGCTATAGGGTATGTCCAGGGAACAAGGAGAGGATAGCCTTCACCTCAAAGTCCTTAATTTCTATTAAAAAGTGTATACCTATAAATGGTTTTTTATATAGGTATGTAAGTATACCTATATATTATACCTATATATATTTTTATATATAGGTATATAGGTATTTTTATATATGGGGTTTTTTTTATGTTTTTTTATGTTTTTTTATATATGTTTTTATTTTTATGTTTTTTAAATTACTTTTTCCAAATAATTTTATTGTATAGTGTTTCTTGTCTGGTTTTCTTCATTCAGATTCATTCTAAAGGTGAAAAAATCCACCTTTGAAAACATTTCTTCCACAAACCCTTTTCAGTATCCCCTTCAACTGGAGTAAACCTGCTGGTGTGGCTGTGCTGTGCAGCTCAGCGTGGGATCTCTTCCACTGTGCCAGATGCCCCTCAGGCTAAGCCAGGTCAGGGGGATGCAGTAGAAGCAGCTCTGCCACCACAGCTGCTCTGCTGCCCCTTGTCTGCAGGTCATCAGGAGCTCCCAGCTGACTGTGGAGTCTCTCTGAGCTTTTAAATTAGAGCTCCTCATTAGTTTTCACTTTGCAAGATGCCTGTCGGTCTTTCTTCCCCCTTGCCAGGAAGACAGAGTTACGACATTTTTCACTGTCAGAAGCAGACTTCCATTCCAGACCTACAGAGTTGAAGGAAAGCCATAAAGAAATCCCTATCAGAACTCAGGGAGCTGAGTAAGTAGTAAATATTGCTTATGCAGGCTTTGCGCAAGCTTCGTCTAACGCAAAACCAGAAAGAATACAAAAGGACCATGTGGAAGAAAACGTCTCTGGCTCCATTTCATCCAGCTCCTCACTATCCTTTTCCAGCAGCCACCCTTGCCCGCCTTGGAAGGCCGTTCACACAGCTGATCCCATATCCCTTGACGTTTTTGCAGGAATGACACCATGCCATTTGCCTCTGGGGGAACCAAGAGGGCAAGGGAACACCACTCAACCCTCTGTGTGAAGTTCCCATCACACATGAGGACATGGGCACAACAGATGTGGCAGAGAACATTTTCTCCCAATCTCCTTGATCGTACAGCTCTCAGGTGCCCAAACATCCCTAGATGTAAGAGCTGTTTTGGATTAATATAACCACCTTTCAGCATTACTCTTCAGTTAGAAGTTAGCGATTTTTTGGTTTAAAGCTTTTCCTGTTGAGCCCTGCAAAGACCGGTTGACAAAAGCATGTCATGAGTTCATAGATGTCTTCAGATTAAAACAAAATAATAAAATAAAAAAGAAAATAAAAAGGGGAATATGTCAATTGTCACTTTCAAAGTTCAGTGCTTTAATATTTCGTTTTAGAATGACAACTCATTTCCAGAGGTACTTCAAGGTTATTTAAATTATATTTTTAAAAGTGCAAAAAGGCTTGAAACCAAATGTGTAGGGGAAAAAATCAATTTGTCACAACATTTCTAAATAGTAATTTCAGGCTGACCTCAAGTCGCTTTTCTCT
Organism: Strigops habroptila; assembly: GCF_004027225.2. Classification (NCBI taxonomy): domain Eukaryota; kingdom Metazoa; phylum Chordata; class Aves; order Psittaciformes; family Psittacidae; genus Strigops; species Strigops habroptila. The sequence continues at coordinate 103,550,798 of NC_044278.2, forward strand.
ATTAACACTTGGATTTTAAATTTAGTGGTAAACAAGCTGAAAGTCCACCCTGTCCATCATGGCTGCAGATATTCACACAAGAAAGAAAGAGGGCACAGTAACTTGGCTGTTCCATACAGCTGTGAAGCATTAAGTCGTCTGTCCTCTGCCTTTTGTACCTCTGCATCTCTTTCCTTTCGACTCAGTGCTTGAAGAATTAGTGAAATATAAAGCATTGCTGAAATGTAGCAAAGCACCAGTATGGAAGTGTAAAAATTGTTAAGTTCAGCCATGTGGCCAAGCCTTACTTTTTAGCATTTTTTCCCACTTTTTTCTCAAGATACACAACCAGGTTTTGTTCTTTCAAATTTCCAAAGGATGCCTGGCTCTGTGTATTTGCATTTGCACAAGAGCATTTGGTATTTTCTCTTTTTTTATCACGTTTCCTTCATCTCTCTAAAAAGCAGAAATATTACCAAGTGATGCGGGAGCGCACGATGTACCACAATTGATGGAGGAACAGTCAAGGTGAGCAACTTGGACCTATGGGTCAAGATTCTGCTCTGAGCTCTTGTTTCTATGGCTTCTGGGTGCTGCGTATACTTATAAACTGTACTCCGTAAAATGTAACTCACTCCTCCTCCAGCCAAAATCTTGGTTTCTGTCTCGTCTGTCCTTTCCCGTGTCTCTTGCAGAAGGCAGGAGAGACCTGTATGTTGAATGATGTGCTCATATTGCTCTTATTGAATGCTTCTAATTCTGAATGCAAATGGCACTTTTTATACATGAGCAGAAAAAGGACTAAATTCACTGGATAAATTATTCACAACAGATAATTCAACCTGCTCTCGTGGGAGATTGCAATGAATGTCTGATGATGTTAAACACACCCCCCTTCCCCAACTAATTCTTCCAAGTCAATGGCAAAACCTTTTACTGACTTCAAAGGGAGCAGAACCTAGCCCCAAGGTGGAGGGCCCACATATGACTTATCTTTAGTGGTTTCCACTTGCATTTAGAGCTAAAACACAGACAAGTGTTTGTGTTTTGAGGAGCCTAGACTAATGCTGTATAGCAAAGTTGGGCTGCCAAGGCACATGCATTATCACAGCTCTGGTTGAAAGCACGTCTGCTCTGCAGCCATGGTGCAGAGCACTGCCCCGGAGCTGAAATAACCCAGCCCCAAGAGAGAGCCGTGGTGAAGGTCGTGTTTAGCAAGCTTGGAGCTTAGGGCGGGTTAATTTGGCCAGGTTCGTCTAGTTTCGAGTAAAGGAGATTTAGGGACAACCTCATTGCTCTCCACAGCTTCCAGAGTAGGGGAGGTCAAGAGGGAGGTGCTGAGCTCTTCTCCCTGGTATCGAGTGACAGGATGCGCGAGATAGATAGGTTCAAGCTGCACCAGGGGAGGTTTAGTGGCTGTGCTGCTGGCTGCCATCCCTGGCGGCAGTGCACCATGGGCATGGTTTGGGTGCCATGACTGTGCGCAGTGGATGCAGGATCTGGGGAAAGGCTGGTGTGGGGGCTGCTGCTGTGCTCCCCCTCCACGGCAGGGGAGACATAGAATCATAGAATCAGCTAGGTTTGAAAAGACCTTTAAGATCATCAAGTCCAACCATTACCCCAGGACTGCAAAGACCAGCACTAAACCATGTCACTGAGGGCCTCATCTACACGGTTTTTGAACACTTCCAGGGATGGTGATTCCACCACTTCATGGGCAACCTGTTCCAATGCCTGATTACCCTCTCTGTGAACAAATTTTTCCTAATATACAAACTAAACCTCCCCTGGTGCATCTTGAGGCCTCTTGTCCTAACACTTGTTAGTTGGGAGAAGAGACCAACTGCCACCTCACTACAACCTCCTTTCAGGTAGTTGTAGAGAGCGATAAGGTCCCTCTGGAGCCTCCATTCTTCCAGGCTAAACACCCCCAGTTCCCTCAGCCGTTCCTCATCACACTTCACTTCCAGATCCTTCACCAGCTTTGTTGTCCTTTTCTGGATCTGCTCCAGCACCTTAATGTCTCTCTTGTAGTGAGGGGCCCAGAACTGAACACAGGATTTGAGATGAGGCATGACCAATGCCAAGCACAGGGGGACGATCACTGCCCTGGCCCTGCTGGACACACTATTGCTGATACAAGCCAGGATGCTGTTGGTCTTCTTGGCTACCTGGTGCCGTCCTGGTGAGGTGGGATAGAGAGAAGGAAGGTGCGGGGAGGGCAAAGTTGGCATCCTTTGCCTCTGCCCCTAGGGGTATGTACCTCCCGGGTTCGGTGTGGGTGTCCCGTGCCTCTACCCATGCGTCCCTGCCGTGTGGTGCACTGACACCTGCACACCGTGCGCCCCCCCGCCCTCCACTGCCCCCCGCTTTCTCTCGGCGCTGCTGGCGCTTCGCAGCGCTTCACATCGCGAGGTGCCCAGCGCGGAGCTCTCCCCGCGCACCTGAGAGGGGAGGCAGCAGGCGGCGGGCCGGGCTGCAGCGGGGCTGCCCCCGGCGCCGAGCGCAGGCCGTGCCCGCTTGGGGCGGGCGGAGCGGCGGCGGGGGCTCGGTTATGTAAGGCCTGCGGGAGGGCGGCGGCGGGGCTCTGCGGCGGCGCAGGTTGGTTCGGGGTGGGCGCCGGCGGCCGCCTGGCGCAGGCCCGCGGCGGAGGGAGAGCGGCTTATCGACATCCCACCCCTCCTCCGGGTTGCCATGGAGACGGGCGGGCGGCGGCGGCGGCGGCGGGGCTGTCAGTGAGGGATCGCACAGGGCACCGGGGCGGCGGCGGCGGCGCAGGGGAGGCCGCGGCAGCGGCAGCGGCGGCGGCAGCGGCAGACATGGACTCGCAGTGCGACTGTGCCGAGCCTCCGGCCGCCGAGCAGCCGTCGGGGAGGATTAACAAAACCGCCTTCAAACTGTTCAAGAGGAGGAAGTCCGGGGGCACCATGCCGAGCATCTTCGGGGTGAGGAGCAAAGGCGGGGAGGGGAAGGGCGCCGGCAAACCGGGGATGGTGCGGAGCCGGACGCACGACGGCTTGGCCGACGCCGTGCTGGAGAGCAGCAGCAAGAAGGAGGAACCGGGCGGCGGCGACCCGCAGAGCCGGGAGGCGCAGAGCCGGCCGGGCGGCAGCCTCGGCGTGTCCGCCGGCAGCTCGGTGGCCAAGTCGCACAGCTTCTTCTCCCTGCTGCGGAAGAACGGCAGGCCGGAGAACGGCAAGGCGGAGAGCGCGGAGCAGCGGGCTGGCGGCAGACAAAAGAAGGGGCTCAAAGGCATCTTCAGCAGCATGCGATGGCACAAAAAGGACAAAAACGGAAAGGAGGAGAGGGGGGAAACCTCGGAGATCCAGTCCGGCCTTATTATGCCGGGGTCTCTGACTGCCAGCTTAGAGTGCATCAAAGAGGAGACGCCAAAACCTTTGTCTGAAACTCCGGGCAGCGCAGGAGACACGGGGCTGGACGCGCCGCGGGAGAAGCGCAGCGGGGAGGCACTCGCCGCGGCCCAGGAGGCGGCTGGGGCGGGCAGTGGGGAGTTGCGGGACAGCAGCCCCCCGGCCCGGGAGGACCCGGCCGCGGCTGGAAGGCGACCCGAGGAGCTCTGCCACGAGCGACCGGACCCGGGCGCCGGAGAGGTTGGGACTGCGAAGGATGCGGCCATAACAGGTGACATTCCAATAACGACTATCCCCCCTGTTGAACCTCACTGTGATAGCGGTCAAGAGACGGCAGCCGCCCCTGACCCTTCCTCTGTTGATCCACCCTCAGAGCAATCGATTGATCGTATTTGTTTGATGTTTGCTGACGTGACTTCACTGAAAAGCTTTGACTCTCTTACAGGCTGCGGAGATATTATTGCGGACCATGAGGAGGATGTGGGCAGCGGGAGTGGCGGCTGCGAGAAGAGCATCCCCGGGGCTGGCAAGCTGGGTGCCTCCAAGAAGCACCCCACCATGGTGGCCTACCAGGGAGGAGGGGAGGAGATGGCCAGCCCAGACCAGGTGGATGACACTTGCCTGCAGGAGTTCTGGGACATGCTGTCACAGACAGAGGAGACCCCAACAGGAGGTGGAGGTGCAGGAGGGACAAAGAAGTCCGAGGGGTTGAAGGAGAACCGAGGTGCTGAGGGGGCCCAGAACAGGGCGGTGGGGAAACGTGGTGGTCTTCACCAGATCCCCATTCACCTCAACCATAAAGAGGAGCAGAAGGGCAGGGAGAAGGAGCAGCACGAAGGTGTCCCAAACAGCGATGAGGGCTACTGGGATTCCACCACCCCTGGTCCTGAGGAAGATAGTTCCACAAGCATCCAGAAGGAGACTATCCCCAGGGACAGCTACAGTGGGGATGCTCTCTATGACCTCTGTGCTGAGCCGGATGAGAACCCACCAGCAGGGCCTACAGATGAAGAGGTCACCTGTGTGCCACGCTCCAAGCCTGTGTCTCCAATAACAACCACACTGAAAACACCCTCAAGCACAGTGAAGGACTCCAAGATACCGATCAGCATCAAACACCTTTCGTCGCATTCTGCCAGCCATGGAGCAGATGCCAGTAACAGCCATCATGTCGCACACCATCACCTGGCCAAAAGCGAGATGCACAGAACAAAAATCCCGGTCTCTAAAGTACTGGTACGGCGGGTCAGTAACAGGGGCTTAGCAGGGACAACAGTGAAAGCTGCCACGTACCATGACAGTGCCAAAAAGTAGTCGAATAAGAGGTGGAAACAAAGATGGACAGCGAGGTGGGTGTGTGAAAGCCTGCGTAGGAGACCACAGATAATGAATTAGTTTTGCATCACCTTGAAGAAAGGCGCTAAAAGGCTTACTTCACTGTACTCCACGGGCGTGCACTTCTGAATCCCTTCTTATGAGACTGTATGGTTGAATATAAAAAGTCGACTTCTTTTTGAGCACTTTTTTTTACATTTGTATCTTTTTTCTGCAGCACTAAACACTGGGGAGGTTCATTTTTACATGCCTTTTTGGACGCAGGACTTGGATTATGAGCCTGATCCTTCCTCACGTGAAGCAGTACCGTGAGTTCTTCAAGAGTACAGTTACAAAAGGAGCGACACGAGAGGTTCTCCAATACACTTATCTGTTAATCGTTTCTGGGGGAGGAGTGGAAGGTGGGTGCCTGGCTCCCAGAATTACATTTGCTCTACAAGATGTTGGAAAAAATGCCAAGCAAAAAACCAACCAACCTAACAGGTATTTTACCTGCTGTAGGAAGGAGAGCACTGCTCAGCAGCAGACTTGATTGACTTGTGTGCAGTAGATAACTAAAGGAGTTAAGTGGACTTGTCTAACAGGAAAACATATTTTTGTTCGTCTGTCTGTCTGGTTGGTTTTGATCTGGTCTGATGTAAATGGGTAACAGAGACACCTGGCGTAGGTTCAGATGTTTACATCGATACTTGTCCGATAACACATACAATCAGGTTCAGGGAAACATTTTACTAAATGCCAATATATACACACTGTTCACATTTATACCGTAACTTGCTCACCATGTGTAAATATATACATATTTTAGCAGATTTACTCAATGCTACAGATTTTTATATAAAAAAAAAAATCACCTGTCTGTATTATCTAGAGTTTAAGCAAGAGTTAGTTTTTATAGGTAGATAATTTTACAGTTCTAAAATGATAGAACTTTGTGTAAGTACCTTAAATTAGAGCAAACCTCTGTTTTGTATGAGCTCATACATCCCCAGATAAGTAAATCTGAAGTGCTGATTTTATTCCAGTGGCACATTCCATGGGTCAGAGCTGAGGTTCTGCCAACACTGCCACTGCAAACCTCTATTTTCAGGGGTTTGGACAAAGTTGCTCTGGGCTTAAACCTTACAGAGAAGGAACCCAGGAGAGAAACATGTTTTTTAATTATTATTTTTTAAAATATATAAAATTAGTTTTTGACTATTTAAAGAAAGTTTGGGTTCTCGTTGCTTTTTATTTTCATTCTTAATAATGTCAGAATAATTTTACTTTAAGAGAGAAAAAGAAATATGGTAAGATAGTGACACATAAAATGGTCTGATGAGCTTAGATCTTAAGAGAAATGTATTAATGGCCAGGACATTTTTGAATAGTGGCTACTGTACATGGGCATTGACAACATTTCAAAGAAATTTATTAAGGTTTTAATGTGCCTGAGGACATATTTTTATGATACACTGAAAAAGCTCCAAAATCACTGAAGTCTAAAGGTAAATATTATGTATTTACAAAATATTTTGATATAAGTATTTAATCATCAGACCACAGTTAATATAAAATATATGGTCCAGTGTATCTGAAAAATAATATACATTTTTAAAATATACATGTCTATATTATGCAGAGAATCCTAAATTCACATAATTGAAGCTAATGGGTCTGATCTTACATAGCAGTTGGTTTTATTGTCTCTTAAACTGAAAGGGAAAAAAAGGAAAATAAATATACAGAATATACATTTGAAGGATATTAAGGTTATAGATAAACCATAAAAAGCTAGGAAATACCATAGTAAGAATTGTATATATGTATATGTGTGGTTCACTGGGGAAATGACCTTCTAGTCACAAGGGTAAAATTGGCATCTAGTTCTGAAATGATTGCAGAGTTTAATACTGAGCTGCAATGCCCCAGTGAATTGGGAGAAAGTGTTTTCCTGACCAGTCCCTGTTTTCATGGTTTGAGTAAGAACCTTAATAGACTTCAAAGAAGGTTATTTTATATGTTTTCTTTCTAATGTGTATGTGTGTGGTTTTCTATATGCCTACTCACACAGGCGTGTTGTACATATGCATGTGTAGTCAGGATGCACCTCCTCCTGGGTTACGTGCAGTGGGGCGAAGGCACGCACCTGCGCACATCGGCACTCGTGAACATAGCCACGCGTGCACGCTCCCGCGCACAGGCGGAGGGCATGTGCTGTAGATCTGTCTCCAGACACGCTGGCAGTGATTTCCTTTGCCTGAGAAAGGGATTTGCATTTGGCCTGGCTCTGCTTGTGCATTTTAGGGAGTTAAAGCTGAAATACCCTCAAAAGGATGAATGTACAGAACATGGAATATTATCCCAGTCCTCAGACCTAAACCTAACATTCCTTTTTCTGTTCTTTTGTTTTCATTTGACTGTAAGGGACACATCTTTCCTTGCATGACAACTCTGCAGGAAAATCACAGTTCCCCATTTTGTTGTATTGTGCAGAGAGATTTTACAGGGTACTGAAAGTTGAGAGGGAGGGAGGATGTGGTGAGCTTGGGGTAGCACCATAGAAACTGGAAGCACTGAGTACAGGTAGCAGGAGTGGTGCATCTTTAAAACTGCTTGAAGATACCAGCTGCCATCTCTACAGGACCTGTGTGTGGCAAATTATTCATCAGCAGCATTTTGTTTGCATTGTGGCATGTCTGTATTGAGGAACCAATAGAGTGACACTAGACTAGCTCCCTCTCACGTAATGACTAACATGAATCATCATTAAAATGCTTTGGCTTCCCCCTCATTTTTCTCTCTCCTTTTGTTTTCTGCCCCATTTTCCCTCCGTCCTCTGCATGCTGGTGGGCAGCTTCCTCCTCGATGTGGTGCGGAGCGGAGCGGGGAGCCCTGGGCTGGCTGGGAGCGCAGGGTGGGAGGGCGGCCTTGATGCTTGCCCAAGCCAGGTACTCTCCAGTCCCACTCCCAGGCTTTCTATGGCATACCCAATGTAAGTACACTTTGCAGGTCTCTTGGCGGTTCGTTCGGCTGCTTGCTATGTATATATTTTAAGGACAATCATATCCTTAAAAGGAGAATGGGAAAGTAGCTTGTAGTAAGGCGTCAGTGTTATGAATCGTTGCGACATACTGACGTTGATTCAGGGTAATGGTTGTGTGAGAGTAAAAATACAATTTAATGCTCAAATTAACTTTGTATTTATAAAACTCACTTTTGTCTTTAAGCCATCTGTGTTTTTTATTTCAAAAGGTGATAGAAAATTTAATATTTACTAGGGCTTACAATTTTCATACAAATATATTTGTATAGCTCCACACAATGCCTAAAACAATCATTGGGAGGAGGTTCAAAGGCTTCCTTTAGACCTATATTTAATTCCTGCAAGATCCCTGCAAAATACTGTGAGATGCCTAAGAACAAACAGTTAATGGCTTGCTGGATTTAAAGGCTGAAACATAAAGAGGTAATAGTCCTGAGGCATTCTGTGGTTGTTTGCATTCCTATTTATGTTATCCTGTTCAAGCATATATTTTCCTTGCCTTTGGTAGGTATCAAGGTAGAAATGGTGTTCTGAGTCCCAAAGATAACATTCCCAATGCTGTTGTTGTTTTGATTCTCTTAAAGAGTACTTTTCTTTGTTTTGTTTGTTATTTTGTGGTCTCAATGATGCTTTGTAATTATCAGCTTGTATGTCATTGATAAAGGATTTTATAGATCAGGACTTGGCATTTAGTTATATGTACTCTTTGCACTTTCAGGTCACTACTGGTAAACTTTGTATGTTCTTAGGGTTTTTTTCTATATATTGCGTAGTGTTTTATAGCTATCTACAGTGATTTCAGTGGTATACATTCCTGTTCTATATATCAGCACAAAAGATTTCCTTTCAATTGCATGAAGTGATGTTTTTGTGGACTTCTTTTGTCATGATAGAAGTTAAGTTTCCTGTACTATATGTGTGGCCTGCAACAGACATAAAGGGTCTTATTTTCCCTGTGGTGCATATGCATTTTGCTCTTGCCAGTAATAGGACTCAAACACACATAGTAGCTTTCAGAAGAAATTCCATGATTAGGATAAGAAAACTATGTTCAGTCTTGTTCCATCAATCACCAGCATTCCCTTCATCCACTGTGAATATCCTCACCACCATTCAGGGTAGTAGAGGACTGAATTTTAAAATTTACATGCATAGATATACACTATGAAAATTAATTCACTGATTATTTTTTAATGAGTCTAACTGAATTATTTATCTAAGCTAAGCGAATATTGCACCAAAGTCTTCAAAACGTATGATACAGATGGCATTTTCAGTAAGATGCTGTAAGTGCAGATGAGCCAAATTAACAGGCTTTGCTTAGCAAAGCAAAACCTTGTTGTTTCTCAAATTTGTAGTACTGAGCCTGCAGATCAAAGGGAACCATTGATTCTGCTACATGACCATACTCTGAGTTGTTTTTTTTTCCTGCTCTAATGGACTACTTTCAGAAAGGCCTTTTCAGCACGATAATGGTATGAAAGAGACAGTTCACAGTAACAATAGCCACTTGCAAGGCAGATGGTTATCTAACAGCCACAATGGGGGACTCTAAGCAAGGTGGCCTGAAAATGTATTTTCACAGTTATTGATATGAAAGGCTGAGGCTTCTGTCTCGGAAGAACAAATTGACACCGACTCAGAGAGATGCAGAGATGAGTCTTGGCAGAGTTTACACGTGACAGCTTTTGCAGGGTTGGTTTTTTTGTTATTGTTTTGGCTTTTCCCTTTTTTTTTTGCCTTTGCCTTGTTGATGTTTTCATCACGATGATATAACCCCACGTGTCCAAGCAGAATTGCACAACAACTGACTCGTCTGAGATTCAATGCATCTGTCAGTTGTCTTCAGTGGCCTGGGACTGGTTCCCACTGACCATCCCTCTCTTCCCTTGAGGGGTTGGATTTCCTTGTCACGAGTCCCGGTGCTGTTCACTGTGAGTGGGAGGTATCTGAATCTGTCTTGCTGTTTGTGTTCAGGGGACAGTTCATTTTTAATTTGGCTCACAGGAATTTTTAGCTCATCATGAGCTCACATCTTGTCTTCCTTCTGAGCATCTTGGCTAGGAATGGTCAGCATTCATTTGGTGTTTTCTAGGTCCATTTCACATAGAGAGAAATGGAAGAACTTATCATATGCAAAGGAATAAGAGCTATAAACACTCAAGCCACGTCCTGGGGGCCTTTATTCCTGCAAAAGCAGGTTGTTAAAGTTCTTCTCGCCTTAGAGGGCTTCTCTATCCAAAACAGTGAGTACTGTAGCCTGGGACCCCCCTTTTTTTTTCCCTCTCTGTCTCTCATTCCCTCTCAGCCATACTGCAGTTGCTTGGGAAACTGAGATTTTTGATCTAGCCTTCCAGCACTAAAATAAAGGAGCTGCTGCCAGTGTGTTCTTCAGGAGGTCCTTGCTTCTGCTTCTTGGTCTTGAAAAAATTAATTCACCTTCAGAACAAGCTGCTAAGATATTTAAAATGGAGATCTCTGCTCTGTGGTCTCATACATGCAGATGAGGATGTTGAGTGATATTTTGCATAGAGTGGATTATATCTCTCCACTTTCCTGTTGTGGACAGTTTAGCAAAACTAGCAGGGAAGCATATCACTCTTGTAGGAAAGCTCAGATGCTGTTTGTTATGGAAACTGTGCCCAGATTTTCTTTATCTTTGTTAAGAACTGCTTTTCTTTTTCCTTTCTGTACGTATTTAAATAACTAGAACCAAAGTTGGTTATGTACTTCACAGGGCAAGGAGTTTAAACTGCCAGGCTGAAAGGCTTCTTGTAGCAATGGCTAAAAGAAGATTGCTTTGCCTACTTTAACATCACATCTAAGCAATGCTCTGCAATAGAAGCTAATCCAGCTATGGCTGGCTGCAAAATTAGAAAACTGGCATTTGCCAACATGACAATCTCTTTCCAAGGTCCTGTTCTGCTGCAGCAGAGCTTCCACTGACTCCAGTAAGAACTGGCGAAGGTCCTTAATCCCTTCACCTTAAGGAAATAGGAAGTATTTCTTAAGTCTTCCTTTTTTTTAAAGATGAACATTATTCAGGTGATTGTGCAGTCTTTTATATTACTAGAATAGTATTTTCACTGATCTGAATGCAAAACATGTCTTTCCATTGTTTTTCCATCTAAAAAGCAGCCACTCCTGCACATAACTCCAGTGCTCAGCATGTTTAAACTACAGCTAACACAATCACTGCTTCCTTAACTTAACTTGTGATGGCAAAACCAGGACCAGATCCTTCCCAGAGCGCTAACCCCCCTGCTTATTATGTTGTTGTTCATGTCTTTCGATATGGTAGCTAATGATGCCTCCCTTTAATTATTACATAGCCACATTTTAAATCTGGTTTTAGGGAGAACAGTATGTAGGGACTGAATGGTAAAATTTTTAACAGGATTTTATTATTTTGGATGATATTCCATCAGAACAGTTGCTATTTCAGTATCAGGTTGTTTCCATGGGCTTTTTCTGCAGATGCATTGGAAGCTTTGAACATAATGTGCTCATAAAAGAAAACTTGCTGCATCTGCTTTGAATTAAGCCTGACCTTAAAATGTAAAAGCTACACATCTGGTGATGTTTCTTGGCTGGTGGCAGCAAAGGGGAAGAAGGTCTGCCCCAACTCACCTGCACGCCATGGACTGGGGGAGCAAGGCAGTGTCACTGGGACAATATGGTATCTGCCAGGTGGGACAGCAGCAGGGGAAGCCAGGGTGGTGGTGCTGTGCTGGGGTGGGAAGGTTGATAGGCTGGCTGGGAGATGGGATGAAAGCAAGGGCTGGACTGCTGGTCCTGTGGAGAAAGAGAGTTAAACATATGCCTATAAAATCTGGCTCTTTTTTTCTTGCATTGATGCTAATATTACTGTGTTACACTAAGTTAGGAGCCAGACTATGTGAGTCTGCATGTACTGAAGCCAGTTCTTCTGCTGGTGGACTTCAATGTGACTGAGCAGTGCCCAGTGCCTTCACTTCTGAACGTAGTTGTAGCACAGAGGCTTCCACAAATCCACCGTAGTCCAGCACTGACCCATGGCCTCTCAGTGCTCTTCCATCCTCATTTTGCCAGAGGGATGCGAAGACCCAAGCCCTTGGCAGGGTGCTGGGCACTGGCTGCACCTTTGCAGCCCAAGGACAAGTAGAGATAGAGTATAAGATGCACTGTGCAGTAGCACCGCCAAGTCCTAGGTAGAGTGCAAGTAACTTTCTGCAGCATGTGTCTTGATAAAATCAATGTTCTCCTGCTTTTCAAAAGAAGGAGCAAGACTAAAGCCATTGCCTTTGTGTAAAATTGAAATTGTGTAAAAATCCTCTGCCATGGGGCAGATTTCAACAGCTGAGCAATATTTCAGTCCACCAGTATTCCCTTGGAAATCAGTGGACCTATTAGTGGTGTTGATTGTTATTAAGTGAAGATCCCATGATTTGGCCCCATCTGAATTTTCCTTGCTGTGTTTGTCAGCCGAGACTGTCTCAGAAAAGCTCTAGTGTTGAGGCTTGTACCCCTGTGAAATGCGGGAGGAGGAATGGATGTGGTTGGTGGAAAATACAGATTCAGTAAGTCCAGGAGACACGGCATGGCTTCAGTCTTTTACTGCAGCCCAGCTCTGCTTAAATATCATGATATGCTTGAGGAAAATGTAGCAGGGACTGCTCCACACTGCCTCTGACAGAACAATGCTCTTGGGGTTTCCTGTGTGCTGAAAGGGACAGATGTGTCCTATTAAAAGTCACTTAACCTGTTTCTGTAAGAGGTGTTACAGCTGACAGATCACTGTTAATTACAATTTTCCCTCCTATTTTTTTGTGTCAGCAACCTCCAGTAAGGTAGCATATGACCTATTCAAGATAATGAGTGAGTAAAGCCAGAACTCCCTGCTCTTCTTACCTGAACAGTTTGTTAATCTGGTGAGTCTGTGTGCACCAACTTTCTTTTAGTGAAAGCTCATAGTGCTGCGGGGGGTGTTTCTGTAACAGACTGTTAGATACACTCTGCTCCTTTCCACCTCTACAAACTTTGATGAGTATGTGTCTTCTCAAATCACTGTATTCTTCACCTACTTACAACCTGACTGATAGCAATAGATGTCTTTCTTCCCTGGCAGTTCACAAGGATATACTAATCAGTGTTTATTATATTTTTAATTCTGTAAATATTTATTTTGGTACTCTGTGTATTTATTGGCACTAATTCTGGTGTTTGCTTATGTGTCATTGTAAATGTTGATGGTTTCAATAGTCTTGCTTCTAATGAATGTAAGGAACTCAGACTAACTGCACTTTTCTTCCATTCAAAAATCTTACAGTGAAAAATATTCCCACTGTCATATTATGTGTTATAATGAATACAGTTAATAAAATCAGTTGTCACTTTTCATTGATGAACGTGAAGGTTACTTTTTGATGTTCAAGCTAGAGATAGAGGCAGTCTAGTCAGTGCACTGGAAAATACTAGGCTTTTGAAAGCAAGACATTAGGGAATTATGTCTTCAAAATAGCATAAAAGAGAATACTTGGTCATGTGTGCGCTTTTATTTTTATGTAGAAATGCCTTCAGCAGTTTTAGTATTAACATCATAGAATAACTAGAATAAATTTATTACTTAGAGGAGGGCTTTTATAAATGAGAGGTTTGGTCTTCTGGTCTCCTGTTTCACCAGCATGTCCTATTTTGGTTTTTTATTATTATTTTCTTTAAATCAATTAGATAATGGAAATGGACCGAGTTTAATTCTGTTTTTCAAATCAGCTTTACATCCTGGTTCTCCTGATTGGGCAGCCAGCAGGGAAGTTGGTTCTCTTGGCACAAATTGACTTTGGAGTTGCAGTTTTGGCGTGACAGCTGGAAAATGCAGTCTGCTGAAAGCTGCATTTCTCATTTTTAAAACTGGGACTTGATTGCTGTGACTATGAAGTTACATTTATTAGAACATCTGTTTTGCAACTTTATTTAAAATTCTTGCATTTAGAAGATGCATAAAGCATTTGCACCAGTCTAGTTTTAATCCTTATTTATTTCACTTAGCCAAGTAGCACTGCATTGCTAAGGGTTGTCCCGTGTTACTACTTGTCCATGGAAGGTACTCAACCAGCCAGAATAAGAACTGGAATAAAATCTTCTCAGAGGTTTTTAAGGAACAGCAAAGCAAAAGGTCTGAAAAACTCATAAGGAGCAGGACATGGTGACACAGTACAAAGCGATCCTATGGTCACAAAAGCGTAACTCTTTTTTCCAATAGCTGGAATGAGGCTGAAGAAGAGTTTTCCCAGTGATTTAATGCACAAGCAATTTTACATTCAGGCCTTCTCAGCCTATGTTCCTTATAGCACATTCATGTCTTTTATTCTATGCAGCTGCTTCTCTTCTGGAAGCAGAAGAGTTGTGGTTTAAATTATTCCCTGCTGCAGAAAATTGCCTAGTGATCACCTTGCTTGTGTTCATGTATAGCTACTGGGATTTTTTGGGGCAGAGGCATTGCAATGAAGTGCAGGGCAAAAGGACAGCAATCTCATGAATCTTGGTAACTGTAGATATGTGTGGTGCAGCTGTTAACACCTTCCACAAAACCAGGCTACAGCAGTCTGGCAGATCCGCTGTGAAAGGAAGAATTGAGAAGTCTCCTGAAACCAAGAGACTTGGCCCAAACATTCTTTTTGAAATCAAGACGAAGAGGCTGAGTTTCTAATATAGGGCTAGAAGTCCCTTCCCAATTAAAACCAAGACTGGTCATTCCTGACAGTACATCTCTATGGCCACCTTACTGGAAAAGTGTTTGCAATGGGAGTGATGACCTGGAAATCTCCCTGTGACCCATCCATTGAAGATGAATGTTCCATCCAATTTGCAAACCTATCAAGCAAGAAACGGAAGAGAATATTCTTGACTCCTAATAATTGGTAAGGAATATTGGCAGGACTAAGGGACCAGTCAACTGACTATGAGTGAGTACTAGTTTCATTTTAAATCCTTTCCCTTGAATCATGGTATTTTACCCTTTCAAAGTGATCGTACAGGAGTTATTTACTAGGAGCTCACACTGAGCAGACGCCTGCTCCTACCTACCACATTGCACATCTGCTTCCAATTAAAGCCATTCCACAATGCCCTGAGGGGGATAGGAAGGAGGTTCAAAGGTTCTGCAAAGGATTATTTCAGCAGCCATGGATGCTGCTATGGCAGCTGAGGACGAAGAACCTGCTTCATCTCTAATGACACCCCTTTTGCTCTGCAAAGATCCTTAGCTCAGATATTTCCTACTGGGAACAGGGGGTGTCCTGTTCTGACTAATGAAGGAGACTTGCCCTTGACCAATATGTGTCTTTTTTCCAGCTTAAGAAAAATGAATATTTTTAAAACGATACAGATGGAGTCCCACAGCTACTATTCTGAACAGGACAAGACAAATGCAAGGATTCTGTTGAAGTACAACTACAACTCCCCACAGCTACTCCAAAGACTAATAAATGACCCATGCTGATACTGCATCCTTATGTAAAGACCCTTCATAGAGCAGCTTTATGGAGCCACATGAATCCCAGGTGAGATGACCTGGAGCCAAGGGCCACCACTCAAGGGGAGGGAGGGCTTGTGCCTGCCGACAAAGCTCTCGCCCAGACCAGGGAGGTGTGAGTCCCTCTTCCACAGCTTCCTTTCCTGATTTACAGAAGGCTGCAGGTACCACATTGTAAAGTCTGATCCAAAGTCAGCTGAACCTAGCTGTGGTGTTGCTCAGAACTGTGATCTGAGGTTTTCTGATAGAATTTCACTATCGCTCAAGCACCTGCACCAAGCAGGCTCAAAAGTGTCTCGTGGCTGAGCCTACACTCCTGTGTGTCATGGTGGGAGTCATGGAGAGGCTCTGTTCCACCCCTGCCCACTTCCATTTGTTCACCTGTAAAGATGAAGACAACCTAATTTTGCAACAAAATAGGCTTAAGTAAATAAATATAAATGTGTCTTAATAATTATGAGTAGTGAAAAACCTGCTCTTGATTATGGCTGTGAAGATACTGGCCACAATCTAAAGTGGACATGAAAAACCATCTGTTCTACTAAAATGACGTAGAGGATCAGAAAAAAAAAAAAAAAATGATGGTAACAAAAATCAAGTGATTGTTCTGAGTATTTCCTTTTTATTATGATTATGTGTCTTTGAGTTTCTACCCTTCACATGCTGCACAAATAGATTTTGTTTACTGACTGATAACAAATCAAACAAGAATGCAGCTCTTTTAGGGAAGAAATCACTCCTGCTACTCTTTTGCTTATAGAAGCCTTTTTTTTCCCCCATGTTAACAAATTAAGCTTTTTGATCCTTCCAATTAGACCATAACCAGTCATTATCATGCCAGATTTAGGGTCTGATTATGCAGCTGCTGTGTCTGAACAACTTCATTCAAATCAGTAAGAAATGCTCATATACAGAAATGGTGCTTGCATTCTTTGCAGAGCTGCCTATTTCTGCTTTCTCAGGGGTGAGATGTTGAATTTGCCCATATTTTTATCTTTTTTTTTTTTCCTAGAGTCTGATAGAAAACCTCATAAATCTGCAAGTTTTTTGAAAAAACAGTTGGACCAGATTACACAGTTAACGTGTCTATGCTGGATCTTAATTCTCTCTCAAGATGTAACATGTATTCAGATCAATTTAAAATCAATGACTGTATCGGAAAACAAAACAGGCATCAGAGCGCAAGCATAAAGGCAAATGTCAGCCCCTGGATCGGAAACGACCGAGACCCTCAATCCAAGCGATGAAACCTTACATTTCTGCCTCAGTGCAGGCAAACACACAGCACTATTTATAGCACAGCCTTTTACTACCCTTCTGTTAGAATAGGCTTCATCGGAGGATTTACATGACTAACCAAAAGCAAAAGCCTTTTGTACTTCGTTTCCATAAGAGAAGGCCAGTGTGAAGCTGGTGTTCACTAGGCTGAATTACAGAAAATATCAGTTACTAAAAAACCAGTTACTAATTCAAAGGCATCTGTTACCATGGCATAGGTTTCCTCTTCACTCTTCATGCCCCAGATTTAGCACCAGTGATGTGAGCTTAGTGAAAGCTCAAAAAGAACGGTTCTTACCTCTGAAAAATAAAATGCATAGTCAAGAAAGACCACATGTTTTCATGGCAACTAAGGAGTAAAGGGTTAAGACCTAGGGGATGGCTCTGAACCAATAAACCACACAAAAGACTCCTATTAGCAAATCAAGAGCCCAATGTGCTCCCATTTCATTTCCCCCCTTGTATCTTCAATTAAACCCTCTGGGCCACAAAGTTACTTTTCCTGCCAAGGACAATAATCAGCATGAGGTGATTATTTTAGATTCTGCTACATACCCTGAAGTCTGGTGCAAATGAAAACCAACTCTCCCATCACCCTCTGACCCGATTTGGAGGGCAGGGCAGGCCCATCACCTAGTCCCCATCCTTTCATCCTGCTGTGCCAGCTGCGAGCACCCAGGCTTTCCCCAGAGATGCCACTTTCTCACAGATGCGCGCCTCTTCCTGCCTTCCAGATGGCAGCAGGCTTCTTACCAAGCTCCCTGATTTCCTTTCCCCCCTTGGGATTTCATTTCAGTGTTACCTTGTCACATCTGTTTTTCTCCAGTTGGATGATGTGCAGGAGCATGCAATGTAATGCTTCTTCAGGAGGTTACCAACCTGCAACTCACGTAGCTGTTGCAGACCTCCCTGCTCCAGAAACGCCCCCATGCAGTGAGGATGACTAATGCTCTGCTGTGCCAGTGACAGCCCCTGCCCAAGCTGCAAAGCAGAGGTAAGGACCACTTTGTGGAGGTTTACAGGCTGCTTGTTTCCTTGTCTTGTTGTGCATCACTGCACTTACTCTTTCTTCCCTAGGGCTTTTCTGCAGGGCTTCTTGAGGCTCCCTGGCACTGTTACAGGGCTGTTTAACATAGCTCAGGAAGGAGGAGAACGGCTGCAGAACAGGGCAGGGAATTGGAGTCAGGCTGTGATATCGTTTCACAGATATCCTCTGTGACCTTCAATGCAAAATTCCACCTCTTTGCTTTTTCCACCTCTAAATGGGGATTGTGATCCTTCTGCGGGGAAGGTTTCATGTGACTAAATCCTTCAAATTTTACCTCACTGCCTGCGGTTTGGGAAGTGGGTAGGGGCATGGTACAATGGTAGCACTCTCTCATTCCCCCCGTCCTGCCCAGATTGACCAGGTGCAGATGTGGCCATAGCCTGAATGAGAAGAGGGGAGAAACCCCCCTATTTCCCATATTTTTTGCATGGGATGGCAGTGGTAAATATCCACGGTGAGGATTTGGCT
Organism: Strigops habroptila; assembly: GCF_004027225.2. Lineage (NCBI taxonomy): Eukaryota > Metazoa > Chordata > Aves > Psittaciformes > Psittacidae > Strigops > Strigops habroptila. The sequence continues at coordinate 103,568,815 of NC_044278.2, forward strand.
GAAGAGAGGCAATGGAGATGCCTTTTCCTCCTGCTGGCTATGGTACTGGTGTGGAAGGGCATCAAGGGGAATCGGCAGCATTGTGGAGCAGTGGGAGAAGGGTGTTATAGTCCTTCCTCAGCTGAAGCCTCATGATGGGAACCCTTCCCTGCCAAGGGCAGGAGGAGAATGTGCAGGCTAAAACATCTCGAGCCTCTTGATATACTTGTCCTTAGCGCTGGCTACAGATGCTCTTGTCACCTTTCTGCAGTGTCCTGCATAGCTTTGACCTGCTGGTGGCCACAGACTCTGCGCTTTCATGAAACTAACTGAAGAAACACCAGAGTAGGAAGTAATACCAGTCATAAAGGCATGTTCTGCTTCCTCCTTCACTTCCCGCTTTCCACTAGGGATGGCAGCAGCAGTTATTCATTGCTCCCACTATGCAGCCAGAAGGTAGCTGTCCTTGGGATTTGATGAGCAAGGCTGAGCCTCCAGAGAGATGTGGTGCCATGACTCTAGAAAACAGCAGTGTAGGAACTGATATATTGGTTGATCTGGTGACCCACCTGACCAAGCAGTCTATTGCTGTCCACAGCTGTCAGCAGAGAAGGTATTTTACAAAGACACATGAAGATGCTATTATGGATAATTATGCAGTGTCTGTTTTGGCAGAAGAGGAACCTTTGTAACTTCAGGTAGTGTTATGTCTCTGTTTTGACAAAAATTGTTTGTATGGCTTGTTACCACCAAGGAAATGAATCCTCCAGTAAATGTTTTGAGGTTCTTTGCTTCAGTAATATCCTGTGGCTATCAATTCCACACATTCATTATGCTTCACTAAAAGAGATAAAGAAAAAACCCACCTTATCAGATGTAACGGAAATGCCAAGGAAATTTTAGGTGCTACGTAATCAATTTTTATTTGGGTAGGCCACAAAAAAAAAGAAAGGTAAGAGAAGGAGAACATCCTGATGGGGTGTATTATATTGTCATGAGGTTATTTGAAATAGCCTCTTTGCTCATGCATGACTCATATTTAGAAAGGAAAAAGTTGAATTTGTTTAGGGACATTGTTCTGGAGACAAAAGGGATCTCCAGGCCTCCAGTCAGCAGCCAGGACTGGGGACCATGCTGACCTGACACAGCTTTCCTCCTGCTCTGGGCAGAGCCAGCTGGGCTATGCTTCCCTGGCTTACACATTCCCTTCCTGCCTGGCAGGCAACAGGAGCATGGCATTATGGAATGGAGGAATGGGAAACCTAATTCAGAAAGCATTTTTTTCCACATCACGTGGTGCTTCGTGCTCTGATAGTTTTTAACAGCTTCTGGCTGGGTTTATTCTCCTGCATTTCAAGGGTCAGTGTTGGAGAGCTGGTTAGTGCCATGGCTGGGGCATCAAGCAGCTACCTCTAGCAGCATCTTGGCAGGGAAAGCTGCTGCCTTGGCTCTCCGGTAAATCTCCCTGTGCCAAAGTCTGCTTATTAGATGCTATATCCCATGGGAGACACGTTAGTTAATTTAACAAGGTTTTGCTGTGGGCTCTGTTTCAGCGACTGGTTTTGGTCCCAGAGCAGTGTCCTGAGGGCTCCTCAGCCCAGCCCCTATCTGCCTGAGTGCAGCCCCTGCCTCAGCAAACCCTCTCCTCCTGGGTCTCCTTGGGCTGTCCCTTACAGAGCCACAGGATTACAGAGGGGTTGAGGTGGGAAGGCACCTCTGTAGGTTGTCAGGTCCAACTCCCCTGCTAAACAAGGGCATCTTGGGCCAATTGCCCAGGACCATGCCCAGATGGCTTTTGAGGAGGGAGAGCTCCCTAGGCAACTTGTTCCAGTGCTTGGTCACCCCCTTACAGTAAAAAAGTATTTCCAGATGTTCAGAGAGAACCTCCTGTGTTTCAGTTTGTGCCCATTGCCTCTGGTCCTGTCACTGACACTGCAAAGAAGAGCCTGGCTCTGTCCTCCCTTCAGGTATTTATATATATCGATGAGATCCCCCTAACTCTCCTCTTCTCCAGCCTGAACAAGAGAGATGCTTTTTAGAAGTGTCGCAGGTCACAGCACTGCCAGAATCACGTTGGAGAAATGTGCTGGGGTCAGGGACTGTCCTTCCTCAGCCCCACACTATGCATTGTCCCACAGCAGGCATGGAGAACCTTTAGGGCCACATGCTGTCCCAACAGGGAGAGAAGAGACACACAAGCCCTCATGCTGTGCGCTGTGGCTCACAGCTGGGCATCTGCACAGTGCGAATGTCACTGGTTGGAGTATCTTCTGATCCAGCTGTCCAAGTGTGGTTGCAGGAGGGGAGCCCAGTTGTGGCTGCCATTTTTGTCCAAGCTTCTGCTAGCTCCAGAGACCATTCTCTCTGGTGGTCTGACACAAATTAGTTCCACTGTACTCTTCATCAGGAGAGCTCCATCAGTAACGTGTGATAACTTCCCACCTCTTATCTTCCTCTGCTGTAGCTATCAGCAGACACTCCTGTGTGGTTTTAACAACAGACTTCCACTGAGGACCTACCACCCATGGAAGGGTTTGCGTGCTGCCGAGGTGCTCTGGCTCTCCTTGGGCTCTGACCCTGCTCCCACGGTGGTGGATGAGAGCTTCGCATGTTGCTTAGGCTGGGAGGGGATCAGATCTTTGCAGAGGGCTGGCAAACCCCTCCAGCGTTAGAACAGCCACAGTGCTTACGAGGCACAACTTCAACTTCTGTACAATTTATAATTTCCCTTAATTGCTTAAAGCTCTCTAATTTTTACACCGTTGTGAAAGGATCTTTGTTTACAGTGATTGCAGAGGGTAATATTTCCAGCATGGGTAACCATGGCAATGAATAATTCTATTCTCAGGAACTGTGCCAGCTGCACTAATGCCTTGTAGTAGTACTCAAGCAGTTTGCTAATGAGAGACTTCTTGTTTATTGTAAGAGGACATTTTCCTGTGTCCACGCATTAGCCTGTAGTTTCTTAAAACCGCATTCTTTATCAGTAATACGTGGAGAAAACCAGAACAAACTAAGCAAATCTCAGTTACACAGCTCCTCTTGCACATGAAGTTTTCCTGTTTTTTCCTTGGAGATTGTATTATAAGATACATTATTTAAGGAAACTTATGGTATGCAATAGTCAGTTTTGTTTTTACAACCACCTTCTAAAATAAGGATGCTCGAAAGCAGCTGTTTCTTACACAAAAAGGCATCACACTCTAAACTGGTCTAGTCAAAGACAGATGGGTTTTATCATTAGTGGAAGGACTTTTTAACTATTTTAAAAGATTAGTTTTATAAAGAACTTTATTTGAGTAAAGAATGATTTTAAATTATATTGCTTTATAAAAATATATATTACATATATATAAATGAACTATAATTACTTCAACAACAAATTGATTAAAATTGATTAAGTATTGAATAAAATTGATTAAAATTGATTCAAATTGATTAAAATATTTTCTCATCTATGTATGAACATAATTATTATATTTGTAAAAAATCTATAAATCTATATTTGTAAAAAAAGAAATAAATCTATATTTGTAAAAAAATCTATAAAATAAGCAAAAGCTGTATTTCTACATTTATCATTATTTAAATGCAATTTAAATTATTTCAACAATAAATGTTCCAAATGGAATACTTTTGCAGCTTATATGACTTAGGGTACGTTCAGTAGGAACCCTTAAGGAATAGGTGCACGATCGTTCCTGTCATTCCACGGACCATGGTCTCAGAATACAAGAACAACCAGGTGGAATAAAACATCCTCTCCTGTTTTCAGAAAAATATTACAACAATCCCAAGTCTCTTATCCAAGATCGAAATTCTTAGGAAAGATTTATGGAGCAACTGTTGAATTGGGCAAAGTTGTTCGGAATGGTTGTAGCTTGAGGGTTTCTAGAAAAGCATTTCTTAGCCTTGTGTCTTTGATCAGAGAGAAAGGTGAGTGTATCCAAATAAACAGCACAGCACAAACCTTCGTGGTTTTCTGTGTCACAAAGCGGATTGATCTCTTCGCTATGGTTAATGATTTGGTGCCCTAATTAATGGGCTCTATTGTCACCAGTCTCTAAGTGACCGACATCTGCCCAGAACCAGCTGTTGGGTGGCTCACACAGCGCCCAGCCTCCCTCCTCAGGGCTCCCTATCATCATCCATTCGTGCTCTGCTCTCCAGAAAAGATCCTCTGCCCATATCCCTAAAGTTTGCCAAGATCCACGAACTGCAGCTTCCCAACTTCAGTCTGGGCTGAACAATTCCCCCACATTATGGTTCTGCTGAGCCTGGGATAGCTCTGTTCTCCTGCAGCTCAGTAACGCCCCCAGCTCTCTAGCATTTAAAGAAGTAGGTCAGTTCTGACATGAAAACAGCCTGGGAAAGCTGTGGTGATTTTCCACCAAACTGTCATAACTCAATGGCTGATTCTTTTCTTCCCCTCTTTCTTTCTCCAGCTAAGCCAGTTCCTGGGTTTAATTCATATGACCAAGTCACTCGAGTTTTCCTCTGTGCCCTGAAACTACAAACATTCACTTCATGGAAATTTACAGCTCATTTGCCCCTCTCTCCCTGTTTCGTCTGGTTGTGGAGAGCCACCAAGAAGACCCATCCTCCCAGCCCGGGAACCTGCGTCCCAGTAGGGCTCTCCCCCCAGCTCTGCTCCCACAGCGGTGGGGCACTGGCTTTCAGGCAGCCAAGCCCAGCCTGAACACAATGCTCAGGGTGGGGTTACTGCAGATGGAGCTGATACCTTCAGGCCTGCAGGTTTCCTCCTGTGTGTATGGAGCCATGCTGTCTCCTTTCCCTGCTTTTGCTGGAAGCTTAGAGGAGATTTTCCAATGGAACAATGGCTCAGGAATAGTTTGTGTGCTTCTGTGCATTCACCTGATGGACCTGATGGCAAACCCTGCAGAAATTGCCTAAAAGAGAAATGGTGAGTGACCTTGAGCCACTGACCTGTTCTAAACACTGAGCTACCCAGTGTTTGCTGCTATTTTCATGGCTACCACAAATAGGTGCCCCACTGTGGGAGTGCTCTCTTTCTGGGGTTTGTTTTTTTTCCTTTTTATGAAAGATGGACTGACAAAGAAAGAGCTACAGAAAGAAGAGAGAAAAAAAGGGGGGAGAGTCACTTCATACAGCTCCTCCAGATAGCAGATACCCAGGCTCTTTCTCAGAGGTGTAAATCCACATATACTTGTTAAGGTCTGTGGAGTTACCATTCATTTACGCTGGCGGAGCTGCTGCAATAGTGCAGGGTAAGTGCTCAGGGAACAGGAAGGTTGCACCAGGATTATTAAAGAAGGCTGTCCTGAAAGGGAGATGTGTACAAATTCCTGTTGGGTTTGGGAGCTCATGACGGGACCAGTGCTTTGCTTGATGCTGTGGCTGTTCCTCCTGAGTGAGCTGAGCTGGGATCTCGCCTCTCACTTTTCTGTGGGCAACAGACCTCCACAGAAATCCTCTCTCCTTTTCAGGCATGGGGATGTGGTGCCAAAAAAGCTTCCAGTGAGGGGACTCACACCACAGAGGGTTAATGGACTATAGTTTCTGAGACAGTCCCGTGTTCATCCTTTTCTGAGGGCTGCGGTGCTGCTCATTAGAAGCAATTAATCTCCAGTGCTGTGCTCTCCTGTCAGCTCGTGCCGCCATCATGGGCCAACTCATCCGTGAAGAAGCAGCTGGGCATCCCACACTGACCAGCGTCTCCTCCTCTGATGCCTCCCTTCGCTCTTGTCCCTCACAGGTGGTTTGGGTAAATGGACATAATACATTGATGTCCATTAGTCACATCTAAGCCCTATGACTGAGAGGTAACCTGGACAGCTTCTGCTGCTGCTGAAAATTAAGCTTGTGATTGAATTAGGTGCATTTGGAGAGATGTGAGCCGTTCCCCACTGCTGGGGAGCTCTGTAGTCGCTCTGTAAGACAGTTAAAGAGGAAACAGCACACTGATCTGGGAAGTTTTGTCTGATAGCTCTTTTCCTTAACGTCAGGGCCAGCTGTAGATGATGTAAAACATTGCCATACCTCTCCAGAGACCTCTCTTCATGGACAAATTGTCATCTATCTTTGGCAGCCCTAAGACCATGGGAGAAGTTATTGCTCAGCCAGGTCAGAGGATGAGCAAATACCCTTCTGCCAAATACATTATTCCTGGGCCTCCATAGAAAACTGCTTTCCCTTCAGAGCTGGTTTTACAGGTAGCGCTGTCTGTCTGAGCAGTTCCCAGCACGTGGGCTGCATGTTGCAAGGCAGCTGCCAGCAACCATCCACGGTAGTAGCACTTGGTCTGATTCTTTCTCACCTGCTGCAATCCAAACCCCAGACAGATCACAGACATCACCTGAGACATTACAGTTATTTCTACAGCAGATCTCAGTTCTCCTGAACACCCCAGAAAACACATAGGAGACCCTGAAACTATCATCTAGGAAAACGCCAGATCTACTTTACCTTAGGTCAAAAAGTTTGATATTATCATGCAAAAATGCATGTCCCAATTAAGTTTGACACTCCCTGCCCCACCAGAGGCCCAGGGAATTGTGATATCCTCAGCTTGATTTGTTTGTCAGCCATGACTTTAATTTCTCCTTTTCACCAAACTCACTTGTTTTTCCTTTTTTCTTAGAGCTTCCATTTGCCGAGCTTACACGTCATTGAAGAGCAACTGCATTAGATGTAAAGACTACAAAACCCAGATATTAGGGCCCTGTTGTATGATAAAGATGTTTTACCAGCATTAGGAATCTGACTGGAGGTGGCCCATGGAGAGTCCCTGCTAGACACAGGAGCTGGACAGGAGCTTTCAGCCCAGACAACCTGTGGGAGGTGTCTGTAGCTCAGGCATAACCATGCCTTGTGTAACAGCTTGGAGTGGTAACCCTTAGACCTGCACCTACATGACTACTGTTTTGTTCCCTTCTCTTTTTAAGTTATGATGCATTTCAAGTGCATTTTTGAGAGAATTTCATATTGTTCTTGAAAACTTGTGTAACCAAAAGGATTGCAGTGGGGATTGCTGCTGCACTCTGAGCTGCCTCTGCTCTGCTCCCCCTGAAACCGCCACTCTGGGGCTTTGCCAGGGCCTTTGGGACTTGGGGGGGGCATTGCAGCTTCTGCCTGGTGGAGCAGGCAGAGTTCACTTGGCTGCTCACTAATGCCATGAGGATGAAATGCACCGCTGCCCTGTCACATTGCCCTGTCATGCTGCTGTATCCACTGGCTGCTTGGGAGCTGAGCTCTGCTCCAGTTCCTGCCACTGAGCTGAGGAAGAAGAGCACACAAGCCACTGCATCTCCTGCTTTTCAAAGCAGAAAAATATCTTTTCATATGAGACCATTTTGACTTGAGCTGATGCGCCCAGCGCGTTTGAGCACTGAAAGGCTTATTTAACAAGTGCCCTTGTAGAGTGCAGGCTGCACCCATAGTGCAAGGGGAGGTGCAGGGGCGATGGTTTTGGCAGCATCTCCTTCCTGCCCTGCAACCGGTGAGCCCAGGAGCCGAACGCCAGGAGCTGACCCTCGGCAGCTGGCACGGCAGGAGGGACGGCAGCATGGGCAGACAGACTTGTGCATGCAAGCTGCCGTCTCCTCGCCTCACTAAGCTGGTCGGCATCCTGATCCACGCTCCTCCCCGGGGCCTGGCGATGCCGCTGCCTTCTCCTGTTGCTGCCAGAGCCCCTCACCAATCCTGCACCCAGGCATGCTCCATTCCCTCTGCATCTCCAAGGGGTGTATGCAGGGGCAGAGACGTCACAAGGGTGGGGGGAGAAGAAGTTCAAAGGTTTGTCAAGCAGAGGCCATGGAAAGAGGTGTGGTGGGAAATTAATAATAGATTTTGCAATGGCGAGGGGGAGATATTTCTGAATGTGGAAGAAAAATGCTCATTTAGGGAAATCCTTCTTGGTTTGGAGCTCTTCTGCCTGCTTGGTGGCTAAATTCCTACTCCTGCAGTTTGTATGTAGGTAGCAGTTCCACGCAGTGTCTTTTGTGTTTAGGATCAGGAGTTACAGCTTTCTCCCAGTATTGAGCACAGGCCTGTGAAGAGGCTGAGTCTCCCAAGCTGAATCTTCCTTTTTTTTTTTTTTATTTATGTGTTTTTTTAATTGATGTGGTTTCCATTAGCTTCCAGCTGCTGTTGAGGAACAGTCTGGAATGACTCATGACAGTCTCCAGTTGTCCCTTACGATGTCTGCCCTGATGTGGATGGGATGTCTGTGCTTTGCAAGCCATACAGAGGAATAGGAAGCCCGGGTGCACAGAGGAGGCTAATCACCTTCCTGGGAGCAGCTCCCATCCCATGCTGGCACCCTGCCAAGAGCACCTCATGGGTGGGAGAGGCTTCGCTGGGGTGGTTTGCAAGGGTGGCTAAGTGATGGGCCCCATTGTGATGACCTCTCTGCCTGGTTGCTCTGCAGGGAGCTTCTCTCCCTCTTGCTGGAGGAAAGCTGCCCTACCATGCCAGAGGCAGCCATCCGCATTGCCAAGGGTGCAGTGCAGGAGGTGGAAGGATGGGGAGGCCATCGGGTGGGGGGAAGAGCAACTATTTACCTCTCCTCTGCTCGTTAGTCTGCCCAAGTGCTATGTCTGTCCAAGAAGAGTCTGCTTGAATCAGTGGGTTATGCTTAGAAATAAGTGCAATGCAAACACAACAGAATACAGCTCTCTAGTGGTACTCCAGGCACTACCCCTCCTTGGCTTGCAGGAGCACTGATTTTACCTAATGTCTGTGCTGGGCCAAGTTCTTCTCTCAACTTAGGTAATTTTTGCCCGACTGTTCCTCAGACCACCTTCTCTTTCTCTTTTTGCCTTTTGCCCATCAGTTCCTGGGTCATTTGGGTTTGGAGCAGTGAAGAGCTGCAGTGAACCTGCTATGGGCAGCTTGCCCTGTGTGGAGCTCAGGGGCTGTAAACTTGCCTAAAAACCAAAAGAACAGTGGAGAAATAAGGGTAGCCTGGCCGTTATCTGTCGATTTCCATTATAAAGGAGCAACACAGACCATGGCAGTATTTCAGTGATGTAACCGAGTCCTGTACCCACAGGCAGAATTTGGCCCTCTGTGTCCTGGCACAGAAGATGGAGCGAAGCCATAGGAGTAGGTTCAACAAGGTGAGTACATGAACTTGGTTTGTTGGGATATAATTCTCAGAGTTAAAATGCATGAACAGAGATTTTACGCTGAAATCTATGATTTCCTCCAAATTCTCTTCTTTTGTGCCTTCTGCATGTGAGCTTTTGTTAGTCAATTGCTACACAGCATTTTACTGTGTGTCTTTTGTGCAGTGGTCCTTTCAGCTGTCATGCTCTGATCACATTCAGCCTAGATGTATAGAGCATTTGTTGTTTGCTTTGGGAGTTTTTTAATGAATGTTTCATTTAATATTCAGCTTTACTTGCCATTTGTCAGCAAGATCAACATCCCGTTGAACTTCACTTGGAGCAACATCAGTGTGTCAGTTATGGGTCCATGTCTCGTTTCATCTATAGTTGCAAATAGGCCACAGGACCGTCTGTGTCAGGCATGTATAAGAGTGAAGATAACAGAAGTCTAAATACAGACCATAATGGAAATTACCCTCCTTTTCCTTTCCTTCTCATTTCAGGCTCTGACCCACTTTCCCCCCATATCTCATGTCTAGTAAACATCTTGAGCTCCATCTAAGGGTGTCCTGTCAGGGGGAAAAGGGAATTATGTTTGCTTTCTTCCCTTGTTTATGCTGCATGGAGCAGGCCTAAAAGGTTTTCCCTTCTTTATCCAATAATATTCTCTTGCTTTCTTTTTATAATAACTCCAGGGCTTGTCCTAATAGACTTGCTGGATAACTGAAGTAATACAGATATAAATGAAAACTGCTTTGCTGAGAGGAGTAACGATTTTTCGTTAAGACTATTAATGTCCTTTGGGGACTTTTATTCTGTTTCATTGAAATGCCTAAAAATATGTAGGAGAAAATATACTCTTGTACATGACAGGATAATTTTTCCAACTTAGCGAAGATTTGGGCAATCACTATCTGAGACATCCTGCAAATTCTTCAGCAAAAATAGGGAAAGCCAAAATTGACATTTTCCATATATTTTACTTTTAAGGCTATAAGAAGCAGTCCCAATCCTCTTATGCCTTGTTTTTATATAGAAATAAAAGCACAAGCCAATTTTATTGTTTTCCTTGGTAGGTCACTGCTAACAAAGCGGTTTTTTTTTTAAATCCCTGCAACTGCTACTAATCCTGACCTGATTTGGAGCCTTTTCAAAGCACACAAATAAAACCAGGTTGACAAAGCTCGGCTCAGAGGCTGGTTTGCCTTCATTTATCTCAACTGGGACTGCCACAGGGTCAGGAGGAGCACCACCAAACTGATCAGGTAGCAGCGTTGCTTTCAAGAATACTTTACTACTCTGGAGCAGCAGCATCAAATTGTATAAACTTCCTGGGACTGCTGGTGTGTTGGCCTGGGCAGTAGCAATTGCTGTACGTGAACACTGACCTCCAGAAGCACTTTTTCTCCTTCTCTTTCCCTCTTAGCATTTTCTTAAGTTTTCTCTTTCCAATACCCATGTGTGCCTTTAGTGCCTGCAGCAGTGACTTACCCTAGTATATTTTTTTCTTCTGCACAGTCCTGACTGTTATTTCAAGGGGAGTTGAAGCTCTATATAAAGCCCTGGGAAAGGGCTCCCCTTTTGCTATAGAGGCTGCAAATCTGCCATATTTGTTCCATGTTACAGTAGGACTGCCGACCCACTTGTTGTCATTCTGGCAGGTTCAGTAACTCTGGGAAAGGAGGTCAGAATGGGCAAATGAATTGACATTCAGTACAGTAATAAATGTCCTGTCTATAAACTCCCCTCACATACATATTCCATTTTTTGCAGCATTTGTCATGTAAATGAGGCAAGCTGTATTGAGAAAGGAAATTGGGAATGATGGGGAAGGGGGAAGAATGATGATCAAGTCACAGGTCATGTCAGTGATTAAATTAACAGCATGTGCTTGTGTGGATGTGTTTCAGGATTTTGTTGCATCAAGAAAAACCACCTCAAGACCATCTCAAGTAGTTTTGGGACACTGATGAATTCTTATTGCTCTTCCCAACCCGTGTCTCTAAACCCAGAGCTATTAAAAAAAAAAAAAATCATGAATCTCACTGAAATATCAGTATTGTACGTATGACCTGCTCTCTCTCATGCTCCTCCTGTAATTCACTCCATGGTCCTTCTTCAGAAGTGAGTGCTGACAGTGTTGTTACTGCCTCCCCCCCTGCCAATCACCCTTTTCACAAAGGTTCTCCACTTGAACTAGAGAAAAGACATTTCCTCCCTAAAAGACCAGAATTTTATCCTTGTCACAGAGCTTTTACTACTGTATAATACACAGTAAACATCTAATATGTCTTCTTGATTCAAAAAATCAAAGCATTAATATCCCCATCTGTCAGAGATTACACGTAAACATTCATTCCTCCCAGGATGTGATGGACATCCACATTCCCTTTCATATAAGCACTGCTACCTCTTCTGTCCTAACATTTCAGCCAGGGCTGCAGCCTTGAAGAGCGTTTCAGAAGATACTCACTCTACTGATTCATTCTCACAGAGAGGTAAATATATACATAAGCATAGACTTGAACGGGGGTTTCCACAAGTCATCATGTACTCAGTATCCGAATAATATTCAAGTGCCATAATATGAAGCTGATCTTAAGGAATCATAATAATTTCAAACCTTGGGGCTGTTTTCCAGCAAACAGATTAGATCCCTGCAGCCCTATGCTGTTTTCCCCGTACATTTCAGATTCTCTTAGCTCAAAACCTTGCTCTGTGCATTTTCTGTGATGGTTGTCATTGGTCCATTAATTCTAGCAGCTCCAGGGTAAATTCTGTGCCTTCCTGCAGCTCCATGGCATTTAATTTGTCCTGATCTACATAATCCATCTGTCCCCTGATCTGAGAACTGAGCCCTAGGTGCCAGGGAGCTGCTCTGAAAGGCACGGACAATAACCATGCATAATTTCTGGACTTTTTTTTCTTAGCATCTGATTAAATTAATGTGAGTCTGTCCATGAGTCATGTAATGGGTGTCTGTTTAATGTACGGCTTCTCAGCCATGGCGCCTGTTTCCGAGAGCTGATAGGTATCAGTAAATGGAGTTACAGGTGCTTGGTTGGTCTCAGGATCTCATCTGAAGTAGTGCAGTAGTTCCTTGGTGTGGCCAAAACCTACATGCAGTGCCTCTTTGCCTCAGAGAATGGGATAGGGTTGGGCCCATGGGTGCCAGCCCATCTGGTTTCTTCATCCTGAGGACTATAGCAGCAGCTAAACCAGAGGGAACCATCAGCTCAGACAGGGGGACCTCCAAGAGAGACAGTCCTGCATTCAGGGATGCTGCAGGCATGGGCCCGAGCACGCTGGCACTGACACAGGCTTCCTGGACCCAGCTCTCAGTGACCTGATCATGGGAGCACTGGCAGTCTGCAACAGATCTGCTCTGGTTGAGTGGTCTGAGTCCCTGCTCAGATTCCCATACCGGACCTCATCTTAAGTACTGGAAAAAAATGATCTTTGTGGTGTGGCCTTCTTTTTATGTACAGTTTATTATGTTTTTCTGCCAAATAATCTTGCTTTCTTTAAAATCTACAAAGATTTGTGGTATCTGAACCAGATGGGCTAGAGGAGCTGACATCCCCTGTCACCATCACAGCAATATCTGGCTCTGGCCTGCTTGTGGAAGGCATTTAATCAGATACTTACAGTGTATTTGTCTGCAGATGTGTTTACACAGTGGAAGCTCTCCCCATGTTCCTCAGAGGCTGGTGTTATTGGATTTATGCTTTTTTAATTTTTTTTAATTTTTTTTTATTTTTCATTCATTTTTTCATTCATTTTCATTCATTTTCATTCATTCATTCATGAAAACATTCAGGATGTTTTCATTCCTGTAAGCATGGCTGTAGGAGGACAGAAGGCTGAGAACAAGTAGCAAAACACAAGAGCATGCAGCATGTTGGATCTTAGCGAAAGATGCACAAAGACGCCCAGTACAATTAGACCTGTTGGACAAGCTCAAAGCTTCCCCGGCTAATATGCAGCCCACAGGGGTGCTCTGTAAAAAGCAAACCAGACAAAGAGAAAGAGGATGTGTTCACTTCTTATAAGTTGACTAAAGGTAATTTTTTTTCCCATTATCATTTTAAGGCAGTTGCTGCTGCTTTAAAACTCTTCCAGCAAGGACAAATCATGTTTTTTCCCTCCCAAAATTGTCTCCCTCCAGCCCACTGTGTTGAGCCAGCAGGCATAACCTGGAGTTTCACAGTCTTGTGTTTGGAGGGGATGGGGAGGACTCTGTGGCTGAGCTCAGCACCAAACGTGTGCAAACAGCTCTCCTCATTGCCCTCACACTTTCTCCTCAAGTGAGCATGATGCTGCCTCACTAAAAGATCTTTGAAGTCTTTGCTCAGGAGTCACTCTGGTGTGGTTCTGTGTTATTGAAATGACAGTTTTGTGTTGAAAATTTCCTTGCAACCCACTTTCCTGTCAGAGCAGGCATGACTGGTTGGTTTCCAGCTTTGCACATCATTGAGGCCTGTGCTAACCTTGTTTCTTCACTGACTGCTTCAACACTGCAGGGAAATGGATGTAAGAGGAGACCAAAAGAACTAGGACAGGAGATAAATACCAGGAAATAATAGCTTGTAAATGAAGAAGGCCTCTAAGGAATCACATGGACATGGGTGTAGATTTGCATGAAGTAACAACAGCAAAACAGACCTTGCAATTAAGGAAAATGAAATCTAGGTGAAATTTCAAGTTGGGGGATTCTTCTCCTGATGCCCGTGCCTCCTGGGAGCAATCAGTCCTTGAAGCCATCTGCCCTGGAGAATCCCCAGCTCACAGTTTCCTAGCTATGAGACGCAGCAAGGGATTTGGTTTCTAATCAAGCCTGTAGCTTGTAAGACTTTTTCTTACCCATAGATCTTTGAGTTTTTCTTGGTGGCAGAGAAAAACTGCCCTGGCCTCTCCAGAACCTTCCTCCTGCTGCTTCAGCCATACAGGTGAGGCCACATGGGGTCCACATCCTTAGGATCTTACTACACCATCAAGATGTTAGTCTTCTAATGGACTGCTTATATCATGTACCTCATAGGCAGCACAGCTGCTGGTGCACAGCAGCAGGGCCAGCCTCTCCCTCTCCATGTCCAGCCTGCATGTCAAGCTCTCCATGTCCAGCTTGCAGCACACCAGCATATCAACTAGCTGGGCTGATTTGGGGTAATTGGCCTGTTTGGTCTGGGAGAGGGTGCACACCTTACAGAGGAGAATTAGAGGAAGAAACAGACAATCTTGTGGGTCACAAAATGACTGCACGAGAGGACTGGCCTATTTCCAGAGGTGAAGGGGAGAAGTGATTTTGACAGGACAGGTTGGAGTCAAAAGGAGGAGCGTTTGCAGTCCCGTGCTCTCTTCATTGGATTGTGGAGGTTTAGGCTACATCTGCACAGACCCACAAGAGACAGTTCACATCATATATTGTGCTCCCAGATGTATCTTCAGAGTAAGCCAACTGGTTCCATCCAAGGTGAAACCCACAGCCAAGCCTTAGCATTCTTCCTTGGCTCATCCACTTCATCAGCAGAAGACCTGCCTCTGGACAATATCACCCCATGGTGGCAAACTTAGCACAGGACTCTATTGTGCATCAGGATCCTCTTTTCTTCCTCTACAACCCTTCTTGGAGAGCAAGACACCCTCAACCCTTCCCTTCCCACTTCTGCCATGGCTCTAGGACATACATCACTGCTACTCTGCTCCAGCCTTTCATTGAAGGAGTGCCAGGGAGTCCTGCAAGGCACAGTGTTGGCAGGAAGAGGTGTGTGGGACCTGGCTGCATCCCTCCCCATCCCTACTGTGGTGCAGAGAAGCTGGGCACATTTCAGAACTAGAGGAGAAGGAGAGGATCCTGAGAGAGAGCAAGGCCAGACCCCAGGCGTAGAAGGGAACACCAGGCTGCTGTGAATACAGTGGCAGTAGCTGTCCCCTAATAATACTGCTGGGTTTAGGCATTTTATGTGTTTTGCATTATAACACCACAGTGTTGTTGATAAATGCCCCATCACTAAGGATAAAAGCATTGCTGCAGCTTGAGATCACTGTGTTTGGAGGTGTGTTACCCTGGGGTTGTTTTTTGCATTTTTAGGATGGTTGTGCTAATGTCTTTGGGTCAGTCTGCCCAAATTCAAGTTCCACTGCTGTACCACATGCTTGCTGGACTTCAGCCAATGCCACACGACATGACCAGTGCCTGTCTTTGTGCTTTGATTTAAGGAACTCTCATTACCAGGGGGAAAACAGATGCTTCCCATCCAGACTAATCAGGGAAGAAGTTTCACCCAGGGGATGCATCAGTTTAAAAATAGTTTAAATGTAATCAAATTGGTCAAGTTTGAGGACCAGCAGAGCTCTGCCATGAGGGGCAAAACAAAGGAGCTGAATAAAAATACTAAAATCTGTGCTCACATGTGATTGTGGGGACTGTGCTGTGCACTTTACTATGAACTGAAATACCCGGAGGATAAAACAGCAGCTGGGATTAAAACAAAGATGGCATCAATCCAAAGTCCCAGTAAATCACGTGGGATTATTACTTCGCTAGAGATTTTACTGGTGTGGAAACAAAAGAAAGTAGGAACTGATTTCTGCTAAACAAAGGAGTTAAGAGAAATCTCCAGCAAAACTAAGCCCTTGTCCTGCAAAATCTCTACCCATTTATTAACCCTGAAATTAACAATGTATGAAACTCTAAACCCACTGTTCCCAAACAGGATTGGGGTCTGACAAGGGCTGCACCAGTCCGTAAGGGATTATTTCCTCCATGCAGTTTATAATATGACGTACAAAGGAGGGGAACTAATCAAATGTGCCTATATTTCTCATAAACAAAATTTCCTTTTCTGTTTATACAGACGTTGAATGGGAACACAAAGAAAAGCAAGCATTTGGTATGTTAGAGAAGAAAGTCAGCAGAGGTGAGAGGGAAGGAACATGTGCTAAAAAAATAGGATCTAAAAGAGAGTCTTAAAAATACACTGGAGCAGAAGTGTCAGAACAGTCCTTAAAATAACCTGGCTGATGGGTATGACAAATGATACCGAACTAGTGTTTGCTGTAATCAGGTGTCCAGATGAAGCATCCCCCTTTAACCACATTCCCTGGGAGGCTTCTGTCTGGACCACTTTCTAGAAACCAGCCAGGCCTCCTAGCTGGTACCATATGACAACAGATGTTTACCAGCACCGTCTGAGAAACGAAGTTGTGCAAGCCAAACTCCCAGTAAACACATCGTGGTCCCCATCAGCATCAAATAAGTGGGAAGACTGGGTTTTGTCAAAGAGAACAAGGACTGAAGAGCGATCAGGAGTGGACCAGTACTGTCTCCTTCCACATCGGATGCGAGGGCTGACTGGAGCCTGCTGGATGTCTCAGGTGCTGCTTTGTCTCATTGCTTAGGCTGGGGTAACTTTATTGAGAACTGAAAGTAATTCTTTCAAAAATGAGAACTAAGCCATCCCCAGTTATCTTCATCCACCTTTGCAAAGGCTAACAATGTATTTCAGAGGTTATTAGGAAATCAGCTGCTTTATAGGTTTTTTTGTCACAGCTATGGCTGAATGTGTCTTGGGCTTCGCTTTGGTAAGAAGCACAGATTAATCCCATGCTACTCTTTCTACCAAGGCTCCAGCACAAATGATTCAAAGGAAACTGTTAGTGCAGACTGCATTGAACCTTGCATTAATTGAGCTTGCTGCAAGGCAGGCGTATACAAAGTGGCTGCAAGTCAAGTATCACTCGAAGAGGGGAATGTGAGTATTCTGGGGTGAGAATAATCTGGCCACACACCAGGTTTTTGTTGAATTCATTGACTGACACCTTAGAGCCAAAGTACCAGGAGTCCAAAAGTCTGAGTAGGACACGTGGGACATGGGAAATGGATACTGTGAAAGCCTCCATCTACATAACTGCAGTATCTAATTGTGAAGGATACTTCAGTGTAATGCCATTCATATGAAGCGCACACCAACTATACCTATCTTAAGATTTCATATCATCCTTATCATGGTATTTGAGCCCTACACAGGCAATGCTATTAGGAAACTCTAGAAAATATGTGTAGTTAATCCATGGATTTTTCCTCTCCCTGTGGTAGGAGGGCTTCAGTTTTTCTGCCTTTTTTCTTCTCCTCTTTTAAATCCTTCTCTGTTTGGTGAGTTGGTTTTACTGTGTAGTTATGCTACCAATGGCGAAAAAGCTGTTGTGGGTGGTTGATGATCAGCAACTAGAATTCACAGTTTCTCTTACAAATGTGTTTAATAGTTCAACCCTTTGACCAAGAAGGTAACTTTAGATCATGATGATTAATAAAAAAAAATTTAAAAAAGAGTGCATTAGACTGTCTCTTTTTTGTAGCTTCATGCTCCTATTGGAGTGCATCTAACCAACAAGATACAGAATGAAATTCAGGTCCTGCCTTTCCCATCTTGGAGTCTCTGGAGCATATGTGTGTACTTCGTACAGCCATGGTTTCCTTTGCTAAATATTCTGTGCAAGTCAAAGGCACGTATCCATAATCCTACTCTGTTTTATCACTGTTGTAATAGCATTTACTGGAAAGCACATTAGGAAAATATAGTCTGGGCTAACTTCATTCTTTCAAAAACCTGCAATTTAACCTGGGTGTCAGAAGATGGCAGCAGTAAAGCACAATTTTTGCCTTTTTTTTGTTCACAGGCTTTTGTTTCAAACCATGGTTTTGCTCCAAAAAGAGGCAGATTTTTTAAAACGTGTCATTTTTAACAGTAGCATCAAGCATTCTTCTAGTAAATGTGAATGCATGACTGCCTTTCATCCTAATGGAAAGCAGTACCAAGAGCAGAATACACCTTATTAGATGCAAGCACACTTTTAGAAAAATCATGTTGCTGTGTTTTCTTTGGAAAACCAATGTTCCATCTTATTCGTAAGAAAATTTCCATAAACGTCCATAAGGTGAACTGAATTTCAAGGATCATTTCTTTTAAATAACAATTTAAAAAATCTATTTGTATTGCAGGCATTTCTCCCAGTGAAGACTACATTTTAAAGCTCAGGAAAAGCAGAAAGTCTGCAGTGGGAATATTCGTCAGTTGATGAATGTTCAACAGTTTCACTCCATGTTGAAGGTCTTTGGCTGTGAGTCTTGTCAGTTTCACCCACAGCTTAGCAGGGTGTCAGCTATCACAGGACACAGTGATGCCAAGAGACAAAGTGTGTTTGGTTGAGGCTGTTATCACAGAAAGAAAGGCCAAGAAATGAGGCGTTGAGGCTGTTATCACAGAAAGAAAGGCCAAGAAATGAGGCAGTGTCACTGAGTCTGTGTCCCCTTCTGCAATAATAACTTCATATGGTTACTAGACCATATCCTCAAGGTTTACTATTTGACATGACTGTCAATATGCTTGCTGAGCTTTGGCATGACAAGGCCTGCCCTTCTTCAAGTTCTGATCTAACCAGTTGCCTTACTTTGCTGGTATCCTCATGAATGTCATTGCATTTCACTCTCACTTCAGAGAGATTTGAAGTAATTCTGTCTACTCTTTTCCATCACTTTAAGGGGACAGTCCTGGGAGCACTCCTGTGTGATGCAAACCAGATGCTAGGTTTGACAGCGTGTGATATTGTCCGTGGTATAAAACCAGTGCAATATGTCTATAGATTACAGTCGTTTTATCTCCTCTGCCATGTACCTCACTCTCTTTACTTCAGTGGGGAGGATTTGCCCCAGAATGTCTTTCAGTAATTATACTGAAGAACCAGGTGCTTTTTTCTAGGCAGAGCTCCTGAAGTGCTCTGGCTGTGCAATATGTCATTGCAGTATGCCCTTCCCTTGAGAATGATGAACCCAGGACAGTTTCTTCTCCCTGGTCCGAAGCTACTGCTTTTGTCTGACAGACAGGATTCGTATGTCCCCAGTTCACTGCTGAGGACAGTTGTAAGTCACAACTATGCAGTTATTCATCCTGTATAACAGAAACATGTAACCTTATTCATTACTGAGTTATTCCAGAGTTATAACAATATGACTCAATTTATTTTATGAAGACCTGCCTATTGCTTGCTTTAATGAAGATGCAATAGATCATGATGACACAAGCTATAAAAAATATCAGCATGGTTTGAGTAGTCTATTGGTTACACAAGAGAGAGAAAAGGCTGTTCAAGTAGTGGTATCATCGTAAGTCCTGAGAACCAGCTAAATTTCCAGCTGATTTTTAGAGGTACTCTGAACTAGTATTTAAGAAAAAAATGGTTTGTAATCAAAAAGACAAGTTATGTCAGAGATGTGGAGACTTTCATCATTTACATTTTACAGCGTGTATTTTAAACTCCTAAGAGTTGTAATCCTGTAATACAAATTTGCATAAAACATAAACATCTAAAGGTAATGAATGAATATATCTCCATAGACTTGTGGAGAGGGGAATTTATGAAATCAAAGTAGAGTGCACTATCATTCAGTTGCATATCTTTCTTAGATATATTGGCTCTGCACATGACTACAGGTAGGATTGAATGATCTTCCCTGTCTTGCTTTATTTAAAACAAGCTTCAAATCACATTTTCTCAGTAGAGAGAGCTTTTATGTAATATATGATTGTTATCAGTAATAACAATTGAACTAATCCCTTCTTTATTCCACTCAGCCAGTGGGGCCAGACAATAAAGTAACTGTCTCCCTTTTAATTTAATTTTGGGAATCATAGGAATCATTGGTGCTATTTGGCAACGTCCCTGCAAAGAAGGAATATATATTGTTGAAAAAAATGAAACAAAATCCCTGTACACTGATGCTATCTTGATAATGCCTAAAAATCCATCTATGTGGCAACTTTCATTTTCTGATCAAATCAAAATATGTGAACATTACCTATAAAAATGTTCATAAAAACTTAGATAGATGTATTTTGAGTTTTGCCTGGGAAAACTACTCAGTCGCTTATGACGCTAAAGAAATATATTAATAGACTTTTCCTATTCATCCAATCAGAAAGTGATTATCTTCAAGACAGGTGGTTGAAATTCCATCGAGGTTCAAAATAGAAAATGATGTAGCTTCTCCATCAGACGTCTGGCAAATGTTCCCGTATAGTAAATGGATCCCAGTGCCCTGCAGAGAGAACACTTCACTCAGTATAAGCTGGGATGTATTACAACAGCTTAAACCACTCTTATTTATATTGATGTCCTTGGGGAATGATCAAAAGTTCAAGTTCATGGACAAACTGGCTTCTCAATGTGTGTGTCCTCAGTCTGTAAGGCCTTGATCCCTCCAGCTCCCTTTCAGTGCTGAGCAAGTGGTGCACTTGAGTCAGTGTGTTCCCAGTCTGGCCATGTGGAACAAGATAGATGCAGGAGGCCTTTATTTTGATTTTCCCAATTCCTTCTTTTTCCACAGAACATGCCACTGCCTGTTCAGCAGTGATGTTACACGTGGAAACACCTGCAGACTATTGTGCAAGTGCAGGTCCAGCGAGGCAGGGGCTGTCTTTGAGGCAGAGTGGGATCTCTCTTAGAGCCACATAACCACTGAACCAGAAAAACCCTTAGAGAGATGCTTAGGAAGTTTAGAAATAAATGTTGAGCTTTGGGTTTGGGTATGCATTCCAGGCTGAGCTACTGACTATGGAACAGAAAGGAATTTGAGAATCCTGTCAATTATCAGACAATTATTGCAGATTGACAGTAGTGCCACTGGTTCTTTATGTCTACAAAATCTGAGAAAAATATCTTTTACACTGAGAGATACTACTGCAGAAATTTTATTTATTGGCATTGCACACATGGGAAGAACTTCACCACCCACAGGCAAAACTGGTGAGCAGCTGATGACATGTAATCAAGGCCTTAAGAAACTATCTATCTGTGGCAGGCACTTGATTACAGAGTACAGTGCAGTGATTACAAGCCAAGGTACCCCCAGATCATAAATCCGATTAGGTACATTTTAAGCTCTAAGGATTGTTTAAAAAAGTCATCTGAGCCAAATCTACATTCAGTATTCAGAAATAAACCCCATTTCTCCACATATGGCTAAAACTTCAAAGTGATAAGAATTTGCATATGTAATCTTTACCTTGTTCAGGAGGACATTAGCTACACACTTGCATTGCTGTTAAATGGTTAGGCTTTTCCATAACACAGAGGAGAATATTATAACTGGTGGCAATGTAGACTCTGCCTGCAAGGCCTGGAATATTGCATTTTCCATGTTTGCTTTGATTGGTTGGTTGGAGTTGTGAAAATAGGATGTGACATCTGCCTGGGCATGTGTGTGCAAAATAGCAGCTGTGTGAGATGTGATAGGCAATAATTGGCTGCCTGCAGAGCAAGAAAACACCCACATAAGTGACGTTTCTCTCTTCTAAAACATTAGGCAAGGAACCCTTCCAACAAGGGGCAGGCAGCTTCTCAGGAAACAACTGTCAAATCTGCTTACCTCATTGTGTCTTATTAAATTGGGAAATGCAACTCTTCTAATCATTAGTTCAGACAGCACATCATCCCACCATCCATCAAGATGGTATTATTGTAATGTGTTATTTGTGTCAAGTGTTCACCATAGTGGAGTTCTTGGAGACTCCTGTAACACAACCTTTTTTCTTTTCACAGAAGAGCAAAGAAACTATTTAAAATTTGTGATTCTTATGAAAGAAAGAGAAAACAACACAAAAAGCATCATTATATTGCCAAATAAATCCATAATGTACCTACTCTGTTAACGCTGTAGGCTCTTCAAACCCTTCTGCCACAACAAGGATATGGAAGAGTCAAAGGGAAGCAGAAGAGATCAAAGGAATGGCATCTCTATTAGGAATGAATATATCATCTAAGTGTCTTCAAAGTAGAAGAGAGACAACTTGGGGAAGGGAGCAGAACCGTATTGGTCTACAAAGTCTGGATGACGAGAAGAGATTAAGCATGGAGTGTTATTCACCATTTCTCATGATTCAGAAATCCTAGCTATAAAATGAACTTGTGATGTTCAACACTGTTCAATTCCAAACAGTCAAAACGATGCACTTTTCACATAGTACACGGCCAGATGGTGGAACTCATGCCATAGAGTACTTTGAATGCTGAATGGTGACTTCGCTCCATGAGTTTGTACAAGATAAAACTGCTGACAACAGAAATAACTACTATTGCAACTCCCTGATGAGGAGCTTCTCTGGATTGCTGAAATGCGGAAGGTGCCGTGTTCTTATGCTCTTCCTTAAACACTGACTTCTATGAGCTAGCTGAATCTTTAATGTAAGCCAATAGACTTATACCACTGTGTGTTCCAATGGTGTAAATAATGTTTTACTTTTGCTATTATTGGCAACGATAATGGAAATGTCAAAACAGTACCTTACATTAATAAATGTAAGTCACTGTGTGGCACTGGGCACAGCCTCTTGCATGTCCTTCATATTAGAAATCTGTTGTGATAACATCTCAGCGAGTGACTGAAGGGTTTGATGTATGATTATACACTGTTTTGAAAGTTCAGAGTTGCTATAAAAGTACTGATATAGGAGTCTGAGACCATGTGAAATGAAATTAGGCTCTCGGTCTCACTGCCAGAGGGGAGCAATATAAACTTATCCAGGAGCCACTGGCAGTTTCTGAAGGAAAGGCTTAGGCTGTCACAAAGCTGCTCTATTCCTTCAGATCCATCAGGTCTGGGGCAGGCTGGTGATGCTAACTGGGAATACTTGTGTTAAATGTGCCTGCGCTGCCCACATTCAGCAAACACATTTCTTTTCCATTCCCTCCCCCAAGCCCCAAAGTTCATTTGGAAGCAATAAAAAAAAAAAAATCAAAGGAAAGTCCCTTCCCTGCAAGTGAATGCCCTTGCTGAACTTTTGCTCCCAACATGCAAGTCATGCCTTAGCTCTCACAAGCAATGTAGGTCAGTGTAATGCAGGGATCATGCCAAATACCCCTTACCTGTCCTCCCTGATAGGCATGTTATTTTTTCCCAGCTGAAAATGCTAGACTGAAATTTGGCAAGAATACAAATCAATCAGACACAGGCTGGTAATGATGATATCACAGGGTGTCCTGAAGCTTCAAGTTATGAACAGCACAGCAAAATCATTAGCATGTCAAAGTACCACAGCCCAGAATGCATACAGACCAGCATAAAGAATTAGGGCATGAAAGACAGCTTATGTGGAGAGTCACTGACAAAGAAAAAAAGAGAATACTGTGCTTGGGGCAATTTTCATTCATCAGAGTCTTGTCAGTATAGTTAGAGACTACAGAATAAATGTGTCTAACCACGTTTTGTTTGGCCACACTAAAAAGCAAAGGTTATGAGGGTATCCCTCATTTTTTCTACTCAGCAGACACAGATGTGCATAGGACCCTTTTCTCTGCCTCATCAGCAACTTCCTTTCTACTGTATAGTACATGATGACATAAAATATAGCAAAAAGCATAGCAATTGGTCCATTTTCTGACCCTCCAGATTGATGTATTTATACAGTCAGGCAGTGTGAATCACTGCAGCCTCCCTGAAGTCGAGTAGTATTGATTTAGAGTGTTATGTCTCCATACTAAAGGCACATGCAGTCATGCTGCAATCTGCCAAGGTGGTGCCATAACTGTACAGGTGATTTTGAGAATATTCTTCTCCTACAGATATTAGTGGTGAAAAGTGACCTAACAACAGTCCCTCTGAGTCACTGGTCTATCTAGGGTCATTTCAGTGCAACGGTGTGCTTGGGTGCTATATACAATGTTTTCTAGGCAAGACATAAAACTGTGATTTTGCATTTACAGTAACTATTCCATGAAGAAGTGTAACGCTTATGAAGTCTGGCATCCTACTTACATCACAAACTGGAAAATTGCCACTCTGCCTGTTAGAAGGTTTGCTTGCTTCCAGTGCACGGTTCATTTTGAGCCCTACACAGTCACACATTGTTGCTGGGTGTAATTAGACAGCTGCTTTCTTTTTCCCCTAGTTCGATGGCAACCTTGTCTCCCGTTGGAGGTAGAGAATACGGTATGTCCTGCTTTAAGCTTGATAAATATCTCTGAATTCAGGTTGCATGGCTTTGGCAGCACTACCATTTTTATCTGTGCAAAGTAACATGAAGTGAGAGATTGTTTTACTGACATTAATGTTCAGTGGAACTGGAGCAGGCCGGTATGAAAAATGGATGTTAGTTAACTAGCAGGTGTTAGGTATGAGTAATGAAAGAAATGTGGGAGGCAAACTTTGCCCACTTACTTTGTGTAATACTTGTATCTCTGCAAAGAATGGCCTCTTTGTGCAGGCATAAGCCTTGTATTCATTTCCTGCTCTGATCTTATCTAGAGAATTTGAGTGACCCTGATATGCCATTAATTTTGGGTCCTTATACACTGAACTACTTCTTCAGTTTTGATTCATTTGGCAGTACTGGTCATCCCATTTTTCTCCTTCATAGACAGATCAACACCCTGTAATATCCTTGGGCTAATTTTGTGTGTAGGTCATAACACAAAGCAAACTTGATCTGGTAATAACAATCACAGCTTTTGAAATGGGGCATACCATAATGCGGTCATACGTGTCGTCAGACATACACTGCTCTCAGCCTGCAGTAGTCTCAGAGTTTGCTATTTTAAAAATACAAAGACTGTCTGTCTAAAGCCTACCTATATTCTATAGTCTAAACACCATCTATCTATAGTCTACTGTACAATACTTCTAATTTACTTCTGCAATATAGATTTCCCGATGAAGTAGAACCAAGATTCTCAACTATTTGGGTAGGTATGCCAAAAAAGAAACAGTCCAGACCTTTTCAGTGTCAGTGTATGCTGTTAGATACAGCATATTTTAAGACCAGAACTGATCATTCAAGATTATCTTCTGCATTACACAAACCATAGCACCAGAATTTATGATGCCAAGGATAATTCAAATTCCAAGTCATTCTTATTGTTCAAATGCCAAGTCATTCTTTTTGTTAAAAAGTGCATCTTATTTCTAGTCCGGCTTTTCTGTGCCAGCTCTCCACTACTGGAAAACGCTGCTGCATAAACTTATAGGACTGTGAGCAAGCCATTTTGTCAGTAAACCAAGCAGAAAGAGCTCTGATTATGAAATAACTTTTTTTTTTCAGGTGACTAACCATCTGTGTGTCACTTTTTGAATCCCCTCCAGGTTATGAACACTATTTTTGAGGCGGGGGTTCAGACCAGAGCTAGGAATTCAGGCACTTGTTTTATCAGTGCCCTACATGCTTTCCTACTCATTCATGATATTTTATTGCTTTTGTGTCCAGCCGCATTCATATGAGCAACAGCATCACATTGTGACCTACTATAAAAGGGTAAGTCACCATTATGCACAGAATCACAGAAAAGCTGTTTTTGGAAGGCACCGCTGGAGACTGTCCAGTCCAATCCATCTCAGAAAAGCAGGGTCAACTCCAGCAGGTTGTTCAGGGCCATCACTGGGGTTTTAAGAACCTCCAAGGATAGAGACACCTCAGCTGTTCCAGGCAACCAGTTCCTACGGTTCCACCCTACAGTAAGAAAAGGATTTTCACATATTTAAATGAAATTTTCCATATTCTCATTCCCTCATCTCTTATATGAACTACTTTTTCTTAGATGAATGTTGTTCTATCTGACTTAGCTAAAATGCGTTTCCATGATTTAAATATCACTAGAGGCCAAGATAAACTTCTGTGTTCCTGTCCTCAACAATCCATGTTAAAACTGAATACATGGCAGTAATCTGATGTAATACAGTTATTAGATTAAACAGAGAGATCTGATAGGCATCTTGAAGTTCAGTAATACGCAACATTTGAACTAGTAAAATTATTTAGAATGTTGTGTTCTCTTCTGTTTTTTTTCTGTTTGTTTTTCTAGTTTATTCTCAAATGCCATGATACTCTAAGCCTAGCCATTGACATGACTGTCTGTTTTGCCTAATTCAAATCAATGCACTCATACAACACCATTCTCTCCATTTTCACAATATATGCAGGAAAATATGCATAAAAACACAAGATAAGATGTTCTGTTTACTCACAATTTTAATGTTCATTAATGTTCCATTTATTTATTTGCTAAGTGTTATAAGTATTATAATTAATTCCTTGATTAGTCTCTTTGCATTCCAACAAGTAAGACTCAAACTGCCTTGTCAGGCTGTATCCATCTTTCAGATCATGCTTTACAGGAAAAATGGGCCATTACACCAAAGCAGAAATAAAATAAACACCCACACTGGATATTTTAATAGAGAATCATGAGGATGTTTCCAAAAAAAGTGTCTTATATAATATGTAGATTTAAAGTGCTGCTAATAATGTCAGGAAAAGAAAACTCCAAAGTACCTTATGTTTTCTACTGACAGAAATGAAAAACTGCTGGCTTCATTGACAGAAAAGGCAAACTTCAAAGTGGATAGTCATCTTCAAAAGCTTAGAACAAGTCAGATGCTTTTAATGTACCTGGTCTGAGAATGAAGGGAATAAGTATCTTTCCTTGGCTGTCAAGCTCTCTCTTTTGTAGGCTCCAAATTGTATTAGAAGCAAAAGGACTAAAAGAAAAAGTATTACACATGCCAAATAGCATAAACTTTTTTTTATTCAACTGCTTTCAAAACATTTTTTATTTTTTTAATTTTTTTTCTTTTTTTCACTTACCAGGTGCAAGATATCAACCTGTTCACATAGGCTGAAGCAACTTTCACTAATAGTTAAATAATGAACCTATTCATCAATACTATTGATCACAGGCTCACATATTCAAGCAAAAGAGCCGAGAGTCAGATGCTGGTAGCTTTCTCTTAAGACTTGCACACTTTTATTTGGATGCCGGCTGACATATACTGCTGCAGTCCCACACATCCATATGTGCATCTGGGCTGCATCTCCCTCTTCAGCAGAGTCTTCTCTCCATTCAGAGATCTTTGACTCTGATCAGCAGTAAGCAGTAAAGGCCCCCATTGCTCTGGGTTTACTGAGAAGAAGTAAGAGCCAGAGTAGACATGATGCAGGAAATGTTCCCTCTTATTCTAAAATGTTCCCAATTATTCTAAAATTCTAAAATGTTCCCAATTATTCTAAAACCACATTTCTACTGATAAAGAATAACATCCCAAGAAAGATGGTTTCTTTTAATGCATGAGCTTCCACTAGAAGCTTTCTTTCTGTGTTAGCAGATTGAACAGCGGCTGGGAACTAGCTTGAGTACTACTCTATGATCATCCATTTAATTTAGTTGTCAGTTGTTGGCCCTCTTTCCTTATTTTGCTATCAAACATCTGCTCTGTGGGGTGATATTTCAGTTGACCATAGCATGGCTGTCATTCCTTCAGGGAAGGTGGTAGATCTATGAGTGTAGTATGCTTCTGCCTAGTACATGTGCTAAAAGCTTGCGATGAATCTATGATTATGAGACAAAAGAGGATGGGATGCTTGCTGCAGCCTTGACTTTCTTGTCTCTAATCTGCACTTACTGCTGGAGGAGAAGCAGGAGAAGGAAGAGGGGAGACAAGCAGCTTCCTCCTGAATTGCAGCAAAGATGTAAGTGCTTCCTATAAACCTGACAGGAGAGGGGAGAGCTATCTGAACTGGCAGATAACGTTGGCAAAAGAGCAAGAGTGTATTAACTGCAGGAAATTATAACATGATTTTTGACGGCCAGAGCAGTCTGACCCTAGAGGAGCCACCTTCTAAGTTTCAGGCGGGCAAAACCCCAAACAATTTCTAAGACTGAACTTGATATACTTACAAAAACATCTCATAGTGTCATGGTTTCCTGTGACAATTGAGAGCTGGACACAGTGTCTTAACAGCTCCCTTTTAAGCCTGTGTTCTGCAGATACAGAATGAGTCTATATCGTCATTGCATGATTCCTGTGCGGTTTTTTAACCCCAGCTTCTGATATTCATGACCTTCACCTTCATGTTCTCACAAGGCTGCAAGAGGAAGTTGCTGTATGCTGTATGTTCTGTACTTTCTTTCAAGGAAAGTTTATAGATGTTCTTTCTTTTTACTTGTTAAAGTCACAGCAAGCAATGTTATTTATAACTTACACTTGCGAAAATTATTCAGAAAGCTTTGACAGTAAGATCTTTTTGGAGCAAGGCTCCCAGATGAAAGCTTCCAGATCTTGCTTCTTTGCTGAGGTGATAAAGTGAGGAGATTTCATGGGAAATGTATGGACCACTTTGGAAAGTGGCAGTTTTAACACAATACAGGTTTTGGGAGTCGCAAATCCCTGCCCCACCTACAGAGAATTACTGTGTTTCTGGCCCAGAAAGAATATAAGGGGTCTCTGGTGCACACAGGCAGGTTTGGAAGAGACAGACAGTAACTGAAAACTGAATAAGTGCCTGTCACAGCAACCCATGCTCCTGGCTTTACATAGGTGTGGAAATGCCAGTGGGAGGTTAGCAAAGGCTTTTGTGCCCTCCTCAAGAATCAAATAAAACCCTTGCAATTCTGATGCTTTAAAGATGCTTGGCTCGCCCTATGACATTGAGCGCATTGTATGGAAAGGCTTTCCTTCAGAAGCACATGTGCAGAAAAAGAGCTGAAAGAGTTCATACATTGACCTAAGTTTCTAGGACTCACCAAGAATGAATTTACTGAATGTGGATCAAACAAATCAGAAGCATTCCTTCTCCACCCACATGTTTTTCACAGTTCAGGAACTATGGTGCAGATAGATTTACGTATATAGTGCTCAGTACTCTGTTTGCATTGTATGATAGGGCATCTGACGGAGCAGCATCAGAACACTTTTGGAGCCTCCAGCTCTTCAAGAACTGCTCCAGCATGGGTCTTTTCCACAGGCTACAGTCCTTCAGGAATGGACTGCCCCAGCACGGTTCACCTGTGGGGCGACAGGTCCTGTCAGGAGCCTGCTCCAGCACAGGCTCTCCATGGGCCACATATACGCATGACTTCCCAGCCTGAACAGGGTTTGAAAGGCAATGTTTGCTGCTCCATGCCCTGGAATCTCAGCAGGTTGCGATGCAGAGTTCCGCTGCACACCTCTACCATGCTGGACTGCCTTGTTCTTCCTGAGCAGTGGCAGCATCTGTGTGCCTTGGACCCAAGCTTCCTGAAGGTAGCCCTGCACAGCCCTTTCATAACATTTGTGGAAGAGGATTCAGTTCTCTGTGGCTTGATTTCCTCCTCTATGTTTTTAGGACTGCAAGAGGAAATTGGTGAATGGGCAAAAGACTGAGTTCCTAGAATGAAAGCTGCTGCATGGGCAAAAGCTTACGTTTAATTTCCTCAGGGCAGACATTACTGCTTATTTGTAAAATGGCACTCCTGTGAGCACTCTTCAGTAATAATAGCATTGACAATATACTTTAGTTTCCATCAGTCTTATCATTTGTTTCACTATGTAGCAGCAGATCTCCAGCGTGAGCTGTGAACCTGCAAGCTGCTTCCCACAGGTATCTATACCCACAAAGAGCAGTTTGCAAACCTGGGGCCACATATACTTAGAAACGAGGGAGCAGGTTTGTCAAAAGTTGGAATAGATGGGTTGTTTTTCATGGGTCTTGATGTGCACTTAAACAGTAAGAGTCATAGAAAGAGTACTGCTAGCTGGAGAAATTGCATGAAGCAGTTTCTTCCCCTGTATGAAAGGGAAACGTACAAAACACATGTGACATTTTTTGCCATACAAATCTGTCAAAAAAATTTATTCCACTGAAAACTGTAATTCTGTGAGTGGAGCACAGCTAGAATGAAACCTGCTTGAAACCAGGCCCTTGGCAGGATGGAAAAAAGTTTTCCCTTTCTACGTGTTTTCTCAGGATAGATTTTCTCCTCAAAAGACTGTCGGCACCATTTCCGATTCAAAAGTAATCTCCAGTTTCCCATCCCTAAGGGATTAGTAGGGATGAAGCCTGGCTCCACCTTTCAATGCATTGTGTATCAGCACTGGAAATAAGGAGAGGCCGAAAGATCAAGCTTTCAACCTGCTCCTCAGTAGTCCTTGGCACGTCCCCTTGACTATAGGCATGTGGCAGCTGCCCGTTGTGGAACACCCTTCCCTTGTGCCCAGCCCTGAGCAAAGGCTGGCGGCTGGGCTCCAGGACTGCCAGAGCTTGGGGACAGTGCCCTCCACATCCCATCCTCTCACCACGCAGAGAGCAAGGGCTGGGATCTGGCTATTCACGGAGATGTCATCTCAAAAGAGTTTGCTTCAGCCACAAAACAGTGTCTTTTATTGGGGTTGTTTTCTTGGTTGGGGTGGTATTTTTTTAACTCTTTGTGAGGTGGCTTAGCTGCTCCAGGGACCAGCCTTGCACCCTGCATTGGGAATGCTGGGAAAGGTAAGATGTTTTACTTTCAGTCAAATTTAAAAAAAACTGCGGAAAGAAATAAAACCAACCAAGGAGATGGGGGAGAAATGGATAAGTTTGTGCATGCAGTGGCAGAGGTTATGGGCACAGGTGGGGAGGGAGCCTGTCACACAGAGGTGGGACAGCAGGCAGGGGCACTGCCTGTCCTGCCAGGCTGCCGCACAAAGCCTCCCTGCCAGCAGCCCGGCCATGGAACAGGTGGCCATGGAAACCCTTCCGCACGGCTGCAGCCAGAAACCCTGCCCCATCACTGGGACCGCCAGTGGGTTGCTGGGGTTACTGAGGGAGGGAGGCCCCGAGGCTTGCCGAGGCACCAGGCCGGCGAGGGCTGCCCTCTCCCTCTGCCCAGATCGATCCCACTGAGGAAAAGTCCCAACACAGCCGCGTGATTCTCTCAGTTAACAAAGTTTCCCTTGACCTTGGGTTTAAAATGGCCCAACTCCTTCCCGGAGGCTAATTAGGAGATGCTGAAGGGCTCATGCAGGAAGCGGCAGGACATTTCCTGGCTGGGTGTTATCTGGTGCAGGCTGGATGTCCCATGGTAGATGTTAATAGTTAAGAGGCTGGTCTCTAACACCAAGGGACCCAGGGAAATGTTGCCCTCCGTGAAACTGGGATACTTCTGCTTAAAGAGCCTTTGTTAAACTGCCTTGGAATAACTGGAGCTTGACAAAGTGGAACTAATTTGCCTTCATCTTCCCAATCTTATGCAAAAAAACTTCAAAATCAGAAGGATTTCTGAGGTGATGATATCCAGTATATAAGGAGTAAAGCATGAATCAGGATTTTAGGGAGTTCAGTGTAACATAAAACTCAAGTGATAAATTGGCCCTCCAAACATCTGCTATAAAAGCAAAGGATGTGGGCCACCTCTCTGTCAGGGGTGAAGGTGACCTCTCAAATGGTCAGCACAACCCTTAAAATAAGAGACTGTCTTATGGATACACACACTCTTCGAAACTCTTCAGTGCATCCCAGCTTGCTTTGATTTTGAATGACATATTAAGGACTGAATATAAACACAGATCTCTCCTTGTTCAAACACTATGACTCAGAACTGATGAAGGTCCACTCTGCACAGTTAGTGTGAATTTTAGTGATTAAAAATAAAACTTGTCATTATTATTTATTCTTATGCCAGGAAAGGATATGTCAAATCAAGACAATAAGTTCAGCACTTGGCTAAGCAAGACCAGCTCCCAACTTAATCGATCTTTCCCCACTGCTGAAAACATGCTAGAATCACCTTATTTGGACTTGATTAAAAGTATCCACCTATTTTTTTAAAAAACTGCTAAAGCTAAATAAACTGTTATTTGACATTCCTAATTTGGACCACATCATTATTACGTATATACGTCATGGCTCCTAGAGGCCTCAGGGAAAACTGAACTATGCTAGTGTCTTGTGCTCAAAGGCACAGCATGAGAGACAGTTCATAGCTGGCCCCTGTTCCTAAAAGCCTACAGATCTCAGCAGGTAAAGTGTAGAAGATAAAACAGATACAGAGAATTGAAATGAGGTGATCCAGCCTGAGATGATCCAGCAGATCAATAAAGAAATTCAGGCTTCATTATGCACAGGTCTGTACTGTTCCTGGTATATTGTACCTGTTCCAATTCCTTAATGATAGTATGGCTTTAGTTCAAATAATTCACTTCAGCACACTTTGTGGCTGAAGTTACTTGAAAAATATCTCATTGATTGTGAAGAAGGAAACCTGCTGGGCTGATTTTAACCTTTTCATGCTGGAGCAAGGTGGCACAGCTGCACACACTGTTATAACAAAACTGTTTGTTTTTTTTCCCAGAGAAACGTACCTAATTACATACCATGTCTTTGTGTTTTTATGTTTCCTATTAGGTGAACTATAGGGCCTAATTCTACTGCTGCAGAAATAAGCAGGAGTTTCCCTGCTGATATTAAAAAATTTGCAGCACTAACCTTTTGGAATTTAGTGGCAGTGCTGAGGTGTCACCATAACATCCTGCGTGCTGCAAACAAAGGTGCAGAAACTGGTACAACTCAGACTGAAGAGGGGCACTGAGCTCAGATGAATTTCCTTTCTCACCGTGAATGATTAAAGAAGGATCTTCACAGTTAGATCTCAGGCGTACAGGGGTGTGAATTGCAGTTAAGATAATCAAGGAAGGACTTGGGTTGTGGTGGGTTTTTTTGCACTTTCTTAGACCACTAACACAATGAATGACCAGAAACCAACTTTCTTATCTGCTAGTGGCTGGAGACAACCTCTGGCTTTCAAAGCTACAGGGCCCTCCGGCCGCTTACCTGTTTAGCTTACACTTTTGCAAGTTTCTGAGGTGACTTTGGCAGCAGTATCTATTCCATGCTTGCAATTTACAGCATATTTTTTAATAAATGAGCAATTGCTCTTTGTTAAAAACAAGTGCAATGTAGATGTTAATAAACCAAAGAGTAGAATTTTTTTTGCAGATTATAGCAAGCAACATGCCGATCTATTAGAATTTACAGCATTCATGAAGCACACAGTAAAACAGCTACTGGTTGGTTATTGATTCTTGGGGAAAAGAACTGTAATGTCAAAGGTGGTCAGTATGTTACTTTCCAGAAGAAAACCAGAAGTGTCTTTGCTGATTAAAATGGCTTTCTGGGGAGGAATTAAATCTTGCAATGAAGTTCGGAAATGAAAGTTTTCCTGTGAATTAAAGAGTGACAGTTTTCAGGAGTAAAAAATCCTTAATTAATGTGGGATGGATGCCAGAGGCAGTTATTTTAAAAATAAACTTGAAAGCAAGTGCAGGAATTCCCTGAAACAAAGGTTTTCTGTTGCCATTTTCTGACTACATGTTGTCTTATTGGCATATTTGGTAGGTTATTTGGTCTGGCATCACAGAGGCATCATTCTAATTGTCATTTAATAGAAGCTTTATTTTATTCTAAATTACTTCCATGAATCTCCCATCACCTAAGCTTGGCATTAAAGAGAATTCAAAATCAAACAAGCTACTCAAGAAATAATTGTCCTTTGACAGAACTGGGGCTCCTAGTGCATTTTAATTTTTCTGTAGGCTGCATGAGATGGAGACAGGAGCTTCTGTGTCTTGATCTGTACCAAATAATAAGCGCAATAGTTGATGTAAAGGCTCAGGATACATCTGCACTTTTAGCATATATAGGGATAGATGAATTTACATATGCAAATACTGCAGAAGACTGAAGGATGATGACAGACTGTTGCCTTTGAAAAAATCCAATTTTCTAATGTAATTGTACCAAGTATGAGTAGATATGCAAACAGTTCTGGCTTTTCATAGTGGTCATGGTAGAGAAGCACACAGAAATAGGCAATAGTTGCATTTACCATTTGCTCATAAATAGCTCATGCAAAGTTAATTAAATATCACAAGTAAGTTAGCCACTTTATTTTCCTTACTTAACTACAGGAATTAATCCTACATTCAGTGAGGAGAAATGTTGCTGTTAGCCAATGAGAAATGAAGTGGTGTGAGTAGGTAGTTATCTGTAACAGTTTACATTTTTAAATTCAAAGGTAAAAATAGAAAGATCCATTAGTTCAGTTTACCTGAGTTTCTGGTTGAGCAGCTGCTGTGAAGAGGAACATTTTTCTATGAATTTCATTAAGTCTCATTTCTGTGTTATATTACAACAGAGAGCGCAGTAATGATACTGACTACATTTGACAGGTACTATAGGCGGGAGCCCATAAGGGCATAAGCAGAACCAGCCTTTACTCATTAACTCCCAGGCTTTTCTGGTGTACTCATTCTTCACAACACATTCATGAGAGGTACTAAAGGGCTTGTTCAGTTTTATAGGTGGGTGATAGAAGCACAGGGAGATTGGGTGATAAGCCTAAAGTCTTTTGCAAAATGAAGCTCCAGGTCTTTTGATTCCACTCATGCTCTAGAGGTACCTATACTTTTTCCCTAGTTTCACAGTGATGGGTGTTATAGGAACCCACAAACTGTGTGTCACTAGACCTCTTCACAGATAGCTCCATATTACAATTTGCTAACTTGTCCTGGGATTGCGAAACAATTTTGATGCATGCTGCTAATCAGAAATATGATATAGAAATAACATGGAGCAATATAGAAGTGCAGATTAGTCTGTCTAGTTCAGTCTTTTTATAAGTACCTGTACTGCTCAGTACCAGTTAGAATCATTGAATCTTTTAGTTTGGCAAAGAACTTTAGGATCATTGGGTCCAGCCATTAACCTAACACTGTCAAGTTCACAACTAAACCATGTCCCTAGGCGCCACATCCACATGTCTTTTCAATACCACCAGTGATGGTGACTCAAAGTTTTCCTTGGGCAGCCTGTTCCAGTGCTTGACAACCCTTTTGATGAAGAAATTTTTCTTTCTAGCCCCTAGTCCAGATCTTAGGTAGACATTAAACAGAACTGGCCCCAGTGCTGAGCCTGGGGAACACCACTTGTGACCAGCCACCATCTGGATTTAACTCTATTCACCACCACTCTTTGGGCCTGGCCATCCAGCCAGTTTTTTATGCAGTGGACAGTTACCCGTCCAAGCCATGAGCAGCCAGTTTCTCCAGGAGAATGCTGGTCAGAAACGGTGTCAAAGTTAGTCATAGTGTGAACATGCTGCAGTCTCTTTAGACAGGGAAGGGCTGAGCTACAGTATTTTGGCCATACAACTCTCAGTTTGATGGTTCTCTGGGTCCACAGCTTTTCTTTGACCCATGGGAAAGGTAGGGGCCAGGGCAAACTACAGCTGGGAATGGAGAGCTTTAACTTCAGCCCCCTCAGGCTCAGAAGCACCTGGTAACATTTCCCAGTAAATTGCTCTAAACATTCACTGAGCAGGGTTGGCAGGACCACTGCTCACCCAAAGGGGTTTAGCAGGCATAGCTCTTGGGACCTCTTACATTGTGGTGAGCCTCCCTCTTTGTCTTCAAATCACAGGAGATCTTTGGCATCTACGATCTTAACCAAGGAAATTTCAGACCTTGTCTGAAAGCCTGTGTTTAGGAATACAGAGAACTTTGTGATCTAATTGTAGGTTTAGGGGCCTTCAGGGTTCAGCACCCATTGCTAGTACATGGTTTAAATTGCTTTCCTGAGCACACAAGTCCTGTAGTCAAACAGTGTGGGTCCCCAGATCACAGTGCAGTAACTGAAACTTAACTAAAGCCATGTCATATTACAGCTCCTGCTTTCTTCTTATCCACTTAAGACAGCTACCTATTGACAAAGGAAGCTAAAATGTGATGTCCGTCAGGGTAATAATAATTTTATTGACTTCTAGGTACTTAGTTGTTCTGAATATGATTATCTATCATGCTTTATATTAAACATATTAGGTACAAATTAAACATATACCAGTTTAAAATACAGGGATAAAATTTATATGTATTAGAAATATTGCAATATTTCATATATTTAGGGTTTTTTTTTCAAGACAAATGTGATATGCTCATCTTTTGATCTTCAATATTCTTTTTTAAAATAATCATTAACTAACATTTTCATTGATTTCTGTCTGCACACTTGTCAGAAGAGATATCCAGCCAGTGAGATCAGGACCTGACCTATGACAACTAGGTCAGTTGCTGTTAGCTTCAGAATTTAGTTTTCTTTGTTTTCTGTTTTGTAATGTTATATAAGCTGTACCACTCACACTGGTAGCTTGAAGCACAGAATCATATATGTCATTTTAATTAAACAAGCAAATGTTTGCACAATTTTTGTTATGAATTAGAATTTCTGTAAGCCAGGTGTAAATAGGATTCACATGACTGAGTGACAGAGCTCTCTGATGAGATGTCTGCAATTCTTTTTACTTCAGAATATATTAACATTGGTTTGATTACAATGGATGAATACATATCACTATCAAACTGCTCCCCTCCACTAACAGACACAGTTTTTTGGCTTTCTGGGCATGTATATCATCTAATACTGGTAATGATATTTAGTCCTTAATTCTAGGGAATCTAAATTCTGCATTACTACACACTCTTTTTACTCCATATGTTAATGTGCCAGTGTTAGTGCAATGTGATTTGTTTAGTGTGAAGCAATCCAAAGGAGGCTGAATAAACTTCTAATATATTAATATAAACCACATGGAATCTTTTTTTAGATTTATATAACTAATATTCATGTCAGACATGTCTAAAATTCATTGACTGGCGCTGTGTTACTGAATTATTTAGTCATCCGTTCTAGAAATAAGAGTAGCTGTCTTTGATGTGCCCAGTCCTTGGGTAGAGCTAGAAGATTTTGCTCTTGTGCACTTCCAAAAATCCTGATGTCCACTAATATTTAGGATCAACCTTGAGGCTGCCCTCAACTAATCTGAACCACATGCACTGCCCTTACTTGTCCTGGCTACCTCTTGCAACTCTGCCTTAATGTAAACACTTTCTACGTTAAGGCAAAGTTACATGTTCTGTATTATGACATTTGCGGATATCTTCTTTCCTTTGGGAATGTAACAGTATCCTTCCCCACCATTTTTCTTAGCTGCAGAGACACCTGTAAGACGCCAACTCCCATGGGGTATGAAGGCAAATATAGAAAAAATTCTGTCTTGCCACCTTCCTCCCATAGGCAGAAAAGTTACAAATAAGCCTGTCATTTCTTTTCTGAACCCTCTGAGGTGAACAAAGACCAATTCTCACCCAACAGAAGTCAATAAGGGAAGAAATTTAGCACATCCTTTGGTCTGTATCCCAGCTTTTCACCTTCACCACTTCTCTCAGCTCCTTTTGGAAAGGGGTATGTGTGTGTGCAGTCTGTTACTTCCTTTCACTACCTCTGCCTTTGTGGAGCACGTCCCTGTCCTCCTCTGCAACTTTTTGGATAATTGGACAGGTAAGTTTGTTGTAGCTTCCCTGCTCTTTGCAGAGAAATGATACCCTGAGGAAAGAGGGCAGGATTCATAGGGGAACACAAAAGCTAAGAGGATGCCAGTACCAGATCTACTGGCAACTGTGCTGTGCATAGAGAACAAAGAAAGAAGGGTTGTGTAGGGGTTTCCCTTGGGGAATTGGGTGCAACTACTAACAAATGCTATAGAGTTCATAGGATTTACATATGATCCCTCTCATCATGCTGCTCTTATGTTCATTTTTGGGTGACATCAGAGCCTTAGAGTTTTGTTTGCACAAACACTCACAGCAAGTCAATTTTAATCATGCAAATAAGTAGTGTTTCACAAACCCTAATTCTGAATTTGCACTTGAAAGAATGATTAAATTACAATCCAATTAAGGGACAGAAACAAGTGGCTCGTGTAATTAATTGCCTTGGAAAATATTATTCAAATTTTCAATATTCAAGATCAATAAGGAAAAAAAAATTATATGCACAAAGCAAGTGGAGTAGTTACTACATTTGAGGAAATTAATGTTATTTGGATATTTTGCACGATGTGAGAGCAGTACTTAATTTTCTCTTCTGATTTTTTTTGACTATCTGGTATATCATTACATGGCATATAAAAAGAAAGTTTTATTGTTTCTTTTCTTTAGCTGCAAAGGTCCATGAGTAGTATTCACTTTATTAAAATGTTTGTAGTACTGACTAGCGAGCGCTCAGTCTTTTGCTTAAGAACTTAATTTTACAACCTTGGAGTATATCTGACCTTCATTGTAAACGCAGTGGCAAGGATGTATACCTTATTTCCCCAAATGATACGGATTAATTTTTGTGACTTTTATTGGAATATGTATCCCTAAACAACTAAGTACAGAGCTGCTGTGATTCCAGGTAGAAATATAATTACTGTAAATTGCATGCTTACTAGCACTCAATTACTGATGAAGTTGCAATCAGGAATCTGACAGATGAGGGGTTAATTCCCCAGAAACAGGGTTTCTTCCTTCTTCTTGTTATGAACATATGTATATGAGGGAAACAAATCTGAATATGCCAGATGAATAAATTAAGAAGTCTAGGAAGAAACAGAACAGCTGGAAATGTAACTGGTGATAATTGAAGGCTAATTAACTTCAATGAGCAATTTTCTGCCAGGTGTTCTATTAGCCATATAGAGAGAGAAACCAGAGAAATTGCATGATGTGCATTTTCGTTCAGAAATTTGATATGAACTGCTGTTCTACCTACATGGTAATTGGAAAATGACTGTGCTGTCTGTTAGGGGTATAAATATTCATGTGACTGATCTGCAAAAATCCTTTCATTTCTTTTTAAGCACTGACTTACTTTTGTACATTCGCTGTCTTACCAGAAATGTCAGTCTTTCTTGCTTTGATAGATAATCAAAATGAAGAGTCTAGTTTTAAGAATAGTTTTGAATGCTAAAGCTCTTTCTCTGATATTCATTGTCAATTTTGGCTAGTCTGGTGTAGCTTGCTATAGCACTTTCCAAGGAGCAGTTTCAGAATTTGTCCATAATCCTGTCAGCTTTTGACTATTGCTTAGAAAATCATATGTAATTAATAATGAAGCCTTCTTTCTGAAACAAGCCATTGAAAGAGTAGGAAATGCATCTGCATTCAATACGCAAATTGCTTTTTCTACATATTTGGTCCTTCCTGTATTTAGGATTCTTTGGTCCCATATGATCCTTTAGTTTGTCATTACGTAAGGAACTGGCATCTGAGTCCTGTTTACATGGCTTTTGAAGAGAACCAAGGCTATGCAAGTTTTGGAAAAAATATGTCTTTTTATTACCTTCACAAATCAGGAGATTGACGTAAGGAATGAATGTCATCTTTCCTGACTGTAGCTGCCCAGAAGGTATCTATCTGCTGTACTTTTAGTGTAAAGAAATAGGGTTACTTCCTTTCCTGAGTTTATATCTGTTTAGATGCTTCTGAAGATGTCAGTTGCCCTGTTGGTAGGGATGGCTAGCTATGATTAGCCATGTAATTGTGGGAGTTGAGCAAAATGATGATAAAAATGGAAGATGTGATGGTTCACCTTCTGTTGGTACCTGGTTTTCTGCATTTGTTATCTGAGGAGTCACAAAGAGGATGGTCAATCACTGAAACAGGCTCCCTGAGGAAGTGGTCATGGCACCAAGCCTGTCAAAGTTCATGGAGCGTCTGGGTGACCCTCTTAGTCATATAATTTAGGTTTAGGTAGTCCTGTAAGGAGCAGGGAGTTGAACTCGATGATCCTTATGCATCCCTTCCAACTTGAGATATTCTATAATTCAGTAGTTCTATGAGTCTATGTGACCAGCTTAAATTCAGGCAGTTAGCCTTTAGGCGTCTCATAGTAGGTCAAGTGAATTGCCCTGTATGATCTATAGGCAAACAGGGATATTTTTCCATTTTGAGAAGAACAGTCAGCAGAGACATGAGGCTGGGTATTGAATTCTTGTCTTACCTTTGATGCTTATTTTTGCTTTAATGAAATACTGAAGCTTTATTTTTTACTGTGGTAAAGTCTTCAGTTTTTACAAAGTCAGTATATTACTAAGCATTGTCTTGTTTGTGGAAAAATAGAAAATCCATTTGTTGAGAGGCTTATCATTTGCAAGATGATTGTCTTTCATTTGTACAAGCAGTTTCCCTGTAACTCATGTCAGAGATACTTTAATTTTTCTTTTCTGTATTCTTTTTTAAGGAAAAATGCTTTTAAGAACCAACATCTAATGATCTTAATCTAAAAGATCACTCTTATTCCCCTATAGCAGCTGTTTGTACTTTGGGATCATGGATAGGAAAGGGAATATTCAAATATTGCCATGGGAATTCATGATACTTCTGTGATCAAAGACACCTTCATCCACAAGACAAATAAAAGGATCAATATAATCCTCATCACTTGCCACAACAAAGGATTTTAAAAATATTTGAGTTGTCTCTTTTTAAAGCAAATAAACCCCCAAACCCTGTAGTTGTCAGAGGTATGGAATTCTGTTGCTTATTAATGAGACTTCTGGAGAACAAGTTCTTGCCAGGGTTTTTAAATCTTGAAGTTCTGAATAAATTTGGATTTTTTTTTTTTACAGTAAAATATGACAAATTGACTATAGCAATCAAAAGCAACAAACTGGCTATTGCAATCATTTCTACAACACTGTCAATGTAGAAAATGAATTTACTCTAACGACCACAAGAAATGTTCTTACAAGATTTGGTAAAATAGCATGTTAACTGTTAATAAATATTGCTGTGGTAGGAAGAGATGTGCCAGAAACAGCAATAACAATAATTACCTCTAACTGTATTCCTGACAAACCTAGCTATTTAAAGGACTGTTTGATAAAAAGTATATGGGCCAAGACCTGTCATTGCTCTAACAGAAAAAGTATGATGTGATTCATTTTATATAACTCTTGACAAAAAAGCGTAGAAAGCTTCATACCCTGAATAGATCAAAACCTGAAAACTTCATATTTTGTGAGAATGATTTGATTTTGAAAACTGGGTAGGAACCACCTGATTATGGTAAAACAAGTTAAAAAACAACTAGGCATTCTGCAGTTTAGGCATTAAAATAACTCACCAAGGATTTTTTGCTTTCTTTTATCTTCACCTCTTTGCTCATAAGGAAGCAGTGTGATCTGAGGGGTAAAAGGAAAATGCAAAGTAACACTAAAATTAGCTAACGGTTTTACGGTGTGGGTAAAAAAGTGGCAAGAAATATTCCTTTGGTGGTGGTTTGCGTCTCACAGTAAGAGAAAGCAATAATAGGTGTTTCTGCCAGAGATCTTATCCTAAATCTGTAATTTTTTGCTATAGATATGATCGATATGGATTTGTATATGCAAGTGCTGCTTTCTTTAACTGCTGATCCTGAGATGAAAATGTTGATCGGTGTCTCGCTCAGGTGGTTAACATGCATGATGTGTGGTGTGGGTTTTCTGTGAAAAGCTAGCGGATGTCTTGCTTTGGTTTCAGACTTTGATGAATAAGGATCCCCTCTACCTATTTTGGTTTTCAAGACTTTGTGTCAGTCATCACTGGGGATAGCAGCAAATTAATGATTTCTGGAACTAAAAGCACAGATAAGCTAGAAGTATGAGACATATGGGTCATATTTAAAAAAAAAAAAAAAGAAATTATACTTTAGAAAACATTTTCTACATAGCATAAAGCTTTTGGCCTTCCTGTAGTTTGGGCTGAGCCAAACACCTTCCTGACAATCTGGAGCAGTACATCAAAGCATCATGGGGGCCAGCAGCAGCAGAGACACCTGGGTGGCAGGAAAGGCACTGCTTCAGCCCTGGAGCATGACACAGCTCCATGGGGAAAGGGTTGGGCCAAGGCCAGGCTGGGATGTTGGCCCATTGTTGGGCCCGGCTTGGCAGGGCCCATGGCTGGGCAGGCCAGGGCTGTGGGGAGCTGAAGACCAGCCCTGCTGGGGTGCCAGTGGGTCAGGGACTGGTGGCCCTGGGGGCTGAAACGGGGTCCTGCACTGTGAGCAGGTGGAGGGAGGCCGTGGGGGTCCTGATGCCCGCAAGTTCCCTGACGCGTTAATGTAAAGCTAGAGTAAAGGAAGGAATCGGTCATAAATAGCAGCAGTTTTGGATGATGTTTGGTATGCTTTATTTTGATCATGCTTTTCTAACAGTGTGTTGTTGAAAGTGTAGCATCTATTGTTTGGTGTGTAGACAGTAACTAAGCTGAGAAGGAGTGCTGGTAATGGAGCTCCGCATTAATTAAGTCCATTAATTTTAACTCTGGAAAAATACCACTGCTGTCAATAGAGAGGGGAAGAATGCCTAGTGCCACATTGTCCTGGCGTGGCTGGCGCAGGAATGGAGCCTTGAAATGGTTGGCCCTGTCAGCAAAACCCAGGTAACAGAAAAGCCCTGAGCAGGATGAAAATCGTGCTCTTTTGCTGCTTCATGCAGTGTTGTTTTTTCATGGCTTTGAATGATTGCAAGTCCTGTGAAATGAAACATGTTTCACTAAGAGCTTCCAAAAATGTAGGTGTTCAGATGTATTTTGCAATATGAAAATATGTGAAAAAGGTGGTGTGGGTTGGAGGGGTGTGTGTTAACCTACAGTATATTGTCTGTTAAATAATGAGTTATGTCATGAACAGTCTTATTGCTGTTATTCCGGCTTCCATTGTTCAGGTAGAATATTTGTTGTACAAGCAGCAAATACATTATATGTTTGTGAATATACCTATGATTGGTGACAGATTCAAAACCCACTTCTGATTCAAAAGAAGAAAACACCACACTGGGTACTAAACATTGTATTTTGCTGCTCTTAAAGTCATCTGGCATGCAGCAGTATATGTGTGTATATATGGTGATATATTCATAAGAATACATATCATCACTTTTATTCAGAACCAGTCAACCTCTGCTTTGCCTATATGGCTGAGCCTCTAAAAAGAGGACAGCTTGCAGAAAACATGTAAATACCACTGATTTGTTAAACTGAATGCTGTTCTGTTTGATTGGCTGTATGTTTTACCATCTCTTGACTATCTTTGTACTTTCATGCAAACACTGGGAACAGCAGAGCAAGAAGTCGTGTGTTTGAAATACACAGATTTGTATTTGGTATTAATCTGGGTGATATTTGCTTCTGCCTGGATGGGATGCTTAGTTTGAGAGACAGGTGGAGAGTAAATGGGATCGAAGAGACTTAGGAGTGTTTAATACATATCTACAGCTATTTGCTTGGCAAAGATGATGACGTTCCATTGCATGCTAATTCTTTCTGCA
This sequence comes from Strigops habroptila, assembly GCF_004027225.2. Taxonomy (NCBI): domain Eukaryota; kingdom Metazoa; phylum Chordata; class Aves; order Psittaciformes; family Psittacidae; genus Strigops; species Strigops habroptila. Next base: position 103,611,846 of record NC_044278.2, read on the forward strand.
AAGCCAATAAAAGAGCAGGTCTTTTCTTACAGAAACTGACTTACAAGGCTAGCAGTGTAGACTGTTGTGGGTTTTGCTTTTCTTTTTTTTTTTTTTTTCCTTTATTTAACTGATATCACATGAAACCTGGGTTGCTGTGACCTTATTCTTATCCACAGTTGAATGCAGGGGTAGCGAATCTTAAGGACAAGAGGTGAAGGATTACTCAGGAGGGTGCCAGTACAGATACTTCCATTTGAGAGTATGTTTTGATGAAGAATAGCCTAAAGCAGAGGAAGTTGAGCAGTGGTGAGTAATATTTTCTGTACTGACAAAAGGAGAATTTACTTGGTGTAGTAAAAATGTCCTGGGAGAGAATATCAACTTTTGAAATATGTATTCTTTTTAACTAAGATTGCCTGAAACATGATTTGTCTTCCATTGTATAGTATTTAGAGAATAAAGGAATAAGCGAAAACTGGTCATATTTAAATCTCACAAGGAAATTCCGCCTTCTAGGAAACTTACTGTAAAACTCCCCTTGACAATGATGGAAAGAAAGATCTTTCAATTTATGCCTTATGACATTAAGGCATAATGTCTCAGAAGTGACAGCAGGCAATGATTTTAATTTATTTATGTCTCAACTTATATTTTGACATTCTACTGAATCAAACTGAGTTTTATTTAACTTCTTTCAACTGAAAACTGACCTGCTCTTTTCCTCTTCCGTTCCCCCATAAAAGCAGATGGCTTAATGCACAGATGCTCATGGACAGCAAAGCTGAATTAGCTTTGTCTGATTAAATATTTTCCGAGAAGAATACTTGACTCATCAGTTACTGCTTAGTATATCAAAGCCAAACAAGTGATATGCTTTCTAAATAATGAATTCAACAATAACTTTGCAGCCCTCTCATACTAACTGTGCATATGGTCTCATATAAGCCTATACTCTCTAGCCACCAATTGTGATGTCAATAACTTGATTCCATTAAGAAAGAAGAGAGATGATCAGGCTTGGAACAAGTGTGGTAATTACGATCTAAAATGCATTGTCTAGCAAATAACCATGTGTTTTCCTGTTAATTCTTTAAGACAAGGATTATCTTTTTGTTCTGTGTACAGTGTCTAGCACAAAGGGAATCTGTACCATGACTAAATCTCAAAACACTACTGCAATGGAAATAACCAACCATATAGGGGAGCATTATTTGTGTTTTGGAAAAAACCTATCAGTTAATTGTTCATCTAAGTGTATTGTACTTAAAATTCCCTACTTTGTTCTCTCTTTTTTCTAATAATATTGAAGTAACTTTACAAAGACTGCTTGTAAAATTGGCTTATAATGGATCACTTAGAATAAGAGTATTTCTTTTAATATGCCCAAAATGCAAGCAGTTATTTGATTTTGGAAGATGTCCAGTTTGTTTGATTTATTACAGTAATTCATTCCCACTTTCTCAGCAAGTCTGGTGCTTGTACTATCCACACCAATTCCAATATTTAAGTAATCATCAGTATTAGTGGTGGTTTTTTTTCAATTAATGATACTAAATATTTGATGTTCAGCTAGAGTTTAATAATTAAAAAATATAATGACTGCTAAATTAGCTTTTGCAGCTTTTTGGTCAGTAAATGCACATTTCACAGCCTCCCTGGCTGAAATCACTTTCAGCTAATTGAAGATTTTCTCACTCCCATTTAGCTGTTAAATCCTGGCATATGGGCTTCTGATCAATTTCCTATTCAAACAGATCCTCACAGGAAGCTAGCAGTGAAAATAATATTAAAACAAGAAAAAAATCTGGTTCAAGTAGAGTTAAGACAATTTAATGCAAATGTTAGCAACGATGAAGCTGTCCTCCACTCATGAGAAGAGGAGTGTTTGATGGAAGTGAGGAATGATCTTCCCAGACTACCTGGCAATCTGATGGGAAGGAGCAATTCTCAGGCAAAGAACAGCATAGCCACATAATGATAACTGATTAACTCTTGGATAACCATGTCTCTGTAGTTGCCAAACTATAGGTGGCAATATGCTGCTACTCAATAGTTGCTGAAATACTCCTCAGGTAGCAATTTGACATGTGGTACTTATATCTGGTGTTTATTTTGAGAGTGGGTTATTTGTTCTGGTTTGGTTGGTTGGTTGGCTGGTTTTTTTGGTTTTTTGGTTTTTGGGTTTTTTTTAATGTTGTGGGAGTTTTTTGTAGGTTTTTTGTTTTGTTTGTTTGGGATTTTTTTAATTTAGAGAGGTTAGGGAGATTAAAATAACATGGGCACTGCTAGAAAGATCTCATATGTCAACTGCATCGTTTCTGAATGAAGGAAATCCTTGTACCTCTAGCTTTTTAGCTAGCTGATATTAACTTAGACTAGATTTCTGAAAAGAAATACACTTCATACGTTAACAGTTTATCTATTAATTAATATTACCAAACAGCTCTGTTTGTTTGCTGATCTTATTAGTATACTTTGCTTCAGTAGGATTGCAATACCTGTGGTTGAATTCTGCTCTGGCTGCCTCTCACAGTAGTATTTTTGTGCTGCAGAGAGCTCATGTCTCATTGTTTTTCACTGGTAACAACAATATTTACTCTGAAAAGAGTTGAGTTCTGGGGTGGTGTTTTCAGTTTATCAGATTTGGAAATGTGTTGCTCTTTAGGTGTTGTACTGCATGAGAACTTCAATGTTTTCAGTGCTTGTTTGCATTAGCTCTGTAGTTAATAAAAAAATTAATTAAAAAAAGGTGGAGGTGAATTATAAAAAATACTTGTAGCAGTAGAGGTAACTGAAACCTGAATTGACCAATCTTATTCTCATATTTTCTCTGTTCTCTTAATGTGCCTAAGCCAGGGATGATAGAACTGTGTTTTGAGTAGACACAGAGGCTGCCAACATTAGTGATCCTGTCATTGGACTGAATTTCATTAGCTTGTGTTGTGAATCCTGAATAGAACTGAATATATTTTCATGTGTTCACTATCATACAGAGAAGATGTACATCTTGGGAAAATACTCTCTTCTAGTTCACTTCTGAGAAAAGACTTTAAAACAAATTGCTGTCAAGATACTGAAATACTATTGATGACATAAGTGTGTCCCATCCATCAACTTCCCATAATAATAAGACTTATTATGCCAGGATTTTTTTTAACATTTTAATTTTAAAAAATGTTTCATGAAGTATTTCTTGCTAGTTCAAAGTACAGAGATCCTGAGAGTACCGTCTGCCACAATATCTGTATATAAAATGAAAGTCACTAACTACACTGTGCCAGTGGGATGGGGGATGAAATTAGAATTGAATTAGATTTAATAAATTTAGTAAAAGGAACACTTTTAAGGTAAGAAAATACATATATTTTCAATAAGAAACTAGAAACCAGTATGAATAATAACAATATTGCTTTTGCCCCATAAAAGGCTGGGGTTTAGTATGGCCTAAAAGGGATATTTTCAACAAGCATGATAATACAATTTCCTGCAGAAGATTGACAGTGTGGGATGTCTCCTGGGCTCTGTAGTTGTTTGTGGTAGACCATTTAGGAATGAATATTCATAATGTTTTTGTTACCTTCTGGCATATTTTGATACACTGTCCATATAAATCCCCAAACTGGCTTAATAATCTGGAAGTTTAATTGTCTGAAACTTAATTAAGATATCTCTAATCATGCAAGTATTATATGTTTTCACTAGATTTAATTTACTGCTAGAAATAGGCCTATTAGGGTGCTTATTAGGATTCTGTAAGGAAAACAGTTATAAGCAACATTTTCATATTGCAAATGACTCATGAAATTGTCCTGCACTGGATAACTTTGCAGCTTAAGGAGAAGCATACGGTGCATACCCAGCAGCAGATGTGTCAGTGACATGGAGATTTTACCAATTAAAAATGTAGACAACTAGGAAAAATAGGTACCTCAAAGGACAGTAGGGAATGGAGGGAGGGAGGGAAACTGGTAGGAAATGGCTTTGAGGATTTGACCTATGCCCAAAATTTGAACTAATAACCTTAAATCCACAATAAGAACACAAAAAAAAAAAAAAAACACCAAACCAAAAAAACCCCAACAAAACAACCGAACAACAAAACAACAACCCTACAGAAAGTTCCCTGATTTCTGTGGTAAACTGCACTGCTCTAAGCCTTCAGTTTAGGGAAAGATGACTGAGGAGTTCTGTCAGTGTTAGTGTGGGAAAAGTAAAGCGGAAGATCAAGAAGAGAGGACTTGAACCAGAGGCTTGGTGTTCCATTCCTCTGTGTCAGCAATACAGCCAGGACCCTGTTGTGCCAAAACAAGGTTGCATGGTCAAAATCTAATCCCTCATTTCCCAGCTTGAAAAATTCCTGTCTTTGCTATATTCCATCCTTTCAAATAGGAACTCAAACATGTAGAGGGAATGTATGGATTTCTGGGGTGCTACTGATCTCCTGATTGAGTCATTATCATTGTTTAAATTTCAATACTACCAACATTTGCAGCACAGACTTCCATCTCTAGACTTTGCAAAGTAAATGAGACTGGGAGTATGTTGCTACCTCCTATTGAACAGTTTTTAAAACATGGGACGCTTATTAATGTGTGGAACAGTTGTATCACTGATAGGGAAACCTACGATCAGCTCTAAGTCCTATAATTTGGAGTTTTCTAGTAGTTAGAGATGGTTGAATTTTTCTCTGTCCTGCTTGCTTCTTTCCATTCTGGACATATAGGGCCCCTTTTTTGGCTGTTTGGCCTCCTCTGCCACCTTCACTCACTTGCTTTTACTCTGTTCCTGTATTTCTCCTTGCTTTTCTTATCACTCCATGCTCAAATCCAGCTTTCTTCAGCTCATCAATAAAATGAGTTGTAAGAATGCAGGAGACAGTGTTCTTGCTTCTGTACAATAACAAAAGCCATGCCTGAGGCCAGAGAATTCATGAAAATCAAATTTCAAACCTATGTCCTGAAGTAAGTGCTGCTGGAGATTCTTAGCCAGAGCTCTTGAGAAGACTGTCAGTTTCCATAGCCTCAGTTCGAAAAACAAAAGCCGAACTGCTTTGATTAAAACTTCCCACCAAAAAATTCAGCCAGAGGCAGGTGTCCTGTGTGGGAGCTCTCTAGCTCAGTGGCTGACATCTGGCAAACACTGAAGACCTGGGAACAGGGTCCCAGGATATAGTGTCATATGACACCAGTTCTAGCTGCCAGCTTCACTTCTCTTGCCTATGGTAAACAGCATTGTTGCAGCTACTTCAGTGGGTGCAGTCAAGTGGAGAGAAATTCGGTAGGGTAAAAGATACTCATGTGAGAAATCCTCCGGCTTCTTGAAGTGTCTCAGACAGAGTTCATCAGAGAGTGCTTAACTCCAAGCAGTGCTGGAAAGTCTGCAGCCCTGTATGAGCTAAAATAATTTTGTGGGTTATTATTTTATTTTACAGAAAGCCAAGACAAAAAGAGGCATTTCTAGGCACCTGATTTAGACAACATTGAAATCTAATCTGTCTTAACCTGAACTCTCAACGCTGTTAATTCGAGCCACACTGTGCCATATAATTATGTTGGTTATTCCCTGTGGTGCAACATTGTCTGCAAAAGATGCTGATCACGTGAGTATAGCACTTTTAAGCAATTATGACCTGTATTGAAAATTATTGAAGCTTAACTAATTATCTAGCTAAAATTCAAAAGGAGAAAGCTCCTCCTCCAACTCTACACTCATTCCCTTGCTAGTGAAATGATGAATGCTTGAATCAGTAGGAGTTTTGCTACTGATTTCTGCAAACCCAGGGAACAATCATGGGTATTTATTGCCTTCCACTTTTCGTTTGGCTGACAAATTACATTTTGCACTAGTTTTTGGATAAAGCAATGAAAACTTAGGCTTCAATTTTCTCTCAAAGTGCCATGGGAAGGTTTTCTGTGTAAATATTGCATATCTCAGCATTTGTGAGGTCGATGTGTTTTCAGCTGTATTTTTTACAATTTGAAGCTGTAATGAAGTGTTAGGGAAAATATTTGTACTTGTTTAGTGTTGAAGTTTGAATATCAAGTAGCTAAAAGTAATAGTTTATCAGTTTATTACTGACACAGAAGCAGAATTCTAAGTAATCTCAATTATGAGTAACTTGAAATAAAGTTTCATTTTACTTGACTAAAGTCTTATTTTCCTTTCTTCTAAGGCTTTAAACAGCTAACAGACTTCTGTGTGCTGATAAAAGCTATTGTCTTGTAAAAGAAAACAAAGCCACACTGCCTACAGGTACACACAGGCATTAATCGTTTCCAAAGCGCTTCAATGCTCAATTGGTTCAAAACAAGTTTCTTTTGCTTCTGTGCTGCCCCAGAAGGATTTTCAGTGCCATTGAGTGATGCTGGTTTATGCACACAATTCTCATCGCATTAATGGTTTTTTCCTCGATCTAGTTTTCGTATAAGCCACTAGTGTTGCCCTGAATGGAGGCCTTATTTCTGTTCCATCGCTACCTGCTATACTGCATACTGCAGAGATCTGTTGCAGCACTAGAGATTTCTAATCCAGTCCCTAGCATCTTGGCTAATTTGAAATAGAAAATTGGCATGCAATAGTAGACTTCAGCTATAATAGAATTTACAATTGGCTTAACAAAATTCATTTAGATTAAGAAATACCCATTCAGAGCTTTTAGTGTTTAAAAAACTTTGTACATACTCTGCCATAGTGGTTTCTGCTCAGTGCCAGGCTTTCCACAGGCACAGGGATGAGCAGTGGGGTGTTGAGCTCCTCTTTGGAGCCAGCACCCCACTGGCACACAGGCAGGGGTGAAGGTGGGATGGTTGTGGAGGCAGGGCCCTAACTGCCTGTTCACCCTGCTCCTCCATAACAGGATGTGGCAAGTCTCTGTGGTGGGTGGCTTGGGGGAAAGGCAGCACATTACTCCTCCAGCGAGGAGCTGGGTATGTGGTGGACATCCATGAAAAACAGCTTGTCTTTTAAAAGGTAGATCAAGCTATTTGTTAGCTTGGAAAATATGCCTAGTGGTGCAAAACATTTGGTGATTTACTGCATCAGAAAAGTCCTGGCATGATTATTTAGCACATTTATCAGTCATGGATTGCCTGCTCAGATTGTTATATAAATGTTCTCTTGCATGCAAGCGCATCAAGGTTGATTGAGATCATATAAGCAGTTTGATGGGAACAGACGTGACCAAAGCTCATATGACATTTGTTGTTGGGCCCCTGCTCCTTCTCTGCCCACTTCAACATGTGGCAAAACAGATACCGCTTTCAAAAGGAAAATCCACTGCAGCAATGAGAACATGCGGTGTCTCTGACGTATTACCTAGACATGCCACACCTGATGTCAATAAAGATATCTACAGGACATAATGTGGATAGTCAGGATTTCTTACCTCTAAGAATTCTGATTTTATAAAGAAGAACATATAAAGAGGAATGGTAGTGATCTTTCTTCAGCACATGTGCCTCTTTAGACTAAACAAGCCCAGCTCCCACAATCTCTCATAAGAGATGCTCTAGACCCCTGATCTTCCTTGTGGCCCTCTGCTGGACCCTCTCCAGCAGCTCCTTGACTTTCTTGTACTGAGGAGCCCAGAACTGGGCACAGTGCTCCAGATGTGGCCTCACCAGAGTCGAGTAGAGGAAGAAGATCACCTCCCTCAACTGCTGGCTGCATTCCTCTCAATGCATCCCAAGATACTATTGGCCCTCCTGGCCATGAGGGCACGCTGCTGGCTCATAGTCAACTTATCATCTACCAATACTCCCAGGTCCTTCTCAGCTGAACTGCTCTCTAGTAGGTGAGCTCCCAACCTGTACTGGTATGTACTGTGTACAGACTTACTGTTGCTCAAAATTGCTCTCCTCCCACATTTTACTGACTGCACGTACACTGGCATCCCATCTTGTGCCTTGGAAGAAGATCATACCCTACAATAGAACTTCTGACCATCTCACTCCCCAGCCTTGGACGTATGGATCTTATGTCCCAGGATGTGATTATATACTTGTCCAGAGTGCCAAATGAAGGCGTTGTTAGCAACGAAATGAAACCAGAATTCAGCAGCAGTATTAATTCACACAGATAATTGATAAAAAACCACCACAGAAATCTCTGGTGAAAAGTAAGAAAATATATTTCACAAAAATCACATTTTAATCTCTCACTCTTGATCCTTAAGTGAGAGATGAAAAATGCCTTCAGAAATTAGCCTGGGAACTAAAATTCACAGTTTAGTGGGTACTAAAAGTCATGGACTCAGTAGAAAAACTGGTTGGTTTCTTCCACATACTGCAGTAAGAACTCACTGTCCTGTAGGCAGTAATTACTGATTTCTGGTCCCAGAGTGCCTAAAATATTATCACCTCTGTTTTTGCTAATATTCTCTTCTGCTCTCTTGGCACCAACTGTCCTTTTCCTTGAAAAAGACTAATTCAATTAAATTAAAATCAGAACAATGATTCATGCTCTTGGTTTAGCTTGGAGAGTTATCACGGAAAAAGGGCTTATGTGCTTGAAACCTTATAATTTTTTTTCCAGCTCTATCAATCAAAGTTGCCTTTATAAACATTGTCTTGTTTATATCCTTAGACTGTCACAAGCTACAACAACATTGCATTACAAATACAAAATATCACTGGTGGTTTAAAAAAAATGGTGTATGCAATCTGACATTGCTGATAACCTACTTCTGCTCCAAGTCTTGTTTCAGTAGCTCTATTTTCACTTAAAAACCAGAAAGTAGCTTATATGTGGACCTGATATGGCAGCTGGGAGGTGGCACAGGGGATAGTGGCATGTCTATTGTGGTGAATTAGCCTTAATCATTCATACTCATGAGTGGCCTAACAAAAACCAATCTTTGCTTTCTCACTTCCTTCTCCTTCCCTCCCTTAGCTTTGCTGGTTCCATTGTTTATTGGCATCTGTTAATGTCTGCCTGTGACTGGTACAGATAAGCTGGGGTGCTGGATCACAGCCATAGATAGCGGGTGAAGAACAGCTCTGCTATTGTCCATTTACTAGAAATTAATTATTGTGATATAAAAGAATAAAAACTGTTCAGCAGCTGTATTGGTCAGTAATCTATATGACGGTTTTAATCTAAAGAAGATGCAGCAATAGCAGTGAAATAATAATTTCTGATTGAGATCATCTATATTTATAATTCTAAGCTTTGTGTGATGTTTGCCAAGACCTTAATAGTAAAGAAATATGGTGTTTATGTTAAAATTATTGAAACTGCAAAAACAAAGTGGCAGACCAGCTAAGATGTTACACTGTATGCACTGAGCCACTTTTCCTGAACTGCAGAAACTGCATTTAGATGTATCAGATTATTTTCATGCTTTCCTCACTAAAGTTCCAAGATATATTACATGTTCTTAGGTTATTTTCTAATTTTTTAATTTGTGGGAAAAAATGAAAGTTAATTTGTTTAGTTCTGAGTTAAAGACTGGAGGTAAAAATCCTGCTGTGGTTCATTTTAGTTAGTATGTGCATGACAGTAAAGCACAGTAAAGGTGTGGTTCCTAACTCGGCCTTTATTGGTCTGATGGCAACCTCTGAACTAGTGAATGAAATGGGACAAGACTCACTGGCTGGAGGGCAAATAGGGTGACTCAGCTTGCATTCCTTCAACTAAGCACTATAGCCTCATTCCCAAAACTGGATGCCTTCATCCACAGTACTCACTGGGCATTATTTGTCTGCTGTCTCCACCTTGGTGTTATGTATGAAAGTGGTAGCTGTCTTAGACCAAATCATGCCACAGCATGTGTAAATGACCAGCACACTCCCAGGGTGATCATAGCATGACCTTCTACCCATGCCTTGGCCTTGTTTAGCTAATAGGTGTAGGTGAACACTCCAGTTTTTCAACATCTCTCTTTTACTGCGGAGTATAAAACCAGACATGGTACTCCAGATGTGGCCTCAAGAGTAATGAGCAGAAAGGAGCAATCACGTCCCTTAACTTGCTGGTGATGTATATGCTAATGCAGTGCACTGCATAATTACCATAGGAATAGGTAACACAGATTTCAAAGTCATTTTAATCAGAGAATTAAAATGTAAGCTTACTGCATAGACGAGGTAGAAGAAGAAAATGATAAATGTAAATATTTAGCTGATTTTTGGTGTGGTGAACATGCAGTCATGTTAGTGCAATTCATATATTCTAATCATAAGTGCCAGCACTTTAAGTTATTATCAGATACAACAAAGTGGATGTCAGTATAGTGAACAGCTGCACAGTACTAAATGTTATTCATTTGGACATTGTTTAATTCTTTAATTTGTAATTAAAGAATTCTTCTGAATTCTTTAATTCGGTTGGTTCAATAGCATACTGGAAGTTGAACAGAGAGCAGGTAATGACATTGCTTTGCAAAAATCCTCTCAAATGGTCCTTTTTTCCTTTTTACTTTCTTTTCTTACTTCACATGGGCACCAAACAAAGCAAGTCAAACTGAATAAGTGGATAGTCTAAACTAGTTAAATGGATGACTTGACTAAGCTCACACAAAGAAGACATCATTATTAAAAATGGCCTAGCTAATTTAGCATCTTTATTTGTTAAGAACCTGACCTAACACAAATTGTATCTCAGGTCCAGGAAAACTAGGATGCAATTGCTGGAACTTCAAGTATGTGGCATTTGTCTAATCCATGATCAAAATGCCAGAAAATGATCTCACCAATATTGTTTTACCCATTGTGTGCTGACTTCAGCATTCCAATATGGGACCTATTTAGTTATTGATGTTTACAGATTGTATTTCATTGATTTTCAAGCCTCCTATTCTTCAGCAAAATGTTCTTATAATGTGAAATAATCTTCCTTGATAAGTAATAAATAATCTGGTTTCATGGGTCTTCTAAAACAAACTTTGACAAAGAGAAAAATCGGTCATTGGCAGCAGATGGGATGATACATCTAATATGTCTCTTCTTTCTCTATTTTCTGTGATTAAGTTGTATGTAGACATCTTGAATATACAGTTTTCCATATAAAAAGCTGCTATTAAGGCCGTGAAGAGATTTTCAGGGATTAGCAAGTGCTGTCTGGGACTTTCTGCATTACTTAATACACTGTCTCTCTATTTCAGTGCATTGACTAGTTTCTTTTGTCTCTTTCCAGAGTTCCTCCATGAAAGCCATTAGTGCTCCTCTCTTGGTAAGAACAGTCAGGTTTTTTCTGTGTGATACTTATCCTATCGATTTTAACAGAAGCACACTTTTACTGCACTTGCAGATACGCAGAATGTGTCTCAAGAGCAGAGAATTTGCTCAGTCTTGGCATCTTCATTCTTAAGAGCCTTTTCAAAATGTAAATTAGAGACCAAGCCTACAGAATCAGAAATTTTAGAGCACATGCTAATTGCAGAAATCTGAGATGGTTGCTCTGAATGGTAGGTTGTCATTCAGGCTTGCATTAATGTGAGCTCTGAGGATTTGCATCGCTAGCTTAGAGTAGCTCAAGATGAAACACGAATCTTTTGTCTCACAGGGATGGCAAAACTAACTCCCAGCTCTATCCTCTTGCCCCTGAAGCTCTTTCAATTATTGCGATCTTGTTAGTATAATTCAACAACTTTAAAAATTAATTCCATGCAGATCAGTTAGTTGGGAAGTTTCTTACACTGCAAAATTATAACATTGCACAGGGATTTAAACTACCAGAAAGCTATGGGGCAATGCAAATGTTTTTAGGCTTTTTCTGAGTCAGTAATTCCCATAAAAACAAATTAACAAACCAAACCAAGAACACCTCAAAATCTGGTAGTTGCTATTTGCTTTTCAAGCTCTATGTTTTGTTTGGAGGTGGAGGGTGTTACTGATCAAGTAGTATCTCTTCAGTTAAACAAAGTTCATCTTTTGGGTAGATTACATATGTACAGAGGGTCGCATTAAAAAAGGTACTATTTAGAGTTCACTAGAAATGAAAACATGATCGAAGAGCAAGTGAGTTGAGAGACATAGTGCTCTAGTGAATGCTTGCAGCAAGCACAGAAGTGGCTGGGCAGAGCTCATCACTACCACTACATTCCTGTCTTACAACATGGTTAAAGAAACCCAGGCTGTCATGTCTTTAAAGTGACAGGACTGTCCAAAGGGTTGTTTGTCCATCCTGCAGGTGGAAGCAGCAGGAGTCATGATGCTCCAGGACTGGCTCTTGCTAAGACAGTTCTGAATTCCCACAGGCCACTTCACAAGACAAGCTCACAGCCTTGGTGAAATACAAGTTTTCAAGGCTGACTTGTGGTCTCCACTATATCGTCTTATATCATGACAAGGAGGTTTCAGGAACTATTTATTGATGTAAAGACAAACAGGCTATTCTTACCAGCTGATGGCAGAGCGGGCAGTTGTACTGCAGCTGGTTTGACTTTGTAAAGAAACAGAGATGTGAAAATTTCTCGGAAAATTACACTAGCAGACAACAGCAGGGGAAATCTCAGGCCAGTTCAGAGCAGACCAGACTGCCAAAATGCTCTCAGCAGCCTTGCCCTGGTCTTTTAGGAATTACGTAACTAGGAACAAGATAAATCAGTCTGATTTAAATCATGCAGGGAAAGGCTCAAGCTGAGAAGCAGGTTTGGGGGTTCTGCTCTCTGACTCTCTATGATTATAATAAACATTTCTACTAAATTTCCTTCTTAACCTTTCCTCCTGTAAAGAAGACAAAAAGCACAGTGGTTGGTAGCACAACAGACATCGTGTGTTTGGAATGATGACATAAACAAGCTCAGGGAAACAACAGCACAAAACATCTACTGACAGAGGGAGGAAGGGGATGACTCTCACAATCTGCAGATGTACAAAATAGTTTCACTGTCTTGTGCCAGAAGTGAACGTAGCAGGAATGTCTTCACAGAGTTAGGTCCTGCACAGGAATTCTTTCCTTCACCAGCTCAATAACTTTCTTTGTGTAAGTGGCAGAGTAAGGTCCTCCAAAACTGATTTCACTGAACAGTAAACCATATGAGTTGCATCTTTATTGTGCCTAGCCCTGCCTGAGACCTCTGAGTACTGATTTTCATTCATCTTAGCAGTGGTACATGTGAGAGTATGCCCTGGAGTGAGAGCTGGGGAAGGTACTAATGTGCGTGTTGAATTACACAATACAAGAGAGATAGGTCTAAAAGAGACATCTGCCAGGCAAGGGAAATGAAAGCAAATGTAAACAGCAGCAGAGAGTATCAGAAGATCTTAAATGTTGTGAGTATATTTATTTTTCTGTCTTGTGAAGCTGTCACTGCCAGCTGAGCTGCACAGAGGGGAAGAAAATAGCACATGTGTGTACATATGGTGCAGCTGTATTTGGGACACCATCTATAAGTCAAACTCTGTCTTCTTGCATCTAGTAAGAGTAGTTATGCAACCTCTGCAGAGATGGCAAGAGGCACAAGACAGCAAATGCCTTCTGATGAGGATGAAAGGTGAATTGAACTGGCAGACAGGAGCTCTTCTGGCTCATGAGAACAGTGGAAGAGGAGACCTTTTCAGCATCAGCATGAAGAACAGGTGCAGGAAAAGTAAATGAGAAGTTGAAAGAACAAACAGAACAAGGATAGGATGAGATCCAAGGCAAATTAGCTGGGGGTATAAATTAAGCCTGGAGAGATGGCCCAGCTTATATTAGCAAAAAAATAGCACGGGAAAGGTGAAGCAGGATGGAAGAAATCTGTTTTGGGCTGGGCTGAGACATGAGTAGAAAATTATAAGTAAGACTTAACATGGCTTGCATGTTTCTCTCTTTATGTATCTTGGCAGTGAACTCTTCCACAATAACCAGGATCTTATACACAGCAAAAAATGCTAGCAGACATACAAGTTTCTTATTTTTTGCTAATAGAGAGGACACTGTGTCCATAACTTTGCCCAAAAGCAACAGCAGCTCTTGTAGATAATTACCACGGTTCTCCATTTCCAGGCTTGATTATCATGTGAGGACAGTAGAGCTGAAACTATAATGATTGGTCTTTTCATTCCCAGTCTTTGTAGTTTTGGGAGTATATTATCATGGAGGGTTTTTTTTAGTGTAATGTACATGTTGTATTTTCTGAACTCTTTGCAGTGGGTTAGGCGATGGGACTAGCATGTGTCACAAAATCCTCTGTCCAGGGAGACAACTGTGGTGATGGAGGGTTTGTTACAAATTTTTGTAATAAAACATTACTGGTTTGTGTAGAACAGGGTGAGGCTAAAGAAATTCATTGTCTTTGGGGGATTTGTGATGCTCTGAATTTCCTGAGGAAGTTTATCCTTCCATTCTTGGACCAAGACCTGAGAGTTGTGTTTGCCGCAAGAATCTCTTTCTGTGTAGAATTCCTTTGTGTTAGACGACTAAAGACCTTCTGATCACTAAGCACAGCTGGCAGTCTTGGTACTCCAGGAATTACTGGTGCTTCAGCATTTTTCCAGCGAAATGATTCCACTCTGGGGATGAGCAAATAACCTGCTACCACAATTATCTACTCTTGCATCCCTGTCTGGAAACCTGTAGTAGTTCAGGGACTGATGCAGCCACCCAGGTTCTTTTATTCAGCCTGTAAGTAATGAACACAAGTCTGTTTTGCTGATCAAATTCCTCCCAGGGATGTCTGGATAACTATGAGACAGCTTTCCTCCCTGTGTGTAGAATTACTCTTATGGAATATTTAAACAGCTCTTTATTTGCTTGATCACATGTGTTGGTTGCACAGTTTTAACTGGCATTTTATTTTATCCATGTACTTAACCATGCACCCAAATTCTAGTCACTGTCAGCACAGTGAGCTCACATTTAGATGTTTTCTGGTCTGTTATCCTATCATACTTACACTTTAATGCATGAGATAAGCCACACTAAAGGTGTTTTGTATAAACTTCTGATAGTTCTTTGATGGTCTACAGACATCTTGATCATTAGTCCATTACTTATCAGACCATTACCTATTAGACCATTACCTTAGCAATCTCAAGTTATTCAGTTGCACAGCTTTGAGAATTCTAAATACAAGCTTCCTGTAGTGTGGGCCTACTTCACATTACTGTAGCAAACAGTTGTAAACCTCAGTCTTCCTCTTTGGACCAATCCACGGAGTCCAAAACGTGAGGAGAGACATCTAATCAGTGTTTGGGAAGTGGAAAGCGGATGTTAGAACAAGCAGGATAAAAATATTTCCCAAAGAAGTAATAGAAGTTATTTGCTCAAATAAGAGTTAAAATTTCTGATGGTTATAGTTCAGCTAATATGAAATAAATGTGTTTTGACATACTAATTCTCCATAGACTCACTCTTGTCTTTCTAACACATACATTGTCATTTACTTAAACTCAGTTCAGCTGCTAGTGGCATTACTAACCTTCCGAGAACATTATGCCAGATATCTGGATTCAGACTAGAGATGTTTTGACACACAGGTTCCCTCTTGCACATATTGTGGAAGGAAGGAATAAAGCCTTGCAGCCAAGGAACTGAACTGAGCCGTGGAAGGTGTCTGGGATAACCTCCTGTAGCTGCTACGGGCTTCTTCTGTGGCCACAGGCAAGCTGTTCTGTCAAAAAGCACAAGTCTACACCTCATAATCCCTTTTTCCCCAGTGGATCTCTCTGCCTTCAGTGACATGATGGCATAGCTCATGGATCTTCTTTTGGATATGCACTTTCAGGAGACTTTCTGCTCAGTCTGTTGAAACTCTTGGCCTTGGGTTAATTCTCATAGCACCTCAGCAGTAAAGCATTGTACAAGAAACAATCCTGACCTTGAAAGAGGTTTCGGAAAGAGTGGGAGAGAAGCACAGAGTTGCAAAGTGGCTTATTTTAGCTCAGCTACTAGGCCAACAATAGGGAGAGGGAAAAAACTCTAGTCTGTGATGCCTGCTATTGCTGCCTTCCAGTTAATGCATGCCTTGTTCCCTGCCATTTGAATTGTCATACACACATTTGGTTTCTATCTAGACGTCTGGTTTTATATGTTCTCCTTAAACAGAATTTTACTTTTTGCAGCTGCTCACTGGTATGCCATTGTTAGACAGACAAATGAATACAGTATAGGAAAAAAGAGCTGCGGTTGCTTTATAGTGGGAAATTCAACTTCACAAATATAGCAGGGTACTGGAGTCAATGAGTGTGTGGAAAAGACTGATTTTAGTTAGTTCAGCACACTTTATTTTCAAAAGTCCTTTAATATGTTCCTGTCTGGTAAGACAGGAACTGCTTTAAGGACCAAAGCAGTTAAATAACAGATTAAAAGGTAAGAATCAAAGAGTTACAAATAAATGATCAATTTTCATGACAGAGAGGTAACTATAGTCTGGTTTTATTACCTGCCAGCTCAGGCAGTGATTATGTCACTCACACCAATTACAAGTCTTTCAAAGACAAATCAAAAGGAGTAGGGCATCCCACTGGGCACAATGAACCCATTGATCTCAGGCTTGGTCCCTGCTTTTGGGATAGTTTTGGATGGTTAGGAGAGAGAAAACAGTCTCTCACCTCACCAAAGAAATGATCTACTGAATGGCCCTTTAGAGCTGGACCTCTGGGTC
Organism: Strigops habroptila; assembly: GCF_004027225.2. Classification (NCBI taxonomy): domain Eukaryota; kingdom Metazoa; phylum Chordata; class Aves; order Psittaciformes; family Psittacidae; genus Strigops; species Strigops habroptila. The sequence goes on from NC_044278.2 coordinate 103,628,356, forward strand.
ATTAGATGTGTAGTGGGCTAGAGAAATGTCCCTATGAGGAAAATGACTTCAACTATTTTTTCTTTTCAGGCTGGAAAAGAGTGAGAGCATAACAAAAGTCACAGGGAGGTGGTATAGACAACCATGATTTAGTGTCCTGTGAAATTACCATGTATTGAATCAGAAAAATAAGCAAGACAGAGTACTTTATTATACAGTTTCATAATTCAATTATAGAACCAGTCATCACACAGGTGCTATAGCAGCCACAAATGTAAATGGCTTTAGAAAGTACGTAGACAAGTCAGAGGAGGAAGGTCCATCAAATATTACTAAATACAGAGACACTTAAACAATTTTGGCTTTGGAAGTCACTAAGCAAAGATTGCTGAAAGCTGGAGTGATCTATGAAAAAACTATAGTAAACTTGCCCTGATCTTTATTTTTGCCTAAGTCCCCAGCAGTGGCTACTGTAGGAGTCTAGAGGCTGGCTAGGCAGACCTTTGATTTGAACTTCTATGTCTGCTTCTGCACTGTTGTGGTGACTGGACTCAGGCCACTGGTCTTCTGGTTGGTTCTGGTTTTATGTGTTTATTCATTGAAGGCTGTTGAGAACAGCCTTCTTGCTCTGTGCACGTACAGTCTCTAATGGAATGGGATGAGCCCCTGATTAGTCTCTACGACTTCATATGTTACTTTCATACACATTGTAATTAATAGGTAAGAGCCAATTAAAAACATGCACAGTAAACACAGAATCTAGTTTGACATGCCGCAGCTAGATCCCTGCTGTTATTTGCATGGGAACCTGGAATGTTTTTCCCTTTCTCTAACTCTTTCACCTTCAAGGCTGTCACTTAGAGCCACACAGTTGTTCATTGCCCACAAAAATAAGTATTGACTAGCAAAAGGCACCCTGTCTGCAAGCTTCTTCCTTCAAAATCTCTCTCAGAGCATGCTTCTTCCAGCATTACAGAGATACAAGCCTCACATATGTCATCCAGGAAGGGAGAAGATTCTTCCTGGCACAGAACTATTCCCTGGCTCTCCCAGGGCTGCATTCTCTATTTCTTGCTAGCTCCCACAGTTCAGAAACAGCCCTGCTGCTTTCTTGAATAATATGGAGCACCCTTTGTAGTGAATAATAACTAATGAGAAATTGACATCTTGAAAGGATTTGAATCACTTGGTAGCAGACCACTGGCAGTCAACCCCAGAATGATTTTCCCCAGTATTCTGAGTAGGCTTCAGACCAAATACTAACATCAAGTTAAAAAATATCCACTTTTTAGTGTATGAGATTAGATTTCCTTTGGTACCTCAGTGATAGCAGCAGCCAGGCCATATTCTAAAATTCACACAGACATCAGTGAGGGCTGTTGACTGAAAAGATACTTAAAGTAGAAAAATTGAACTATTGTTTAGATTCTGATTTTGAATTTCTTGCCCTTAGTACTGTATTTTAGGTATACATTTTGGGGCAAAAATAGATTGGTTTCACTTTATACTGTATTGGCTTTCTACAAAATCTGGATTGCAAATGTTTTTAATGAAGTTGTATTTCGAAAGATATGTGCTGTAGCTTCTAAAGTTCATTTAAACATTTGTCTTTCTCATTACTTTTGTAAAATCTTGGGTTTTGCCAAGTACAAAGTTTGGTGAAAGGGTGGGCAGACGGTGACTCAGTTGTATTTATAAATAGTGTTTATCTTGTTGATATAACTTGAAGCTTTGTTTGGTGCTTGACTTCAGCACAACCTAAGGCAATAGCGGTCAGAACAGAATGTACTCCTTGTAAATGATGTGTGGTTGTTACTCTTTCAGAGGTGAGCCAAAAAGCAGATAGTATCCATCTTATCATGGGCCAATCTGAGACTAAAAAGAAAAAAACAAATGCTCTTGAGCATCTCAAGGTCTGTTGAACTGAGATTTTGTAATGTGTTCTTCCTCCTTGAAGGTGGTATCTTTGAGCTTGACCAAAAGCAAATTCCTATTGCTTCAGAAAGGCTTGGATCAAACCCCTCTCTTATTAGTTGATCATTCCTTCAAAATCAGAACCACTGGCTCTGAGATGTGCCTTGCCAAATACTTCATTAAGGACGTCTCTTAAATTTGCTCTGCCAGTAGCCACTTTGACTTCTGCCTCTTTTCGTTCCATCACCATTCTTCAAGTTTCCTTACTTACTATATGGAAGAAAATTTACACCAATATCATGGTAGAATGGGAGGAAAAGGGGATTTCCTAGAAAATTTGTCTCCTTTATAACAGTAATGCGGAACATAGTTGGCATGTCATATTTCTTGAATCATAGCTGTAATGGTTGATTTACTCATGGCATAACTTCTAGCTGTTGCTAATATATATGATTACTGAATGAATTGTACATTAATCCTGAATTTCTGTGAGCCGACTGTAACCAAGCATTTTCTTTCAGACCACCAGAAGGAGCTATTGAATTCAAAACGCCTTTCATTCGAAGCTGAAGTTCCTGGTCCTGCAGGGCGAGCAGTAGGGTAATGGAGCAGGCACACTTTCTTCCTTGCAAAGTTTAGTTCTGAGCTGTAGAGCAAATTCTTTTTTGGGGTCTACATCTTTTTCTGATCCACTGTATTGTAGCAATAAAAACTGACTTTACAGGATTTAATATGCTTTGGGGAGAGATTTCAGGCGTCATTCTTTAAACATATACTAACAAATACTAACAAAATCCAAAGAGATGGGAAATTAATTGAGGCAGCTTTAACCATATATTTTCAAAGCAGAGGGAGTGTGTGGAAGCTGTCATTTTCCATTAGGTCAGCTGGGAGACGCTAGGCTAACAGACCTGCAAAACACTTGAGAGAGCAAATAGCAATGTCCATAAGGATAAATGAAACCTGAAATTCTACTTACGCAAGCTGACTGGCAATCAAAATGCACCAGTCACCTGTTATGTGTTTTCTGAGGTGATATGAAGGTGTGCAATTAGGTTTTTTTAGCCTAATACAGGTGTCTCATCATCAGATTCATAAAATGAGGTATTCAGATTTATAAATAGCTTCCCTGTATGAGCTTTGCTCTTTATGTTTGACCAAAAAACTTACACCAACAGAAAGAAGATTATGCTGCTTCTGCCTGTCTTCCATTTACGCTTTCTTTCATCTTTGATTTTTGACTGCAGACAGAAAATTATTGATGGTGGTTTGTGGTGGCACATTCTGTGTGAGTGCATGTGGCTTTGAACCAGTGTTTGGGACAAGACCTTAATTAAGTCTGTCCACTGCTATTCACAGTTTGCTTTGCTATTACAACACTGGAGACTGGACTCTGGAGAAGAGTCACACTGCTTGTCCGTGAGACACTATCAAGATGCAATCCTAGATATCTTTCATGGAATAAATCCCACATCTATCTATGCGAGGAACAGGTACTAACACAAAACATCAGCTTCTCAGTTAACCTTGTATGCTAAGGCAGATAGTAACTCTGGTGCTCTGGATGGATCTAAAAAACTATGCCCACAATTGTTGCTGTGTTGGGATGTTCTTCTGGATCTGCTAATTTCTTTGGGAAATGAAAAAAAAGTGTGGGGTGCCATGGAAGAGCAGGATGCATGCTGACACATATGGGTTGTAGGCAGAGGAAAGGGAACTAATGATCGATAGTGGTTATTTCTGAGTATGCCATAAAACAACATTTGTCACTAAGCTCCCCATTGTGATGTTCTATACAATTTTCTAAGTCACTGTATTCAGCATATTAAAAAATGTGGGGTTTTTTTAACATATGTATTATGCATGTCTTTGGATTAATGGGAGGAGAAAAAGTGTCTGAGGAATAAGTTGTCTAAATACTTTTAAGCAGTAGTTCAGGATGACTGATCTCAGCCTGGCTTTTCTTAATGTTGAGTTTCTTGATTGATAATGCATTTGAGCTCAAGAGACTCTGCTGTATGTAGAATAAATCAAATATTGCCCTGAGGAGCTTACAGTGCAAATGGTAACAAAACATGAAAAGAAAGCATAAATCATAAATTAGGAGGAGAGAAAGGAGCAGGGAGAAGCTGAAGGATAATGTGGAGAGGAAGAGAAGGTATCTAGTGTTGGCTGGACATTTAGTTTGCATGTTTCATATGTTAGGCTCCTTCTTTGTTTTTCTTACCATGATAGTGTCCAGTAGCTCTTTCCAGAATTGATGATCTTATGCTAGATGTTTGCCATGCAAGGATGGGAATTGAAGGTGGTCCATGTCTCAGATTTAATCTGTATGACTGAGATCCAAGATAAGACAGTTGTAAAATCATTACGAAGAACTGGTACTACAGACAATGAGTTGCATGTCAAAGACACTTTATAAATTTAACATTTACAGAATAAAATACATTTGTCATTTTATTATGATCCAAATCCTATTTATTTATACAGTGAGACTACTCCCAGAAGTAATTTGTGGATAATATTATATAAATGTAAATATCTTGCTTTTACCTTGTAGAAGTATATCACAGAGATTTCTTCTTCCAAAAGCAGTCTAACTTGCCCTGTGCTCTTTTTCTTGGAAAGTGAGAATGAAGTACAACAGCCAATGCATCTATAATGACCTCCAACCATGATTATTGTCATTTCTGAAGTTATGTTGATTTGATTAAAAATAGGCATAAACACCAATATCTGTGCTCAACAGCACAGTGGGCACTAAAGACATATCAACCTAAAAATCATGTGTCTTCATGTTATGGATTTTCATCCCCAGAGCTCTCTATCAGTGTGGCACGAACTACTGGAGGACCTGTCTCAACCTGAGCCTGGCTTTCTGCAACAACTACATCTCATAGGAACAATGGCATTATTGGCACTTGGAAGACAATTTACAGGGAAACCATCTTGGAAATATATCTTTTCTCACAAAGGAAAGTTTCTATGTCAGATTCTCAGTAAACCTGCATTTTAAAGAAAAGAAAACACGTAGCCTTTATAAAATTAGAGAAAGAAAACACTTCATATTTTTTTGCCTCCACTTCATTGACTGGTGCTTGAGTAGTACTAAAAGAATCTAAATAAACAAGTAAATGAAACCAGGAAGTAGGAAGTAGGAAGTCAATTGTGGAGAGGAAATAAACATCTTTGTGCACAAGTCTCTTCAGAAATACACAAGTATTTTACTATCAATATATTTACAGAGAGTTGAATCTTATTTTCTCTTTACGAAAATAACAAAGCCCCCTTATGACCTAATTCCACCAAACAGATGATTTCTGTCTGTCCAGTCAGTCCTGGCTAAGTGACAACATATATAATTCTGTCCTTTAAAGGTGTGAATCAGATCTTTATGCCTGTGTACTTAGAGTTGGCTTCCTACAAAGTTCTTCTTTCTCTTCTTATTCAGGTTGAAGGTAATTGGATACAATCTGGTTGGCTTGTTGACCTTCTTGGGAGAGATCCTGGTGCTGGGCGTTAAGCTATAGGGTTGCTTTGTTAGGATTTCAAATAACGGTTTTGTGATGTGGCTTTTGTGCCCTTTAAACACAGTGGGCTTCAGTTCTACAAGTGCAGGTACTAATGTACAGGAATCCAGCCGTATGCTGTCATCAAAAGGTTTGGGACATTCCTTAGCTTTTGCATAGTGTGTGGCTTCTTCTGGGCCACAAGAATTAGGTTATTAGAATAAATGATTTTTTACAGTCAGACTGTCAATGTACTACTCCCCTTGGTGTGTTGTTGCATGTCTAACCTGTCCAATGTCAGTGCAACTTTTATATGAATAGGTATTCATTGTCATGAATAAAGAGTTCCAGTCTAGGCTCTTTCCAACATTGCAAATGTGTTACTCATGGTACAGTTGCTGACCAGTAGAATGAAACATATTCGGGACATTTTGACAGCTTCCTCACTCTGTCTAGAGTCACAGCAAACATCTGTCTAGAGTCACAGACCAGACCCAAAGAGTAAGTAGGAGAAAGCCAATGCATCTTTGAACTCGGTCTTAACACTCAATACATAGTTTTCAAGGGAAGTATTAATCTCAAGTCACATCAGCTTTCTGAAATGTCAACACATAGGAGCTCTCTCTTTAGCCAGTGGTAAGAAAGAGGCAGTTTCAGAGGGCTGTTGATCCCACCTATCTTTTTGCATTGGCAGGGGAGGAAATTAGATGATTAATGAACTACAGACCTATTTTTGGAAAGATAAATATAGACAAGAGACAAGTTACCCAAACTAAGTCTGTCCCTCACATGCTGGTGCTATTATGTGATGGTGTCAGTCAGAGCTGACTGCATCTGTTGACGGAGACCACTTCATGCAGCAAGTGTCTCCCACGTGCATCATCTCCCGCATCATGTAGCACAGACTATGCATCCAGTCAACCACTGTTAATGGTGGCTATTATACTACTTCATTTCCCTTTTTTCTTTCTTCTTTTGAGTTTTCCTTCCCATGAGGGTAAATCTGCCTCAATCAGTAATAGAGATGGAAAAAGTACTCTGAAGCAGACAGAGGATCATAAAAAGGTACCTTTCCTGTCCTGTCCTGTCCTGTCTTGTCCTGTCCTGTCCTGTCCATCTGACCCTTTTGCCCTAGTCTCCAGATCAGGCCATTTGTGAATCTTGCTCTCTAGCACTGTGCAGAGCAGATTGTGTGACTGATCTCTTGGCACAGCCAGTGTGTTGCCTCGGCGGACAGTGTGGGATGAAAAAAGCACAATACATGCCTTTTCTATCTGAGACTTGTTTATCTGCACGATGTCCAGGCCGCTCTGGGAGAGCTCTCCTCTTGGTGATCATTGGCAACCAAAAACGAATCAAATTAAGGCAAAGTTTGAGAAATTCTCCTATACAAAGAGCTGTTCTAAAACAAAGCTGCGTTTTTGTGGTGCATTGTCCTGGCTCTGTGTGAGTCCTGTAAAGAGACAAAGGCGAGCAGGAAGGAAATCTCAGCTGCTTAGTAAATGCCCTAATTTGATTTATTTACTGCTCCCTTCCCCCAACCAAACTGTTCTGCTAACCTGTTAGTCCCAACTCAGACAAGTAAGACCAGCTAATCTGATTAGTTCTGATACACAGGAGCAAGGCTGCTGGGAAAAGCTGGATGTTACAGCTGTTTCAGTCTTCAGCTTTCATCATAACATTATGGGTTTGCTGAATGTATAGCACAGTGTGACAGGAGCCCCGCAGCATGTACACAAGTGAGCAGTGTGACCGTCACTGAAGATTTCTACCCTGGGCCTGAGGCCACTGGAACACAAACCATGTTTCGTGTCACCTTCAATGTAGTGACAGAGAAAGTTACCTTCACCTTGGCAGCCTGCCCCTCCGTCACGTGGAAGGTAAGCTCAGATATTCATTGTATAAAAAGGTTGATGGCACAAGAAAATGAGTATCTAAACTGTTTTCCCATACCATAGGCTGTGTTTATAAAATTTTAAGGGGAGTAATAACATTTTAATAGAACTGCACTGCAAAGTGGCATATGCATGACTGGTTGGAGTTGGACTAAATGGGTCTGGTTCTAGAGAACAGCTTGTTCATTGCTGTTCATTTATGTATTTAAAGCTTTTACGTTTGAGTTTTAAAATTACCAAATTCATGCTCACTTTCCTCATTCTGGTCTGGAAATGCCAATGTATATATATTAACAGCTAATCCAGAGAGGTATAGAAACACAAGCTACTCATTTCTGTAAGGAAGGGACGCTGCTTGGGGAAAAATTTCAAGCTTCCTAGGGATTGCAAGGATCTGTGAACTGTACTGGGGTACAATAAATTAGAAAATTTTGCATCCCTATGATAAGGGACGAAGAAAAAAAGCCCTAGATGTGTAATTTACCTGGCATGGGGTTGTTATAAAATATGACAGAAGCCAGAGATGTTTTGCACATCAGCTCTTTCTGTCATTCAGTGATTCAGTTCCGATCTTCATTTCCTTGAGACAAATGTTCCCATCTCATCTTGAGGAGGCCAGCATTGTCAGGATGAGATGGGACCAGGTTCATCGCCTTTCTCTTCTAGTGTGTGTGCTTTCACTATAGTGCACTTTGAGAAGACAGTCACTATCTTATGAAGTGTTGCTTTAAAAACTTAAATTTTAGAGTCTATTACTTACAGAGCAGTTGTTACTGTAGAAACCTCATGTCTGTCTGTTATTATGACTTTCAAATGTGAGATAATTATGAATAACTAGATACAGTAGCAGAGCAGGGTAATTGCTCTTGCTTTAGCTGTTCATGATTCATTATGCTGCATAAATAATTGTCATATATCTTCGCTGTATCATTTTCTCAGTCTTGGACCTGTCTTTTTTCTTGACTTGTGAGGTAGACACTGCCCAGAAGCTGTTATTAGAAGGTCTTTAAAGGGCCTGGTACAGTGAGGCCCCAGCCCAGATCTGTGCTATATGTAGCATCATACGCTAATCAAAAAAGTGCCTGCTAGGGGAAAGTGCATTTGGAGTAAAATTCACATGAAATTAATTTTACTGGACACCCTTTCTCTGTGGGAGACATGGTGATATTGCTTCAGTTTCCCTATTTGTTAGGAAAATATACATTTCCAAACATGCGTATTCAGTAAGTGGTAGTGAAAAGATCATTTCAACACAACATAAAATGACTTTACCTATGCTTGCTAATAGTGTGTTAAAAATTTTTCTACCTTCATATCAGAGCTGCAAGGATTTACAACTCTTTGCCTTTAAGTTGCAAGGCACTTAGAAGAGGGGATCGAAATGGAAAAGAATACTGGATTTTACCATGCTGCGGTGTTCCTACCTGATCTTGACTCCTGAGCTCTTGGTAGAGCAGACATGGATGTGAATAACCTGGGTGCTGCATTTCAGTGCTCATTTATTACGTTGCTGAGGGCTGTTAGACATAAGTGCATTGTAGTAAATCCCTATGGAACAAACAAAGGAGTACTGAGAAGTGCATCCTGGCACATTTTTCCAGTTCTCCAGCTCTTCTATTATTTGCATAATTTAAATTATTGATATGTGCAATGTGCAAACATTAGCAAAGGCTTAAAAGTAAAAGCTAAAAGAAATCATGGTACAGTAAAACTTCCTGAAATGTAATACATTTATTAATGTCCTAAGTAAAAAATATGTGAGAAAGTGGGTATAACTATATGGAAAAACAAGATGGGATGCCAAGCCAGCAGAAGAGATGGCTCTGCGATACAGCTCGAATAAATAATGCTAAGTTAGTTTAAGGAAAGCTTTGTGGAAGAAGGTAATATTTTTTATTGACCAACTCTTACAACTGGAAAAATCTGACAAGGTTTCAAGCGCATGAGCCCTCCACTTCGACAACAGGAGGAGGCTAATGAAAGATATTGTTTCCCTACAACCTCACCTTGCTTACATCCTTATATCAGCCAGATCAGCAATGGTGCTGCAAGTAAATTTAAATCCTTCGAAGCTGGAAGAGGTCACATCGCTGCGGGAGGAGGGAAACAGGCACATCTACTTTCAGACTGCTAAGTCTTTTCTTTCAAGAAAAAGTGGCCCAGCCTGCAGGTTACACTGAGGTGTTCTGCTATTCCACATACCACAGCACCACCAGCAGATGAGTCTTGCACACTTTGGTGGAGCCAGGAGGATGTGGCAGCTCTGTAGCAGATGTCTTGGGAGGAGCGGTTGAAGTTATGTCCTGAATTGTTATCTTTCTGCCCTATGCTCTGCAGAGTTCATTTCCGTTAGAAACTAATTTCTCATTAGAAGTACTGGTAAAAAATATTCCAACTAAAGCCTATTCTGGTTATATGTAAAATATTAATTTATATGGTATTTTAGTGGAAGAAAGACAGGACTCCTGCTCCAGACATTTCACAGTCTCTAGGGCATAAACCCCATTGCTTTAGTTAAAACATTGTTTTGTAAAAACTAGTTTCATTAGAAGTGGGGGAGGGTATGGATACAACTCAGAATTGAACACACCTTTTCGCATAGGCACCAATGCCTGAAAACCAAAGCAAGAAGCATCTTCATTATAAACCATAAGCATCTTTAATATAAATCCTGGAGGAGAGGACTGGCGCTTTCTCACCTTTCCATGTCAGCCTGCCTCCACGCATTTCCCCCCTCCTTAGAGAACAGGCTGCTGCTACTTCTCTATCTGTCAACAGGCACGGAGCTGGTCGGCAGAGCAGAGGGCTGGGTACTCTGAGATATGTGTGGCTTACACAAATCAGACTGCGGCCGGTATCAGCTTGGCCAGAGTCCCTCTTCAAAGGGCTTTTCAGATTTCACTCACATGAATTACTGTTACATTTTCAATCAGTTGCTGCCAACATTTGGGGAGTCTCATGTTGCGCCTCTTTGTGTCCTATACCTGGCTTTAAGAACAGATAACAAGATCACACAGCTATTGATATGCCAACAAACTTTTACCACTCATTTCCTAACCCATGAATACATGACATGCTGCTTGGATGAATGCAATTGAAATTCACAGGATACAAGCAGATTTAGTTACAGAATGTACTTGCTCAATGAGGATTAGCTACACTTGAATCCTATTGATCTTCTCTTACCGTTGGTGGTTTGGTTTCTTTGAATCCTGTCTGAACTGTATAGAGGGAAGCAGCAAACCCTGCTGGTTTGTGGCTTTCTATTCCAGGCCAGGAAATTCACTTGATGGGGATCAACCTAACTCAGGGTTTTCTTGCCAACTGATGCTGCGCTTTATCTCCCTGACATGGACAGATAAATGAGCTGGGGGTGGCTTTGCAGGCAGTTGGAGCCTGACCCAAACACGCTGTTGCCAACTTTCAAAAGCTACACAATGGCTGTCTTCCCTTGGCCGTTACAGCCGTTGGGGCAGGGACCTGCCATCTGAAAGGCTGTTAAGAAATAGTGTGGTAAACTCCTCCCTAAGGATGTGGGAACAATGTTCAAATCCTCTGAAGGGAGCAGTATCTGTGATAAGGAAACTAGAAAAATCAGGACCTTAGTGTTCACTTTCTTTCTGCAGCAAATTGAATACAGTGCTTCTGCTTGTGAAGGGCCTGTGGGGAGGTAGGATGGGAGGCGTGGGAAGCAGGTGGCAGCACGCGGCTTTTCTGGCTGAGAATAACCTTCCCTGATGCTGTTTTAGAAACCTCAGTTATACTTACATAGAGCTACAATCATCTGTGCTGCTCAGCAAGGGTAAGAACACATTAGTGAACAGTTTGTTATTGTTTTGTTGTGGTAGTGTCTAAATACACCCCCAGTGTCAAAACCAACCATGGTAAACACAGTACAAACAGAAACAGGCTAATATATGGATTTAGTTCACCATAGCAAAGGACCAGACCATGAGCAGAGGGATAGTGCAGTGATGACAAGTGGCAACCTCATGTGATGGCACCTGGCAGACAAGTGTCTGCAGGAGGAGGGCAGCATGAGTGTGGCACATGCTGCTATGGGTTACTCTAGGGCTGAATACAGAATGGTCTTGCACTAGTCCAAGTAGCTGCTTTGCTTCCCAGATCCTGTTGAAACAGGGGAGGTCATGGAGATGAGGAGGTTCAGCACGTGTGGGGAACAATTTCAGCTTATTCTTTACTTGAACATTGTTTTCAGTTTATAGAATAGTACATTTCTCCTTGAACAGTAACCTCTTCATTTCTAGCTGTTAAATATAGAGCTACAAAAACATAGCCCTGCAAATATAGCCCTGCAAAAACATCCAGAGACAGCTAATGCTCCTAGTTTTCATTCAAAATGGTTTTTTTCACCTTGCTTTTAAATAGTTGCCCACTATATATACTAGATATTTGTACATCAGCTTTTGTGAACTTGTTTCAAGGCTTACCAGCATGTGTGATGCCTCTTTTTTCTCCTTTGCTTATAGAAGCAGGCACACTACATGTTATATACTTGTTAGTTGATTTTATCAATTTTTGATGAACCCAAAAGAGAGGTTGACAAATTCCCTTAACTCTTCACAATATTCACAGTCCAGTAATAGCCCATGACCCCAAATACTTGCCTCAGCAACCCTGAACCCCACTGCACACTGACATAATCACCTTTGGATTACGATGTCTGATTTGGGAGCTACTGCCATAGAAGCAAGGACTTTTTGAGGTGATGACTTTTTTTTTCTAGGAGTAATCTCAGAGTTTTACTACCTTGAGCCATGATGATATACCAAGGTTTTCTTCTTGTCATTATAATTCTGGGAATTCTATAGCTCCCACATGTCTCCTCAAAGATCCTGCTAGCAGAGATTTGCTCATCTTCAGAGGACTGGAATCTCTTTCTCTGCCTTTCCCTGATTATTTTTCTTATAATACAGCATGCCCACCTTTGCTGGTTTCTTGTCAGACAACAAAAATATCAGCATTTTCTTATCCTCCTACCAAACCCTTAAATGAATGTGACTCAAGCAGATCAGCAGGTTCTTGCTGAGGAGGTCAGGTAATGCAGAAAATCAAGTCTGTGATGCTCGTTTGGTCCCCAGCTCTAGTTCACCAGCAGATGGTAGCAAACATCTCCTTCCCTCTCGGCTTCATCTGGGTTCCCTGAAAGCGGAAGGGCTGGAGTGCCTCATCTGAGTCATTTGTTTCCACCAAGAAGAAATAAGCTGTAAACAGAGTAGTTGTGCAACTCGGAACAAGGGAGAAGAACCACGGAAACCACGGAAATATTGCTGCAGTCAGGGCAGAAGAATTAAATCGGGGCCGGAACAAAATCACTGCAGTGACTTGCGCTGAATGGCATGAGAAGCATTCTGGTGTCACTGTTATTGTTCTTGTGGTGACAAAAAGAGACCTTTATTTGCAATGTAGCACATGAACAACACTCAGAACAGCCCAGTAAAATCGAAACTTCTCTGGGTCATCTCTGCCCCAGTATCTTGACCCTTTGTCAATATACTGAAGGCATGGAAAGTTCATGATGGGGATTTTTGCTAGAGGCTGTTTCTAGTCATCGATTTGTTTTTCTTCTAAGATGTACCAGCTCTAGTTCTTTTACGTTTGATATGGCCTGTTGATTACCACTTTCTCTCACTCTCTTCTGGATGCTACTCATTGAAATAGCTTGTTGTGATAACACTTCTCAGCTTCTTTTTCCCCTGATAGCAGCTAAACTGAGAGACAGAAGAGAGAAAGGGACAGGGTAAAGTGAAAGCTGCTAAACTGTTGTGTAATTCCCGTAAGGAAATGTCTCTTCATTTATAAGACAGTACTGGTTAGAACTGGGCAAACTATCTGTGGGAAAGCACTGGATAAATTTTGCCATTAAGTGTACCATCTCTACTTTTAACTATCTCACTGGACATGTGAAGTTCTTTGACTGCTTCACATAAACACTGTTCAATCCTGTAAGCAGATTCTGGGAAGCATTCCTTTGTGTTCATTTCTTCATCAATAAGTGGTTGGTGACCAAAATCTTATGAGTTGGTTCTGTTGTGTCACTAGATACTGAAACTGATTTCTATGCTTATTTTCTGGAAACGAAAAAAAAAAAAGGTTATTTAAATATCATTTAAAACAAGACAATGGCTGTTTATGGATATAAAAATGTATTCATTCTCCTGTGACCATATTCTGAGCCAGAATATCTTTTTGGTTGAAATTTTAGAATAAAAAGAGAAAGGAAGGAAATCAGTTACTGTATTGTGCTATTCCTTCACAGGGCAGCTTTCTATGGAAAGCAGAGCAGAATACAGGCAAGACTGGCTATACCTCTGCCATTGCTTATGCTGCGTATCTCTGGATTTCAGCTGCAGTTGTCAGGATTCTCCTCTGTCCTTAATTCTTTCTATTTTATAGAAATTGTGAGAAATACCTAAATACCTTCTGTGCATTTGGCATATATAGCTAGCCTGAGTCGTTTTAGCTCATTGGCATCAGTCTGTGGTGTTAGTGTTGATGTATGTTGTGGGCAGGCAATAAAGTGCTCCCAGCGTGACCACACGTCTCCTACAGCTGTGCTTTTGGTAGAGGTGATGATCAAGCAGTTCCAGGGACAACCCAAAATTTTGCTTGGGAATTTTGACTGGGAGATGTGCTGGGAAAGGCCTGAACATTAGTGGACCTAATGACCTAATTTGTCAGAGCTAGAACTGGAAGAGGGCATATGTCAATGTCTTGCACATCAGGGTTTGGCAGTATGGTAAATCTGCCTTCAGAGATCCTTACGTTTCATGAGAAATGTCATGGCCATCTGAAGCCAAGCTTTGATTTAACATAAACTCACTGCTGATTCAAATTTGTTCAAAACCACTGATGGATCTATTTCGTACTGTCAGGCTTTATGGCCAATCAGATATAATCTGCCTGCATATTTCCATTTTTATCAAGGAATATCTGTCCTCCTGCAGTCAGCATAAAGTCTCCACAAAAGGTTCTACAGAGCTTTAACTCTCTCCTGTATAGGGTGTTTAATTTGTCTGAATGGCAGTCACATTTCTATATCTGACCAGATCCATCTTGATGGTGATGCTTAGAGACACCATCATGAAACCACAGCCTAAATGCATAAATGCATCTGTACAAGATGCTGACGTCAAACACAAACTGTTAAGTCAAACCTCTGCTTGATCACATTGATTTTCCCAAGTGACAAGTGTTAATTTTTGCTCCAGATAGTTTCAAATTTAAGCAGATAAATAATGTGCAGGAGATCTGTTAAGAGAGATGCAAACAGTACATCTGCAGAGACATATAGGTGGATGTGTGCTATTGCAAATATTAAACTCAAAATGTGCACATTTACTGGTTAACATCAGCTTTACCTTTAGTCACTGTTTAGTGGCCTGATGAGATATTAAGAAAGGAGGTCAGAGGTGGTAGTCTTGCAAGATGAATCTGGGTAAAAAATAAGAGGGAAAGAGCAAATACATGGGAACTGAAAGCTATGACTGGAGAGATTGCCTAGAAATGCAGTAAATTCCAAGTGGGAATTGCAAGGTCATTGTTGAAGACAAAGAAATGTTGATCTGAGGAGTGTAGAGACTGAAAAATATGATGGCACAGCACCAATATGAAGAGGTATGTGCATGGGGGAGGTTTAGGAGTTGTGCTGTAGAAGTGAAATTTTGGATTCTGACCAAAAAGAATAAACCTGCTTTATGTGAAACACTGATTTTGATGACAATACATTCTGAAATGATAGATCAGCTATGTATTTTGCCGGTAGAATTCAGTTTCTGTTCCAGCGCAGATGTTTAGTGCTTGGCAATCATAGTAGTACTGGGTATCATAATTCACTTAGACACTTCATGCCTAATTTAACAATTCCTGAAGCTCTTCTTGCTATTATTATTGTAAAAGGAGAAATGCAAACTTAAGGCAGTTGTGTAGAACTCTCCTTCCACAGCAGAAATTATTCATTTCTCTTTATGCAATATCAGTTGTCTTAGGACAACTAAAAGCATCCTAGGTGCTTTACAAAATACAAGAAGACATGGCCCCTGGCCTAATGTGCTTTCTGCTTTAGGTCAGACACAACAGAAGACGTGAGAAATAAGACTGAGATGGTGCAGGGGTGAGTGAAACCCAGACTTCCTCTAAAGAGAGCACTCTGGTGTGATGTTTACACAACCTGAGCCATAAACTGTGTCCAGCCCGACCCCCTCCTTTAGAAGTTAGCCTAATTTTTTTGCAGAAGCAAAGATTGTATGACATTGACTGGCATTGAAAGAGTTCTCACTGATGACAGTTTCATTTTTCAGTCTTGATAAGAGCTCTTGTGAATCACATCACAACCTGGGGCATTAAAGAAAGATGTGTCAATTTATCTTAATATGCCATACTGTAAATTACAATGATTTACCTGCTGCTTTAGAAGAACTTCAGCAACCTCTGCAGCATATAGAGAGACCTCCAAGTGCTGGGGGTGGGCAGTTGAGAAAACATGTATTACATACATCATTTAACTCACAGTGTAGCCTAAAAATGTGGTAGAAATATTTCCTGAGCTGTACTCTATTCAAGTTTCTTGTAAGGCCAGAAACTTCTAATCAAACTTGTAAATCCTGGTGGGTCTTTGCAAAAGTGGTCTCAGCGGTGGGGAATGTTTAGCAGTGTCTTTGACTGCTGCATTGAAGCTAATAGCGCTTTTCACAAGAAACAAAACAACATTCTCTGGCAACACCTCCCCCCTGAGAGCCAGACAGAGAAGTGTAGTTTAAAGATCTTTATTTACAACTGGAGAAAAATAATCCTTTGTCTTAGTGAGCTTCTGACAGTTATTGAGGCTTCATAGTGCAGTATTTACCTGTTTCCCAAGGAAACTGGCCAGTTTATACACGCAGTCATGGATCAGATACACTGGTTCCACTGCTGTTACTGATTCCCAGGGTTAGGAAATACAATATACTTCGTGAAATTCCTCAGGTATCACTACCTTCACTCTGAGATGGAAATGTGTCCTTGCTACTAGTCATGGGGTCCTCTGTGAATTGAAGAGGAGGGTTAGAACAGCTTCCTTAGGTATGCACTTTGCATTCAGGGACAGATGTGTCAGACAGATATCTCACTCCCTAGAAAGACCATGCCATTTACTTTCATGCTTTTAAGCATCTCTCCCTCTGCCCTCTTTGACTGTGCAGCCCTTTCTGTCTCTGATTTAGATGTGATAAATCAACATCCTAGCACTTTCCAAGGGAGGATTTCAGAGGACTATATTGATGTTGGCAGTGGGTATTTTCTTGATGTTCATGAAGAGAGATTTACATCCTACAGTGATCAGCAAGTATCTCTGAACTTATATCTAAATGAGAAGGAATTTTTAGCAAGTGTTCTCCAATATAAACTCATTCTCTCTTGTTTTCCTTATTTCCCAGTCCTAAAGTGGGATATTTCACCTCTCTGTCACTATCTGTTGCCTCATTTCCAGGCTGGACAAAGCTAAGGGGGGCTGTTCACTTTCTACTAGTGCTGCCTGGGTCCTATAGCAGGCAGGAGCTCTGCTGCCCCTGTTCACATGCCACATCTTTCTGTGCTGGGGAAAAAAAAAGGTGTTTGAAAGAGGGAACTGGAGTGAACAAAAAGGTTTCCATTTAAAGTTTATAAATCACTAGATAAAATGAATGAAATAATGAGCTGTGCATAGCTCAGGGTACAGAGTATGTGGTATAACAGACGTCTTGTTATCTCTTCTCTAACTGTCTTGCCACCCTTGAGGCAATAATATAACCAAGCTCTGGATGAACACTGTGACTCAAAGATAAGCTGAGAGGCTTTCGCCATTTAAACCTCTTTAAGATCCTAGTGCATTAACAGGAGATTTACATAGACCAAAAGTTACGTAAACAATCACATATGAAAATGTTCTCTTTCACTTATGTGCCAAAATTTGACTTCTGTCTGAAAGCAAAGGTGTTGCTACCACTTCCTTCCCCTGGTGACAGCACAGGGCTCCTGCAGGTGCAGAGCCCTGAAGTTGTTTTGGGAGATCAGTAACACGTTTGTGTGCAGACTGCAGACTTTGCTTTGTAAAAGAGTATTAAAGTATATGGCTTTAAATACTTTCTTTGGTTCAACATTAAACCAGGTGTTTCTTCACTGTAAAAAGCAGCCATTTTGACCTTTAACACTGTATTAGAAAGCAATGACAGGCTTGCAGGAAACTGCAGCAGTTGTTTGCCTTCTACAAACTCAGATTAGCTATTCCGGTAACACACTATTATTGTACATTATTATAACCATTAAGTAGTGACTCCTCAACGTAATGGATCTCTGTATTCTGAGGAAACTAAAGCATTCAGTGGTCCAATGCCCATTACCTCGAAGGATTTTGGACTGGGGTTTGTCCCTGAGTTAGAGAAAACATTAACCATCCTGAAACTCATGCATCATTCCCTTCAGTTACTGAATGCTTGAAGTATCTACTGATTTTTTTCACAGGATATAAAATGTCTTTGCAATTTTATCTTAGTATTTTTCAGAAAAAATATATTGATTACAGGCTTAAATAACTGAAGAGTCTCATTAAGGGAAATCCATAAGACCAAGTTCTAGGTTAGGAAGCACATGGTATTTTCACTTCTGGAGGAAGGCTAGGAAGGCCTGTGTGTGTGCTTAGCCCTCTGTTACTAGACAAAGTCATTGCTTTTTCCAGTCTATGGGCCTGGCATGTTCTACAGGCATCCCCAAAGCCTCAGTCATCTTTATAGGAAAGCCAGTTGGACTGTGCAGTGAATCCCACCTGCTCATTTTTCCAGTGGAATTAGTGTGGTAGCTCAGGATCAAGATAGGTGATGGCATACATTTGAGTCTTATCTCAACAAATGTTCGGTACTGAGCCAGAGAATGGACCTTGATGCAAGAGGTGGGAAACGTTCCCAGATCCCAGGTTAGATATTGTTAAATATCTGACTTACAAAGTAGGAGGAAAATAACATTTCTACCTGTGAGCAATGCACATTTGTCCAGTAACTGAAAGTTTGGTCATCTAATCTGATGGATAGTCTGAGCTGTTATGTTTCTGAGCTTAAAAATGTTACTAATGAATGTTAGTCATGACAGTGACTAATGTTCTTGTTTGTGCCAATGTTTAACCAGTCTGAAAAGATGTAGGTTTAGTAAATGATCTCCAGACTTTGAGATTCTGCCCAGTTTTACACTCAGAGCTCACCAGCTTTGGTATACTGAAGTAAAGAAACAACAGAGTAAAACCGTTAAAGCCACAGGACAAATGCCTGGCTTTATCCAGGTTACAGAAAAGTATTCAACTGCTTTTGAAAGCTGGCCTCCTCCTCTCAGTTGTAGTGTATACATTGCAAGATAACTTGCTTTAAATGGAGGGGACCATTTATAACTCAGCGAATCCGTAATATAGAAGAATTCAGACATAAAGCTTCATGTGTAGCTCAAGTAACATGACCTGAATCACTTGGAATATTGTAATTGCCTTCTTTCAGCTGTAAAACTTGGAATCCAAGATAGCAGGCTGAACTCCTCTGAGGAATGAATTTTCTCCAATTAGAGTTCTCATTGCTTTCCTGGTGTTGTGAGCAGTTCAATTTGTTCCATTCACTGTTCTTTGCAGTTTTGTCAGCAGGACAATTTACTGCAGCCAGTCCATGTGTAGTGAATCCATAATGAATTATGGAAATTTGCTGTGAAAGCCTGACTTTTTCTGATGATTTTATTAGGATTTCCCAGTACCTCTGTTCTTCTACATTTTAATGTTCTAAGCAGAAATTAGTAAATTCAAATATTGCTGAAGAATTTAACTTTAAAGTCTACTCAGAGACATGAAAACTCCTTACAAAAAATTATTTTGTGCAGCCTAAAGTAATGCAAATGTTATTAGCTGAGAGAAGCTATTGGAGGACATAACAGGTTCCTCATTAGGTTTCCACCAAGACAAGCAGAGTTACTACAAACACAAAAAAGGCTTACAATTGTCTGTTAGATACACACTGCACAACATGTGATTGTCACTAATGCGGATTTCAAAAAACTCAGAAATGTGGCTCAGTTTTCTCATGAATCCAGAAAGATGGATATTGATCTAAACAGTTGTATTAGCAAGATACATTTGGAAAGTATTGTAATTTGTTTTCCCAGCCAGGGATAGTGTAAAGCTGGAGCAAGAATTTATCCACAAATATTACCTGATATCCAGCATTGGTTGGAAGCCCATGTGGTTGGTAGCTTTTACAGTATCTTGGCAGCTTTTCTGTTTTCAAATCCATATGCTTTATATAATAAAGAGCAGGTTCCAAGAAATATACTGAGCTCATCACATCCAAACTCCCACAGCTACTCTAGTCTGTGTGACTTTGGAAAGCAGAGCAACAGTCACTGAGAGTCAGAATGAGTCTAAGCCAGTAAAAGAAAATTCCAGCTTCAAATAATTTTCATCACCTTAATTCCTTTAAAATGGCTTGGGCCAAAGCGAGGGAAAGTTTGATTCTGAACCAGCCAGTTAACCTGGGAAAGGCACTCTCTGACAGTCATTAACTTCTATGGTCCCTGATGGGCACAGGGTTGAATATTTTATCTGGTGAAAGGATACAGTGTTCTGGACAGTTGGGGTCTAATCTAAAGCCTTACAAATCAAGGGAGAAGCTTTCCAGGCTTTGAATTGCTCTTTTGAGATCTAATTCAATGTCAAGTCAAGCTGGATTTGTTTCTCGAATAAAAACACAGATGTGGGCAGATAACAAATGAGCTGCTGTATCCTTCTAGGCAAGCAGAAAGGGAGAAGATTTATTTCATAAGCCTTGAGATATGTCTAGTCCAAAGAATCAGAATGGGTGTACAGATACATCCTCTTATAATTATAATGACCACAGTATTCCTTGATTTACTGACAGCATGGTCATACAAGCAGCACAGATCCAGTCTGTTAAGTTACACAGTAACTGCCATGAAATTTTAAATCCTTTGCACTGAAGCTAGTTTAAGCATGCATGTTTACAAGGCTTCATAAGGGATTAGAAATGTGTCCCTTGGCCACTCCTTTCTTCCAGATACAGGGATGGTCTTTCTCAGCTTTAGGATGTCCTGCTTGGACCATTTGTGCGTCTGACCCTGAGCATCATGGGATGTTTAAAAAGCAGTGAATTCAGACCTTAAAAAGAAACAGAAGTTATGGAGCTAGTAACGGGACAGGAAGACGCAGAAACCCACAGCACCATCTGCACTGAAGACCTTTGTTGTTTTTGATGTAGCTATGTCAGCACAATCCCTTGAGGTTAATGGACCATTCCCTGGTGCCACTGTTACTCCAGTAACCTACAGAAGCAGTTTGTAGCATTGAAATTCTTGGTTTGGCCTGTGGTGAAGTCCACCTATGTAAGAAGTTTGTGTTAATGGCAGCATCACAAGTAGGCAAAGGTGATGGTGTTTTAGTATAGAGGGCTGGGTCATCTCCTACTTTAAAACTTCCTGTATGTAGAACACATTTTGTGTTTTAAACTTGCAACAATTCCCTCTTGAATACGGAAGAAGAAAGCAAACGGGAACTCACCTGTTCCACTTCCAGCATTAGTTTGCAGTCTAAACAAGATAAAACTTGAATATGACCGTATTGCAATGAAATATACCTGCCAAATTGGGCAGGACACGTATGCTTGTGTAGGTAGAGGGATGGATACACCACTGCACCCCCTCTTGCCCCAGAGCTGCAGACTGAGTTCTGATGAACCACAGTAAGAGCAACAGCAGGGGACAATAAATGTTTGGGGCAAATTCCTGACCTTGATAGGATATGGTGCTTTCTGAGATATCTGTACATGGAGAACTGTTTTAATATTTAGCTGCTATTATAGTGTGGTTTACATCCACAAAATACAGCTCTTGGTTATATTTAGTTGCCAGTGAACAAGACTTGTTTCACTTGGGACTGGAAGTTCAGGGGCTTGCAAGGCTCATTCATGCCTGTGTTCCCCCTAGCAGAGCTCTGCTAGATCACAAAGGGAGCTCTTGTGAAAGCCAGACTGCATCATCATGTTTCACCCTTGCTATCCAAGCCACCGCTAAATTCATTTAGTTTAGAGACAAGAAAGATCTTGTCTATGGTGGGGAGTGGGAGATTGTTCTGTGAGCCCATTTTAAATGGGCTCAGTGTTGAAGATTATTTTTTTCTTTAAAGAAACTATCCCATGGTCTTTGTCTTTAGGAAATTCCCTTTGTTATTTGGTCAAATTTTCCTTTTACTGAACTTCATTTTAATGTCTATACCGATAACACCTGCATGTGAAATCATGTTAAAACACCTTTTGGGCAGTTTATTTTCAGACAGAGTATTTGAAAAATAGATTTGGAACCTACATGCAATCAACTTAGCAGATTTTATTATTGAAATCCTAGAATTATTAAAATCAGTAGCAACTCCTCATGATTTTAATACAACCAGAATTTTATTGTTGTAAGAAAGATACTAGTAGGTATTTTTCCCATCTATCATCTTTAGAACTAGCTGACACTTTAATAATGCAACTGCAGCACAGATTGAGCAGAAAAGCATGGAGAACATTAGCAAAGATCAAGGGACAGCTTACTTGACTTCTGGTAAGATATTTTGCTGCCAGATGTGTTCATACTCTTTGTAAATGTACTGTGAGAGCATACAGAATATTGTTTGCTTCAGAACAATCTAGTATTAGGTTTTATGAACTCCTGAAACACACATTTCCTTTAACAAGATGTAGGGTCTGTATCAGGAGAGCTGCAGTTCTGTGAACTTACGACATGCAAGCTTCCCACCAAAGTGGCGATTGCTCAGGTCCTGGCACAGAAAGACAGTCTGGCATATTAAGGTAAGCCAGCTCTGATTTCATCTGTCCTTAATTACAACAGGCTGTGTGGTGTGTTGGTTCTGTATTTGTGAACCGGACCACTGAACTATCACTGTAGTGCGGGTGGTTTGGACTCACTGGGGTGGGAATTGCTGCAGCCCAGTGCTGCAGCAGAATCCTTAAACATTGTGATGGTTTTGCGTCTACTGGTGCAACAAGGGATATGACAGCAGAAACTCCAAACTACTAAAACCAATAGATCTCAAAAAAATGTTCCTATGGCTAGGACTGTAGGATCTAATGGCTTATCATAGTGCCTCTGGAATATTTCCCCTCAGGAACTGTTTTGAATGCTTTTTGTGAACAAGTTCTCTGCAGGAATTTTGTTTCCAGTGTTAAGAATAAGTACACATTTTATTTTTTGAGGTGTTTTGATGTTTCTTCATTTGCTATTTAATAAAGCCAGAAAGTGTGGAAGAAACTGGAAATTAGACATAGTATATAAACCTCTCTTAAAATGCTATAAAAATCGCTGTTTCAAATCAAGTTACAAATTATCCTTTAAAACAGATTATTAATTCAAATGTGCTCTCTCAGCCCTGTTAAACTGTCATCTTATCCATAGTGGGGATAGGTACAAATCAAGTGCACAGATCAGAATGACCCTGGTCAGCATGTGGGAGTTGAAAACTCATCTGATGGAGGGGTTGTGAATGACCTTTCGCTTTGTACCAGGCTGCATCAAACTCTCTGATCACATACCCACTCACTTCCCTAGCGTCCTTAATCTAGTGCAGGTGAAGTAGCTGTTTACGTGCGAAATGCTAAACATATGCGCAAACCTAAATTCTCAGGCTGTTGGAACTGTGCTCTGGCAAAGCCTGAAGCTGCAATTAGCTGGTGCATCGCTAGAGGTCGGCAAGCGCTAGAAGCGCTCGGCAAGCCGATAGCGTGGAACACCCAGAAAATGTTCCTTTTCTCCTCCTGCCTGTGGCTCCTCGGTTAGATCTGTATGCGTTCCACTGCTAGATGTGAAACGGGTTTGTTTCAGAACCTCTGAATTTATTTTTTCCCCCTGACATCAAGAGTAGAAATAAATTCTTCATGAAGTTCTCTTCATGTTTATATTTTCAAAGAGCCGATGAGTCACAGGTTTCTGAAGCATCTTGTTCCCGGCACTTATATTTCTCAGACATTAATTAGAAAACATCAGAACAATTACAACATTTCCCCTACTGCTTTCGGAAGAAAACAAAATATGAAACCAATTAGTTTGGATAATTCTGGTATTAGATAATTGTACTGGTCACAGGTTTTATTTTCTCCTTGGTTCCTCATTTTGTAAAGCCAAGTCAAGTTGAAACAATAGGAAGACGGAAGGAAGAAAGTAGCATGATATCCTGTGAACACCAGCGGGTATCATTATCTTCTCTTTGTTTTGAGAAATAACCTGGTGAAAAGGCTCCTTCAAAAGCTGAAAGCCTTTGTTAAATCCTTTCTTTTCTTCTGAAGCTATTTACCAGCACAAAAGGCTTCAGCCTAAGAATCAACACAAAACGATAAAGAAGAACAAGGATCAATGGAACAAATGTTCTGCCAATCTAGTGCTATAACCCAGCACAAGTCTTAGTTTCTGCATAGCCATGGGCTGAGGTTTTTGTGTTCCTAAAGGTCAGGATTTTGGTACTTTCTGAATTTCTGAAGACCTGTTTTTTATCCTCTTATTTAGCATGTACTAGGAAGTGATAAATCTGTATAACTGGCTTTAGAAGTACTACTACACTTTTAAAGCACTCTAAAAATATTTAGCTTCTCAGTAAATTTACTGAATGACATTTCTACTTCTTTTTGTGAAATTGCTTTCTGAAATTAAAGAAATGTAATTATTTTATGTGACCTCTCTACAGAGTTTATACTTTTATTGCTCTTAGACACCTCTTAATTTCTGAGAAATTTCTGACTACACTGTGAAAATACCAACTTCTACTAATGTTGATAGTAGGATCCATGTGCATTTTTCACATGGCAATATTAACAGTCCCTGTAGAGGTGACATTTCAAATTCAAATTCAAATTTAAAGCCAGAGTAACTCTACTGTCTGCATTATTAGTTCTTCTTTCACCCTTATCCACAAGGATGGTGAAGAGATGCAATATGCTGCTTGTGATCAGTGATTTCCTGTCCTTAAAGGACCTTGTGAACATGCCTCTCCTTCCCATTTCCAGATGGGAAGTACAATTCAGAAGTACAATTGAATTAGGTTTTGAAAACATTGTCTAAACATCGTCTCATTCTGTTCTCTGTAATTATGTTTTTCTTACCTTTATGAGAAGGGCTTGCTGAAGCCTCTCTGAGCACAGGCCATTGTTGCCTAGGACTGGGATGGCATCACATCCAAGTTGTCCTTGAAATCTACCAGATATTTTTGCAGCCAAATTGGTCATAAGTGATCTAGAAAACTAGAATTTATGAGAGTCTCTTTTTGCTTCATGCAACTTTATCTTACCATATCTCTCAGGGTCTTAAATTTTTTCCATCGCAATCTAATAGATATCTGTGTGCTGAAGCTTTGGTGTCCTCTTAGTAGCAGTAGAACTAAGACATACATTTGGGTTGTCTGATGGTTAGACTTGCACAGTGACTTATAGAAAATGTCAGCAGCAGCAGCACCCAATGGATTGTTCATTGGGTCACCGGCTATGAGTTTTCTAAGTTCCTTGTGCACACAGTTTTCCAGAGAAAGTTTCAGATGTGGATCACAAGAATTGTCTTTTTGGACAGGCCTCCTCTTCATGTTCTTCAAATGTGGAGAAGTACAGAGGTTTCTGTTTCTCAAAATATTTCCACGGATCATGTTCTGATTAAAAATATATGTGTCCTGTTATATGCATGAGCTGCCTCCCCTGAGATGTGAAACTTGTGACCTACTTTGAAAACAGCACTAGTGCAAAGTTTCCCAACTTCTCCTGGACTCTTTCTCATTATCTGCAGCAATTCCCTGCAGTATGTTGGAGTCTGCTTTGGATGTGACCTGCTGCCCACAGCAACTCCTGCTGTCATCCATCTTTATGTTGGCAAGCTTCCATTTTATGCCAGCATTCCTGCAAGAACGACATTGAATCATGTCAAATCAGTGTAATTTTTTCTCGGTTAAGGAGATTTGTTTTGATAACCTGGGAGTCTGGACTCTGTGGAGCATCTGGATGACCGGACCCCTATTCCTCTGGCCTTTGGTAGCTGGCAGCAAATGATTTCATGATTCTGATACAGAGCTGAGCCTATATATCTTACTCTTCCTTGAGTTCAAGGTTTGAATTGCTCTGTGCTACTTTGAGCTCCCATTAAAATCTTCTCTCCATTCGCTCCATTTTTTCAACCTCTCTATCATGTGCAAACTATCAGAGTACTTCTGGAGACAGTGTGATGCTGGCTTCTACTGCCGTTTTTATACTAAAAGAGATGCCCATCTCCCTTCCCTTAAAAGGAGTGGAGTATTCCTGACTACTTGCTTGCCTAGATGCTTAGGTGACTGACTGGATGGATATTTCTGTAGGTGCAAATAAACCATATTTGATATATAGTAGAGAGTGAATAGGGCAAGAGGAAGCCTGGGGGGAGTTTTAACAGAATACAGGGAGACTGGGGAGAGAAGGCTCCCCAGTACCTGAGGAGTTAAGATAGGTACAGTTTAATTATAGGCTTCTTTGAGAAAACAGCTTCAGTTGAAGAGTTTTGTTTGATACTGAGAATATAGTCTGTCAGGCTTATGATAAAAATCTATATGTACCATAAATTTTACTATCCCTATTCAAATATAATAATAAAACATGATGAACTAAGCCTACACTTGATCCTATCCATTCAACACAAAATTATTATGTTCTTTTAGATAATTATTTCCAATGAAAAACTGCATTGATGAAATTCAGAGGAGATATTAATTTATCTTGTTGCATGAATAGTGCAGATTTCATCACACTTGTCTTATTTACAGTTTTAGCTGCTAAAGTATTGTTCAAATATCCATCTAGAAAATAATGAGTCTATTTGTGGAATAGGATGAAGCTAGGATGTTTGGAAATAATATTTTTTCTTACATATTCTTTTAAATTTTATATGTAAGGAAAAATTATGGAAATCTATTTTTTCCAGCAGCCATGCCATAAAATGTTTTTCATCCCATCACCTGGATTGGAAAAAATGCTTTCAGTTTAACATATATTTTGTGAAAGGGCTAATTTTCTGTTCAGAAAATGGCTTTTTTGCAGTATAGCAATGAATAAATCCAGATTAAATGTATCTCCTAATATATCGAGTTAAGATATTTGTGGAGTTCACCTTTTAAATTTATGGTTCGTAATTTGTTTCAGGAAACAGTGTTGAATGCTAGAGATAATGTGTCTACAGATATACGTGGGACCACGGTTTTTTGAGTTTTCTTCAAGAATGATGAAATCCTTATGCGTTCAGCTGTGTAAGGAATTGACTTTTTGGCTCTCAAGTCAAATGAGAAGCTCAGGAAACTGCTTCTGCTGCTTCTTGAAAGTATAATTTAATTTACAAAACAATAGCTGACATCAAATTAAAGAAGTCTTATATTTGGTTTGCTTTTGCCTCTTGAAAATTTCAATGTAGATAGAATTCTAAAACAACAAATTATATCGGTAAGAGAAATATAAAGAAGACTTTTGAAAGATTCTACATAAATTAGATGTAAACACAGTGAATTGGTCAGCAGAGGGAAATTTGAGGAATGTTTGGTAAATCATTGCAAGAAAGCAGACATTTCTAAGAGACAGACTACATATTGGTCCTCAGATCTGGTCTGTGGTGGGCTGTGGCCATTTATTTGCTTGGGCTGGAAGATGAGAAAACATGTGCTGTTGGTTTGCTTAAGTTCTTGCTTTATTGCTTTTGCAAAGGTTATGCATAGTGGAAATCTTAGAAGATGAACAGAAATGTTTGTTATGTATAGGAATTCACAATTTATCACAATCTGTGTTACCTAATAGTCCTATTATGTGGAATATTATATAGATGTTGTAGGCAACAGATGAACTAGTTTGGGCATTTCCTAGAAACCAGAGGCATTTTATTGTTGCTGAAAGTCACTGAAGACCATGTGCCTCACAGGGGAAGAGGTTTGCCTGCTGGCAGCAAAGGAACTGGAGTTTGCTACCAGTACTGCACACAGCAAACTCTGGTTCATCCAACAGCCCCATCCTTACCATGCTACTGCCAGCACTGGTCCATTGCTGCTTTCTGTGTCCCTTGTTTTGGAAGAGAGGGAGAAAAAAGCTATTTGCCACTCTCATTTGAACAAAACCCAACAAACCAGACCCTGCTTCTCCAGGTGAGACCTAGCAAAGAGTCTCTGGCTGTGGCACAAATGTTAGTTTTGAAAGACTTTGCCCAAGTAGCTGAGTTGGCAGGCCAGTGAGCAAAGTGCTATTAAAGAAAAGTGCTGCTATGTTGAACCATTCAGTCTGAGTGACCAGATGTACCCCAGGAGGTGTGGGGCAAGTCTGACTGTATCTGACCACACAGCAGTAGTATTAGAGCAATATTCAGTATTGGAAAGAAAAAAATATGATGCATTTTTCTAGCACAGCACATGGTCAGAGGGGACTGTGGCCTTTCACCCTGACATTCTCAGCAGAAGTTGCACTTTGTGTAAGTGGCTCATAAGACATGCCAGCTTTGGTAGTTAGGAAACGTGTCCGTGCCCCCTGGCATCGTTAGAAACCAGAGCAGTAAACAGAGTACAAATTTTTGGCATTTTGAGTGAAGTTGCTTTTAAAATGTTCTTCTGTATTTGAAAGGAGGACATGACTCAGTTAGTGGAGTTATGCTATAAATGCTGGCTTGAAAGTGTCCCATAATAGTTCTTTTCATTGCAGGGTCTCGGCTCACAGGGGCTGGGAAGAGTACACCCTGCCACTCAGACCTGTTGTCCCTTTTTGCCTTGTTAAAGCAATGCTTTGATGCTGGCATAGAGACAGCTGCAAACTTAGTGTGGCTAAACGGCCGTTTTCTCTGATCAGAGTCTTTGCCAAGGTCTTTGCAAATCAGCTCTCAAAACACTCACAGCAAAAGGTCTCTTGAATAAGGCGAGTTATTAGTAACAGCCGCCTGTTCTTAGTAACAGTTACAGAGCTATTGTCACGTTAGAGCACAGGAGTTTGCCAAGGACAGAGAAATAACATCCTTCTTTTTTCCCTTTTTTAACTCAGTGATCACATAAAAATACAACTTAAAGCTATAAAACATCTACAGGACCAAAACGAAGCTCTTAAAGAGCAAGCTTTGGTGGCCAATTTCTGACCCAGCACAGTTTTTAGTTCCTATCTACATACCTGTGTCACTGTGGACTGCAAATTCCTTTGGCTATTCATGTGGATGAGTGAGACTCATCTCCGCTTTGCTCTGCCAATATATTTAAAGTCTTAGATTTAGAGGAGCTGAGCACTTGAGGCAGGCCCTCTGAAAACCTGTTCTTTTAAATTGTCTTTGAATTGTCAGATGACTTTATTGAGCTTATCTCATTAGGAAAATGGTTCTGAAAATTACCTTAGTGACAAGACTAGAGATTGTGGGGGAAACCAATGGGCAAAACAACCACAAAGGAGGATCAATATTAACGTGCATTTGAGGTGAAGATTGCTAGGATCTGAAATTGAAGCACATGCTCTTTACTACAAATCAATAGTTATACTAGTGGTACCAGGAAGAACTGAGCTAAGACAGTTTTCCTTATCTAAGGTAAATCCAATACAATTAGCAAAGTTAAGTTTGCGTATTTCATTTAAATGGTCAATACTGAACAGAAGCAACAAATTATTTCAGAAAATAATATGTGTGTAATGTAATGTAGAGCCTAATGAAATAAACAAAAAAACATTAATCACGAGAGACTAGCAATATATCAACATTACGAATTAGTTTTGGATAACATGGGCAAAATTTTCTGAGCAAAATTTCTTAAGTAAGATTTGTATTCCCAAAGCATGATAATTTCTAACCAGATGCACAGTGTTATTGATGATGATATGAATAACTAGTAAGCCCTTTGGGGGAATGTGGGAATAATACAGTTAAGAAGAAAGTAATGATTTACAGTGTGTACAACTATGAAATTTTGGGGAGTTTTTTGTTCAACTCTGCTCTTAAGGCAGAGTGAAGGTTCAGGTATCACCAAACCTGAATGTAACTGTTCCCATTGTTTGCCCTTGGTTTTCTAGGAACACAAGGACTGAAATGCAGCCTGATTGAAATCAAAACCTGAATTTACCCAAGATTCCCTTATAAAAATTGCGTTTCCATAATTAAATAAGAACATAGTCTGAAATGTTGCTTGGAAACAAATCAGACTGGAGAAAACTTCTCTGGACAAAACTTCTCTGCTTCTGTGGAGAAAGATTGCTCAAACAGGATATAGGTTGAGTAATACCAAGTGAGTTGTGAAGCTCAGAAAGAGCCACTGATTCCAGCTGAGGTTCATTCTGAACTTCTGGCTTGCTTTGAAAACTGATCTCAAAATGAAACTCAAAGGCTTCATACTATTGTGAAGCCAAAACAAGAAATCTGTTTTTTCAGACCTAAAAGAACTGAAACTACTAGTTCTTGTACGGCTGCTCCACCAATCTTTCTGAGTTAGTGGTTTTCCAAACTTGATAAACAAAGATGGGAACTGATTATCTTTGGGCACTATTTTCTCATCCATCTCAAATAATTTCTCTCTACAGATTTGCTTGTTTTCCTCATGTTTTTACTTAGGAACATGTTCAGCAATTAGGCAGGGAAAAGGACAATGTTCTGAGCGGGGTACTGGCTCAGCAGGGAAGTGGCCCATTGTTGAGTGACCAGGGACAGCATGCTGGTACCATTCCCCACCTACACATGGGGCTGCTGAGGAGACAGGTGAAAGTCATTCCAGTCTGGACCCAACCAAGTGGAAGACTGATATTTAGTGTGCCACCCACCACAAGACAATGTGTTTTGCCAATGCCTGTTGACAGGGAAACACAGATCCTTTCAACTCATTTCTTGGTCTGCAAAGGGAAAGGTACTTATCACTGACTTTATTTTCAAGGGTAGTTAGCTAGGCATTCACACACTGCTGTTTTGGACATTAAAAAGCTCCACAGTGTTTCATTTAGCCTTGCTGTTAATACATTTTATTGTGCTCTCTCACTCCATGTTTACTGGAGGCATGAACTCTGCTTTATGAACTTGTCCTTAAAGCCCACTAGAAGGTAGTGGGGGCAGAGAAGGCTGAAACTGGAGCATTCTGTATTACTAGAGATTGATTGTAGCTTCAGCACGTATCAGCTCTCATCTTGCTGCCTCTTATTTTGAAACTGGGAAAATGCTAGCTGTCTGTCAGGAAAATGCTGCAGCTTATGACTGGAATTAATAAAACAGTGAATACTGTGCTGGAGGCACTGAGTGTGATCTAGCTAACACATTTGCCAGGGAAATCTTCTTCTGTTTCACATCTGGATGAGTTATATATGAAGTTGCATTGTTTCTCTGTAGATGGAAGACTAATTTTATGACCAGGAAACTGCATGAAAATCAAGTGAATGGCAACTAATGCCTATTAATGAACTTGCAGCACTTGGAATAACAGTAAGAATTATTATCTTTGACCTAGCAAAATGCCAGGTTACATGCCTGCTTTTCTTTTTAGGGAAGTTATTAAATATCTTGCTAAAAACTGTTGTTTACTGCTATTGAAAGTATGCCCTGTATCACTCCACAAAACATTGTATTTCATTGGGACAATAATATTCTAATAAATGCCTTCACTGACAGTTTTCATCTAGATAGTGCCCATAGCACATTATAAAGCTAAACTCATATGAAACTTGTAAGGAAGATCCATTCCCACAAGATAGGTACATGCTTTTGAAGTTAAACCCCATGTCAGCTAAGCAATTTATGGCATTTTGCAGTAGGAAAACGGACTCCACATTAAGCCATTATAAAAAATGCCAAAACTCATTGTTGAAAATGGTCTCCTGGAATTAAGATGACAATTTGCTAATTAGCGTTCGTATGATTAAAGGAAAATCTTCTTCCTCCCATTTTATTCCACTATTGTGAAGAATATATGAAACAAATACCTATCATAGAATCATAGAATCAACTAAATTGGAAAAGACCTTTAAGATCATCAAGTCCAGCCTTTACCCCAGGACTGCCACTAACTAAAGCATGTCACTAAGGGTCTCATCTACATGGTTTTTGAGCACTTCCAAGGACAGTGATTCCACCACTACCCTGGGAAGCCTGTTCACCACCAAAACTAGACTTCCTGAGGAAGTGCTTAGTTGGTCATGCCTTCCCATGCCATCATGTTTCTGTAAGTAAAGGTCAGAAACAGCAAGACATCTTTGAGATTACATGCTGAATTGAGCTATAAAAACATTTTCTGCTGGCTTAGCCATGAACTCTGTATTATAAACAGAGTTGTCTCCACTCTTGGCAACAACACTGCTTTAGCATTCCAGTATGAGCTGGTGGGAACAGTATCACTAGAAGATCTCTCAATACTTAGTAAGCAAGGAACCTGGTTTAGGCATACATTCTGGCTGTAGAGTAGAATTATGTGTGTCGTAGTAAGGTATTGCTCTTGCATAGCCTTGGGGAGTCATGTCTGGAAGTATCCACCACCCTTCCTTGGTCACCCAGCAGATTTAACAAGTCTTCCTGGCACACAGATGAACTGTGGGAGAAGCTAGTGAGAAATAACCCTGAACTCCCAACCACCTAACCCTTAAATAAACCCCCCAAAATCACTTGATACTGACTTAGAAGGTCCTGTGGACACTGGCATTATTTGGGCATAGAATCATAGAATGGTTTGGGTTGGAAAGGACATTAAGATCATCTACTTCCAACCCCCCTGCCGTGGCAGGGATGCCTCTCACTAGACCATGTCACCCAAAGCTCTGTCCAAACTGGCCTTGAACACTGCCAGGGATGGAGCATTTACCATGTCTTTGGGCAACATTGCATTTGCACATGCTTTTGTTGCTAATGGTCCAGATGAATAGTAAACACCTAGGTTTGGAGGTGATTTTTTAATTTTTTAATTTTTTTTTTTTTTTTGTGAATGAGAACATTTGCTTCTAGAGCTTCTTAATATCAGTCTCAAGCTATCTAAGATATCCATTCAACCCCTCCTTAGTGTAACTGTTTGTTCAGTTATTTCTACCATACACAAAGACATTTTGCAAGCAGGACACCCACCGCTTAAGAGTATTAATTAACTATTTATTGGCCACACAGTCATCAGTCAAGAAGGGAAGATTTAGCCTGTATTGCTCCTTGTAACCAGCTGGTCCTTGCTGATGCTGAGTTACCATCTGCCAGTGTTCTACTCTCTTTTCTATTGGTTCGCTATCTTTCCTCTCAAATGCTTGAGTTATTATTGCCAGTTATTACTCAACCATTGCATCTCTGTCTGTGTGTTCATCTTGCTTTTTTCTTTTTCTTAATCTTTAGCTTATGTGCTTTTTAAAACCTTAGTAACAATTTTGCCAATAAAACTAAACTGAGGTCATGCAGATGGGCTGCATCAAGCTATGCTTGGCATAATAGATGACTGAACCCTGGGGCCAAAGGTTTCAGCTGCAGCAAGCTCTCTGTGGGTTTTGCAGAGCTGCCTGCACAGCAGTATCTGATGGTAAATTTTATACACTTTTCTATGATTTCATGCTTTACCTGACCAAGATGCTTATTGGAACTTACCTATTTTTGTTCTGGATAGATCTACAGCATAGTTATCCTTTGGGTCTGGTATGCTCAGCAGTGGTTATATACTTTCAGAATGAAGATGTTCCATGACTTTTAGCTGTACAGCGAGCCATATAAAAAAGCAGCAAATAGAAACAGGAATGTTGTTTACTCTGCTGAAGATAACCTTCCATCTTTGTAGTGCTGATCTTCAGTTAGAGTTGAAAAGGAAAGTGGTATGTTCATGGCTCTGTGATCCTAACACTGATAATATTAAAACGGACAAGGAATTGCTTTTGGGATCAAAGATATCAAAGCGCCAGAGAACCAGAGAAAGTTTAATATCTGGACACTGCAGTGGTAACTGAGGAAGCTTGTCTTGCCTACATCCCCTTCCAGAAGAGACCAGAAAACTACTCACAGGTGATACAAAGCATAATGCTATGAAGACAGAAGGCAGGTGATGCTGGTGCTATGCAATTCTGGAAAGTTGAAATTAAAATTGACATATTTGATATATGAATTTTAATAAAACTGACACTACTGAGTCAGCACTGAGGGCTCTAGTTGCTGCTCCCCACTACCTAGAGGGGACGTCTGGAAAAGGCAGAGACAGTGTCTTCTTAGAGGTGCATAATGAAAGGAGAAGTTGCCATGGCAGAAAGTTGTAGCAAGGTAAATTTGGCCTGGATATACAGAAAAAAAGTGTTCACTATGAGAGATTTGAAAGATTGTAATAGGTTGCAAAGAGCGACTTTGGAATTTTCCTCCTTAGAGCTTTTCAGAATTTGACTGGACAGACCCTGAGGAAACTGACTTACTACTTGAGTTAGTTCAGCTTTGAGTAAGAAGTTGGAAGAGACATCTTCATAGATCACTGCCAACTTAAATTTTTCCTATGATTCTCTGATGGTAGATTGCATATCTTACCTCAGTGTCTTTTCATTTGGTGTCCCTGACCGAGCTGTTGAGCAGGAATTTAAAAGATAGTAGATCATTGATCATTCTTCCCAAAACTGGGAAGGGCAAAAAACTATCCAAAATAAAAGTAGTCCTTCAGATTGTTGTCAGACTTCAAAGTGCTGGACTGATTCCAGCTCTTGAAACCTGCAGTCTGATTCAACCAACCCATGTATCAGTGCATATTAGAGTTCTTTTAAAATAGTACTGGCAATGTAGAACCAGATTATCTAATTCAAGTTTAATTTCAGTCTGATAAATTGTCTTATTTTTTTTAAAGCCATCTGTGTTACAGAACCAGAGATGCTAAATGATTGAAAAAATCAGTTTTGTCCTAACTTTGATTTAAAACTTTAAAGCATTTTCCTTGATTAGTGTGACTGCCACTCGCATTGTAAATCTGGGCATATCTCAGAAGATTTTCAGTAAATTATTTGAAAAAATGTTCCTTGTGTGCGTGTTCACTGGTGTATTTTGCATGTAGATTAAATTTATTTTTTGCACTCTACTTTACTTAACATTTTGTGGTGCAGATTTGACTGACAGGCCCATTTGGCTGACAGGATGTGCCTTAGTCTGGAGAGAGGAAATCCACAGGGTTCAGGACAAGGTATTAACATGTGTGGAGGGTTACCGGATGTGCCTGAGCACCAGGCTCCTGCCTAGCTTTTCACTGCCTTTAGAAGAGACTGATGCTGTTTTCCAATCCTTTTCTGATTGCTGCCTCAACTGTTGTTTAAACTGACAGAAATGAATACTTACGCATTAGCAGCTCAGAGAGACCATAATTATGACATTATTTTTCCTATTTTATGTGATCAACTTGAATGTAAGAACTATTATAACATTTTAAAATCATATAATCTTGATGCTACCAATGATATCAAGCTTATAGTCTTCACTTCTTTTCACATCAACCTGTTTTCTATTTAGGATACTTAGCCTAATTTGCATGTGTGATTTTATGTATGTTGTGAGAAAGGTACTAACCAGAATAAACCAGTCTGTCGCCCAAATATAAGGGTAACATGTTACTGCAGACTGTGTGTTTTGCACCAGTTATCAACAGTGAATTGTTCTGAAACCAGTGATAATTTCACATTGATTCTCTGAAAGCCCACACTTTACAAGTGAGAATAAGATTTTAGTTGTTATGATGGTTTCTATTGGATGTTGTAGAGCCCAGGGAAAATTAACATTGACCTAACTGGACTTTGTATTATGCTCACTGGGAGGGATCTCACCAAAATGTAGAGCTCTGAAATGAATTAGACATATAGTATAAGCTGATCTTCTAGGTTCTCCTTCTAGTCAATAGGAAGAGAAATGCACCTCCAGAAGCAGATTCAGACACCTGGTTTAGATCTATTTTGTGGGAAGAATTCATTACATTAGCTGAATATCTTCTCCTTATGCATTATGAACTGTACATTTTCGTATCTGAACAAGATCTATATTATCCTCTCATTTGTGCATTTGTTTTTATCAGTGCCACTTCAGCGAGAGAGGAAGATAAGTTTGCACCACTATAAACTAATGACAAATTTTGTCCAAAACCTGATTTATTCATTTGTGGTAGCACATGTCCAAACAGACTGCCTGCTCAGTCCCTTCACTGCACTAAATAGCAGAACTAACCAGACATGATACTGGCACACTTTGCCTACTTACAGAAGAACATATGTCCTTCTATGAGTTGAAATCCGTATAGGCATATTTGTCATACTTTTAGTTAATTTTCTAGGAGCACACAAACTGTACTCCAGTATCTAGCTTCGCTTCCTTCCTGAAAATCTCTCCTGCATTTTTGTTTGATATGGGCTGGTATCTGTCTCCACCAAGAAGCACTTCCACTGTTTGCATTAACCTCCTCCCTATAACGTGCACAGAAGGCTCTGGATGTGTACAGTCACCCCATGTGTATAACATCTACCCAGGAGCGGCATGTGCTGGAGTCCCGACCATTGTCTCCTCTCCAGATCCAATTCCTGGCACCACTGCAATGTGTGGTTGTGTATGAAGATTCCGACATGGCAGCTTTGTGTATTAAAGGCTCATTCATAAGACTTGTGGTTTGCCCCGCAGTCTAAGAGCGTGGAAAAGAGCAACCAAGCCCACAAAGGGATACAAACTAAATAGAGTCGAGAGTCCTAAGGCAGTAATGCTAAACTCAGAAAACCAAGCATGTAATCAGTGGAAAGTAAACCCAGAGGAAGGAATTCATTATGAACAGAGGAGTCGTGTGGGTTGCTGATATGTTATCTTTGCTGGTCATCCTGACTCATCAGCATGCTGATTCTGTCTCAATGGCTTCAGATACCTAGACCTGCCGTGTGCTCACAATCAGTCTCTCCAAAAGCGTTTTCAGACAGCGTGAGAAAAACATGACCTGGCTCACACAGAGCATGGCTACTCCCAGGAAACTTGAGTGCTCCAAAATCCTGCCCTAGCTGCGAGCGCTGCTATTGTCTCAGAGCTGAGGGGTGCCAGGAGGACCTGGAGCTATCTAGTGAGGGGTTAATTAAAAGAAAACAAGTTAAAGTTTCATCTCATTTGCTGTAGAAGATGGTTAACTCTTTGTTGTAGCAGACTGCCAGTGATTTGCTGTGCTGGGATGAAAGCCCATCCTCTTCAATCACTCCCCAGCAGAGCAAAATTACCCGTGTCAGGAAAACTCATTTTGTAGCATTAATCAGAATGGATTAAAATGGAACAATTTCTGAGCTGCCCTGTAAGAATAGCTGTGGGACATCAAAGCAAGCCTGTGATCCACAACACCAGAAGACTGTGTCCTCTGCTTTGAAATATTCTAGTCAGCCAAACATTTATTGGAATGACATGTTAACTGTATTGTGTTTAAAAGCACTTTGGAGCTTAATCACTTGTGTCCTATCTCCTCCATTGTAATATAATTAGGTAAGTAATCATCTGGTGTGTTCAGGTGCTTTTGTTGGAGGAGTGTGAAGATCCATTTAAAATCTTGGACTGCTTCTTGATTTTAAGTGTTTGGTAATGACGGGTAACGGACTACTACAGAGTCCACTCAATCCATTATGAATAAACCCATCTGAAGTCTGGGAGGTGTTCCGATGAAGTACAACCATGCGCTTGTTGGGTGATTTTATACTATTTGCTAGACATTCACTTTTGGCCATAGACATGTTATTGAACTAACTAAATCTTTCTCTTGCTCTAGTTCAGCTATTCTGAGCTATAAACTGCATTAAATCGAAGTTTAAAACCACAGGAACTTCAGTATGGAGAGCACATGGGGAAGGGGAAATAGGACAGCACAACTAAGTGGGTATGGCATGTCACTTGGAGTGCGTACGCTATTCCAGGCAGTGCCATTAGGAAGGTTGGAGCATCCTCAGGTCTTCTGTCAAATTCACATTCATGTAAAAGGCATTTTTTTCACCATTGAGAGTCAGTTATTTACACCAGTAGAATTAAGACTGTGTAAGGTCTTCACTCATTCATTCACATAAATAGCAGAAATTAACATAGCTATTGATTACTGAATTACTATTTTTAATTTTCTAATAAATAATGCACACTTTAAACTTGATTGAAAATCTTGTTCACTTCTTTGTGTTGCCATGAGTTCTTTGACTGCAGCATTGCATACAAAGACAGAGTTTGACTCACGCATTCTGATTTCCAAGGCAATGTCTAATCTGTGTTCGGTACTTATGAGATGCAGGAGACGTACTTTCAGTATTTTTACTCCAGAGATATATTCCTGCAGTGTCTGAGCAGCAGTTCTGTGATTATGTCTCAGAAATTTCAGGATAATACTGGAAAGATGTTTGTGAACTCAACAAGATTTCATGGTTTGTTTGGTTTTATTGTCTCCATCCAAGCAGGATCTGCACATAGTAAGAAGGAATATATTATGTGGGAGGCAAGGAAAAGGACCTTAAACAACTCTACACAGGGCAATTAAAAAGTGCTATTCCTTTTTGAACCAGGCCTGAACTTCCAGCTACACAAGCTTTGGAGACATATTCAAGCACCAGGTTTCAGGAATGCCAAACTACACATCTCCGCTACTGATTATTGCATTAGAAATAGCCTCTACATAGCCCTTGACAGAATCCCTGGAAGACCTTTGTTTACACTAGAACATTTTAGTACATCAGAAGCTAACTTATGGTACAATTTTGCACATTAACTCACCCCAATCTGTACCTTTCCCTGTGAGTAGGTGGTGCTAAGTGGCAATCTTTGACCCTGAGATTTTTTACTCAGACTAACCAGACCAGAGCTAGATGGTTGTACATCCTCATGTGAAGCAATGAGAGTGACTTCCTGGACCACTTCCTAACAACTGGGCTGTGCTGCGTCTCTACATCTTCCATAAATATTTCCATTGTGCCAAGCAGGGTGGGTGAGTTAGATCCCTTCTGGAATTGTGACAGTGCTTAGAGACTCATTCATCTGCATAAGTTATGCCTTCCAAGTCATTGCTGAAAATCAGTCCATAATATCGATGTTAACACCTGTCCTCAATAACTGATTCTTTATAAGCTGTGTCTTTATTGTACATTTTTGCATCAGAACACAGAATCAGTGATCCAATGTCTGCATGTAGGAATTGCACAAGTAAAACAGTAGGAGAGGTCTCAGCTTCATCTGGACCAGATTATATATCTAATCAAGTCATATTTAGCTGTAAGCTATCACTTGACTATTGAAACCCCTTCTAGTGTGATGCTAGCAGCTCCGCTGATACAGAAAACCCAATTACTTCAGTTTCCAGGGTGTTCAGTCAGATCGTTCCTCTGAACATTTATCAGTTGTTCAAGAAAAAGAATAGGTTTTTGTGGGACAGGACATTCCATCTTATCCTCAGGGGGAAAAAAAAATGCATTTTAGCAGAAACATTTCATACTTCCACTGCTCTGAGTCAGAATCATCCAAGAAAACGTTGAGTCAGAAAGTCAAAATCATTTTTGAAGAGACAACTACATCTTAAGAGGGATGACTTATTACTCTAAACCTCAGGCTCAGAGGTGGTTCCCCACGGATTTATATCGAAGGGAGGAATAACACCCACTGACTTTGGACAGTGCCAGCCCCAAAATGCATATATACATTGCAGGGGCTCCTGTGACTCTAACTAGTGCAAATAGCCCTGACCCCAAAGCAGCATAAAAGAGTGAGCTTGGTTACTGCTGCTTGGGTTGCTGTGCCAGCAAACTGCTCAGTGAGAAGCTGCTGCCCTGCTTAGGGTGGGCTTTGTAGCCAGCACTGGACTCTGAACCGGCACAGTCCTATGGCTGCCAGGATCCAAGGACATCCATTTGAGGTGCATTCCTGCCAGCCTCTATGTCTCAGCGAAGCAGGGCAGCATTGTATTGAGCCTGCCTGCGAGTTCCAAGAATGCTGTGGGAAGTGGTATTGAGTACTAAGCAGACAGATGTCGTTTGAAGTTAATGCTTTTCTGACACTGCTGTATGCTGTAGAGGACTGCATTCCTCGTCTATGTTACATTTTTGAAAGAGAGTTCAGTTTCTGATCCCAGATGAACGCATAAGATTTTCCATAAAATAAGAAATTTTCCCACTGCAGGATGATTGTAACTATGCAAGGCATACGTGAACAAATTTGCCGGTAGAAGGGACCATTCACTGAAGCCTAAAGCATAGTCCTATATGAGGAAGGACGTCCGAGTGGTTCTGGAACTCTCTGAGACAGTTAAAAATGGATTGGGAAGATTTCTATGGGCAAATACAGTAAGGCCATAGTCGGGTTTATTGGTGGTGCTGAAAGGATGAAGCACACCTCAAGAAAGGAGCTTGGTCAGTGCATTACATTGGCAAATGAGTGATCAGTGTAGCTGTGGTGGTTTTTTAATACATAAACCATTTGGCTAGAAGAAAAATGACAATGAAACACAGCTGTGGCACTTTCAGGAATGTTGCATGCCTCCTTCAGAAATCACTTATCAACCTCTTGATTCTGTTATTTACTCATAAAAAAAGAGCAGTAAACATTTTGGTCTCTTCAGATCTGAAAAGTGATTTCTGTATTTGCCAGGTGCTAGCCCAGGCTTTTGCTGCGTGTCACTCACACCAGTTGCAACAAGCAGAGACACTGAAAAGACTGTTTCTTGTTTACCTCCCTGGAAACAGAAATAGTGTTTTAAAAAGCCGTGGCACTCAAGTGTACATCTCCTGATTTTAACCCACAAACAAAGCACTCCACAGCTGCTTGGATGACAAACTGTGAGGAAATACAGAGTGTGACAGCCTGGTACATCTGCCTCAACAAATATTTTGTTCAGCTTGATAGAAACGGTGGCTCCGATGGCAGCAAATGGGCATAAGAGCTTCCCATAGCTCTTGAGATACAGACAAGCATAGCTGAGGAGTCCCATGAGGTCACTTGCCTGGTGAGTGGGATGTGACATCTCCAACCTCACTCACCAGCAGTGGTTTGGCCCAGACTGACCTGCCACCAGGTAAACTGGCTTCTTTGCACCAGAGCTGCTGCCTGGGATTTTAAAACCTTCCTCTTTGGGGCTTTAGCTGAAGCAATGTGAAGCCTTTCAGCTTTTTTTGCAAAATGCATTTTTCGGGAGAAAAATCTGTGTAATAATTTATCCCTGTGTTTGCATGCTCTCTTATTGCAGGCAGGACTTCAGACTTCAACTTGATGAAGGCTGGAGGCAGGAGCAGTGGTAGCTCCTTTGCTCTGGGGCCAGCACACAACTGATGCAGAGCACAGTGAGAGGGAGCCTGTGCTGCTGCAGATTCCCTTTTTGGAAAATACACAAAACTGAGACATAACACTGCATTTGTGTGTTCACAACTACACAACCATCCCTATCTAGGTGGTAAAGTAGCCTGTTTCTCACTTCAATGGGTATGAAGACCTACCTTAAAAGGAAGAAAGTATAACTTAATGCATAGACCCCTGCTTTCTCTATAACCTTAATTTTTCAGCTTTCTTTCAAATGGGCACACTCACTTTTCTCATTTCTGTCACGAAATGAAATGTGACAACAGCAAATCGTGCAAATTTTGAATTGAATTTATTCCTCTGATGGGAAGCATCAACCCTCATAGTCAAAGAATTATAAAGGACAGGGACATAAGGCTTGCTTTAATAACACAAAATTAAGATTTCTCCAATTACTTGCAGATTAAAAGAATTTGCAGAGCCAGGCTCAGAAAAAAACAAAGGCTGTGTGATTGATCTTGCTGACTGAAGATAATTAGTAAATACTATTTGCAGAAGTGCCTGTATTGAATAAACCCAGGCACATGATTGATGAGAAAAAAAATCTGACAAAGGTTTTTCCCTTACTGTTAATTGTCTGTGGATTTACTGTATTTCTTCTCTATTCAAAATTTATTTGCTTAGTGATTTCTGAAGATAATATTTTATTTTTTTTTTATGTTTTGTTACCAAGAAGAATTCATTGCATCAGTGGTTTCCAGCCTCTCCTGGGTGAGTATCCAACCCACAGCTTCATCTTCTTCCCTGCCCCCTCCATTCCCAGCAGCACTGTAGGTCTGGAAGATGAAAACGGGGAGATTTGTACCATAAACCATCTGGCAGCGCTTCCTTTTGGTGTTTTCTCTCACTCCCTTCCCCTCTATTACCAGGGATCCAGAAGGGAGTCTGACAGCAGTGCTGGGACCCCTGTGCTTCCCATCCTCACGTGCACAGTGCTGTGGGGAGAGGCAGAGCATGGCTCAGGTTCCCTGCTTCACCCTCACTGGACCCAGCTCTCACCCACTGCTTCAGTGCTGAGGATTCAGTGTGCCTGTGTATGGAGGGATCGAGGGAATATGGAGTATATTCTGCTTTACAGTGATTTATAGTGCTACCTCTCCTGTGCCACAGCTCGCAGCTCAGCAGGGAGGTGAGATGCTGTCTGCAGTAGAGGTGCAGTGCAGGGAAGCACAACCAGCATTGACATGACAGGGCTCAACTGTGGGGAGAAGTTGTACAGCATGTGCATGATTTTTGCCACTCAGGTATTATTATCTTCCCTAATTCCTAACCATAACTCTCAAATTTGGTTTTTCTATAAAGCACAGTCTGAAATGCGCTTTCTGCACAAGTCCCTAATATCAATATCATTGTTTAGACTAATTCCATGGCTGCACAACTAGCTAGGTCTGGGACCTAGACGTTGGAATTGATTTTGTTTGTGAATGGCAGGGAAGTTATTTCTTGTTCTTTAAAGTTGGGTACTCCTTTTCAAGTCTCTTCTTCCCTTTGCTTGGCACACGTTGTTGACTTTTAAGCTTTTTATGGTTTGGGGGCTGTCTCTTGCCTTCTGTTTGTTCACTAACACCATTGAGCCCAATCTGGATAGGAATTTCTAAGTGCAACCATAGTACAAGTATTAGAATAATGGTCATAGCAAACTAATTTGGTACAGGAGCTGTAGAAACAGAACACAACACAATCTTTTAACCTGCTTATGTGTAAGTGAAAATGGTTGAATAGCTTTTTGCAGCGCTTGTCCAAGTTGAAGTCAGATATCACATTTCAGCTAGGCTATGGAATGAATCAGAGAACAGTTGGGGTGGGTACTGACACTGTACTAATGAAATATGCTGTTGGGTGGTTATATAGAAAGGAATTACCAACCTCATGAATTTTATGCAGTGTGATTGATTGCCTGGCAATTTAAAGTGAATTGAAGTCCCTGAATAGTCAGCCTCCCAGATGTTTTTTCTCTTCTCTTACATCTCTGTTTAGATATCCTTTATCTCTTTCTTTTCACATGATTTTTTCCATTTAAGTTTTCTTCAGCAAGGATTTTTTTCCTCCTCCTAACTCCTTTTAATTCACTCCCAACTTCAAATGACGAATAAAAACTACTAGACACAAAAACTCTGCAAGCTGCACGATGATTGACAAAACCCAAAGAGCACAATGTTTTCCACACACTGTGAGACACTAGAAGCTAACTGCTTATAATCTATCATCAGTTTATAAGATGCACACAGGTCATAATCGTAAAAACTTTTATGTCTTTATATGGGTTTATTTGCCTGGGTAATTCCAGTGAAGTAAATGAAACTAACCACAGAACCTCAGGCTAGCACACCGGCTATGTCTGTATTAGACTTAAGCAGGGAGAGGTCATGGTCTTATGCACAGGGTCACAGTTGTCTTTATTGCCAGCTTGTTAGGATGCTCCCCAGCATGGGTCAGGAGCAGACCAGCCAGCACTTGCTCTGCACCCAGACCATGCGGATGAAACTCGTTTGGGAAGCTGGGAAAGCTTAATAATGTGGATATGGTCAAACCATGCCACTTACCTTCACAGCAAGAGACCTAACTCTGCCACTGTTTGCTGTACTAGAACAAATGTATCCTTAGAAGCTACTACTGTATAAGGGGAAGCTGTACAAGATCCATGAAGTTTTGTGTCCCCACAGCTGGGTCAAATGTCTGTCACAGTATTCATAGGTCTGCCTGGCTTGAGTAGTTGAAATGATCCTCCACCTAGGTACATTTTACAAATGCAATTTCATTTTTTCTGAGGTTTCTGAAGCTTCTTGAAGTTGTCCTGCTCTTTGTCCTCATCCTTTCCTGCACACGGGCTTCATAATGTCCAGAAGTCCCGGCTAGTTCCCAGAGTGTAGCTTCCTCTGTTGATTTTCCAGCTCCAGAGCAATCAGTCTGCTTGGTACAGTGTGAGTTTTCAGATACATTTTGTGATGCAAGGCAGTTGGGCTGAGCTGTAGGGATTAGGTAGCAATGGCAATTCTGGCCCGCTTCTCAGGAGAAGAATGGACAAACTGTTCTCTTTGCTGAAACTATTTATGAGCCAATGTCTGTTTACAGAGAATGGACATTTTGTTGTTCTGTTCCACCTTTCCTGGAAATGTTGTAAAGAGTCATATTCGTTAATGCTCTTCAATAAACACGAAAAATTAATTCAAGCTTCTTATTACAGGAAGAAGTGTATGGTATACT
Organism: Strigops habroptila; assembly: GCF_004027225.2. NCBI lineage: Eukaryota > Metazoa > Chordata > Aves > Psittaciformes > Psittacidae > Strigops > Strigops habroptila. The sequence goes on from NC_044278.2 coordinate 103,672,151, forward strand.
TATAGAGCCGTAGGATTTATTAGTTACCTTCCTGTAATGCTCTAAATCCTTAACAGCTTGGAAAATAAAGCACTCATGTCAGATACTGCAAAATACCATAGAATCATAGAACAGTTGAGGTTGGAAAGGACCTTAAGATCATCTAGTTCCAACTCCCCTGCTATGGGCAGGGGCACCTCGCACTAGACCATGTCACCCAAGGCTCTGTCCAACCTGGCCTTGAACACTGCCAGGGATGAAGCATTTACCACTTCTTTGGGCAACCCATTCCAGTGCCTCACCACCCTCACAGTAAAGAACTTCTTCTTTATATCTAACCTGAACTTCCCCTGTTTCAGTTTAAACCCATCACCACTTGTCCTATCACTACAATCCCTAAAGAAGAGTCCCTCCCCAGCATCCTTATAGGCCCCCTTCAGATACTGGAAGGCTGCTATGAGGTCTCCACGCAGCTTTGCATGCAGCCATCCAGCCAATTCTTTATCCACTGAGTGGTCCATCTATCAAATTGATGTCTCTCCAATTTAGAGACAAGGATGTCATGTGGGACAGTGTCAAATGCTTTGCACAAGTCCAGGTAAATGATGTCAACTGCTTTGCCCCCATCCATCAGTTCTGTAGCCCCACCATAGAAGGCCACCAAACTGGTCAGGCATGATTTGTCCTTAGTGAAGCCATGTTGGCTGTCACCACCAACAACCACCTCATTGTTTTTCATGTGCCTTAGCATGCTTTCCAGGAGAATCTGCTCCATGATCCTGCCAGGCACAGAGGTGAGAGGTGACTGGTCTGTAGTTCCCTGGGTCTTCCATATTCCCCTTCTTGAAAATGGGGTTATATTTCCTTTTTTCCAGTCACCAGGAACTTCACGTGACTGCCATGATTTTTCAGATGTGATGGACAGTGGCTTAGCAACTTCATTCGCCAGCTCCCTCAGGACCCGTGGATGGATTTCATCAGGTCCTATGGACTTGTGTACATTCAGGTTCCTAAGATGATCTTGATGTTGATCCTCTCCTCCAGTGTGCCTAAGGTCTTCATTCTCACAGTCCCTGCATCTGCCTACCAAGTGCTAGAGCACTTGCTGGTGAAGACTGAGGCAAAGAAGTCACTGACAACCTCTGCCTTCTCCAAATTGAGGGTAGCCAGTTCTCTTGTTTTTGCAGCCAAGCAGTCTCAAAATCCAGTTTGATGCTGATACATGCTTTGAAATGAGGAAGAGTCTGAACCTTTTTTAATTACTTCTCTGAAAAGAGAGAGAGCCATCTTGTTCTAATCCTCTTTGTTAGTGGACGAGCTTATTGCTCTGTTAAAAGGCCAATACAGAAGTATTATGAGGAGGTCATATATCCTGTCACAACTATTAATGCGATGAGCTGGGAAACAAGCTGTGACACTAAGAAAGATGCTCTATGCTGTTCTGAATAGAGTTTGAATCCAAACCCAGGAAGAGTCAATGCTGGGAGGTAAGGTAGTTTTTACTGAGGTCATTTGCTTTTACTAAAATACAAACTAAAAGGCGACAGTAAACTAAAATGACACAGGGAACTTTTAAAGGAGCTCGTGAAACTTCGTATCTCAGTGTTGTTCCCTTCAGATATCAACAGGAGTAAAGGACTCTTCCTAGTAAAAAGGTTATGGGACTATGGATGCATTAATATCTAAGAAAGAAATTAAAATAAGGGAGAAATGGATATTACAATTGGCAAAGATATTTCTGGGAGCTGGTAATTTAGCATAGTATCATAGGATAAAGAAGAGCAATGATTTGAAAGAAATTATTTTGTGCTAAGAAGGATGTCTTAGCTATAATTTTGTTCTTTTTTATATAATTTGCAGTGCTTCCTATGAAAAGATAGCATTTGCATATCTCTTAGTGGTGTCTGACTTGACTGACATATTTCATATATGGGGTTTTTTTCCTTTCATTCTCTTCCCTGATAATCAGTCAATGGAGGCAAAGACACTCTTATTGCTATTCTTTTAATGGAATTGTCACATAAAATACACTAGAGGAAATCTAACTTGATGCAGGAAACTCCGTATTCTTTAGAGCTCAGAACTTCATTCTTTTACAGAGACAAGCTTTTTAACACCTGGGCTGTTAGCACACACCCAGTTCACAAAGCATGAATTTTATACATGTTATAATACATAATGCTTATGTTCCTCCTAATACAAATGCAGCTTGTACCCTGAAGCTCCCATCCTAGTTAATTTGCAAAGCATTCCTGCAGAGGTATTTACTGTTGGCCATGTGGGTCTTGCTCACAGTGGCACAACACGAGGAGCAGGCATGGTGGATGGGCAGGATACCCAGAGGAAAGCTGGCACAAGAGAGGATCTCAGTGCTTGGGCGGGACTTGGGTACTGTGGTGATAAGTATAGTAAAAATTCCTGGATAAAGACAATGCTGGCCATTAAGGATAAAAGCATTTACAAGTATTACTTTGGATTAGTACTTTAGGTTGTAGTCAAGTGCTCTTCCTTGAACATCTCTATTGGCTAAAGGGATTTTCACCACCACATGCTTGTTGTTGCTTGTGTGAACACTCCCTAGCCCATTTCCAGTAAAATGAGCTGGAGTAAGCAGTTTGAGTAATTCAAATAATTCTGATGGAGACAGGTCAGGAAGTGATCACATAAGGATATCTGCTGACAGCTATGTGGGGAGCTAACCTCCATCAGCATGCCAGCAATCACTTGGGCATGGGCAGCACACGGGTAAGAAGAGGACTTGAGTACACAGCTTCAGATGCTATGACAATGACTTTTCCTAATGTTTCTGAAGAACAGCAATATCTTCTTTGGCATTGCTACATTGTAACTATAGGAAATTTGGACATCTACAGCAAGCACAGGTGGTGAAAAAAGTCCATTTTGCAGCACCTCTGTTAAAGATTGCTGGGACTGGATGGAAAAGGGTTTACACCAGGCTCCAAAACTTTCAAACTGAGCAAATATTTTCATTTTCTTGTCTCTCCCAGTCCTAAATTCTTCATTCCAGTAACATGCCATGTCCGTTGTTATTTCTTCTGAATGGTCTGGTTGACTTTTCTTATGGAGTGAATGTACTGGTGTAAGGATATTATCTATTCAAGAACCCTGCTTTGATAAAACATCATTAAACTGGCCCTTTGTAGTTTGAAAGTACCTGGAAAAAGGATCCAGTGCTTAAAACAGGACATTTGAAATCTCACTACACACAGAGTTACCCACTATGTTCCTATGCAAAGAGAGGAAATATACATGACTCTGATGGAGCAAAACACTTTGGCATGCATCTAACTCTAAACATGTGAATAATCCCATCACATGCCATAGATTTACTCTTGCAAGGAGCTGATTATATGCCTGTTAAGACAGGATAGACTAATAGTCCATGCCATCGTACACCGAAGACGATACCAGTACTGCAGTAAATATTTATATCCAGCAGGGTGGCTCACAGAAGACCCCGCTATGAAGCAACCCCTCAGCCTGTCTGAGAACTAAACCTAGATGGTCAAGGATCATAACAGAAATACAGAATTTCTTTCATTTGCTAAGAAAGCTTTTGGGTTTTGTTGGAAAACTTTGACGTTTCATGAAGTTGCTCGAGGCATGACTCTACGATTACAAAAGGAACTGGAAATTTGGTAAGCTAATAGTCTGTCCATCCTAGACTGTTTCCTCATTGAATATACCAGATACTACAAATGGTCCACTTGCAGTTTAATTACTGATGTGGTATAAGGCAGGTTAGAAAATGCAATATTCACAAAGACAATTGCTAAAGAGATGCATGGTCCCTTTCACCTTTTCACTATTCCTAGTGTTGTTGAGGATATACTGGTATCTTAGCAGTACATAGAAAAGTAATAAACTCAATGTTTTGTTTCCCTGACTGTGGCTAAAATTTCTATTGCCCAAGTAAAAGGGGATAAACTCTGTCACCTTCAGCCGCACAATTGTTTTTGGCAGGAACTCTGGAAAGTTTTAATGGAAAAAGGCTACCATAGCTGCAAGATCAAGAGGCTAACAATCTATTTGCTCTTTCTGAAGGTAACTGAAAACATGTCCCCAGGCTGACAGACTTGTCTTGAGTATTGTTATTATAATTTGCTCAAGTGGAAAAGTAAAATAATGGCTATTAACATACATTTGCTATACACTGTAGGTAAACGGACTCCACATTTCGAGTTCCTGCCTCTTCAAAATAGGTATTCCACAAATGTGAGACGGTGACTTTCACCAGGAAGTGAACTCAGTTATAATCTTTTTTTGAAAAAATGAAGTTTAAATGGAAAAGCACAGATTTTGAAAATGTTAAAAAATAAGAGAGAAAAAGATTTTGAGGAGCAAAGTATGTGGAAGAAAATTACTTTTAATGCAGTTAATTTAATTAGTTTTAATGTCTCATAGAATCAGAGGTTTGTTTTCAGTTTAGAACCAGGGATGAAGGGCTATTCAAGGACTTAGAGGTGAGGAAACATTTCTCACCTGCTATTAAACTTGTAAGAAACCTTTTCATTCGGGACACTAAAATATGATTATGCTGCACGTGAGAGTTTCTTTTGGCATGTTATAGCAGCACTGCAAGGAAAACACAAATGTCTCAGTTCCACTCAAAAAGTGCCATGATATCCGAGCTCTAGTAGTATTTAGAGCTATGCTTTTCTCTCTGTTTTACAATGAAGGTTTCCTCCAGTACGATGTTCAATCATTAATCATGTGCATTTTCATCATCCTATTTATTCAAATTTGCATATGTGGATAGTAACAACAGAAAAAACATCAAGAGTGAGTGTAAATGATGTTTTGAAATGTATTTTGGAAGAATATTTAGAGATTAAGCTATGGAACTCCTTATGCAGTCCTATTTTGGAGAGGCAATGCAAACCTTTTGAGCCCTGCCTGTTGCTGATAGACACCCTGGTGAAGTATTTTGCTCTAAAGGCCCAGAACTTCTGCTTTATTTCTCAGTGCTTTTATGCCATTAAAGTTCTTGCCCTTGACAGTCCTTAAGTGAACATAATCCAAGACACATTACACTTTCTGACAGCCTCTTTTAACAGGCATTCCAATGCATTTTTCATACTTAATCCTTCATGCAGCCTTAATCATCTTCCCTTGAAAGAGTAATGATACTGCTCACCTACAGCATTTCTAAGTATACACTTCTTTGTTTAAGTTCTCACTTTTTTAGATTGACAGTGAATTTCTAGGAGGTAATTGAGTTCTAGTTATGTAAGTTTTCTGTTATTTTTTTAAGATGTTTGGTTTGGAGAGTTTTAGGAGTTTTGCAGTGACATAACTTCCACAGGTTTCGTAATTTTGCTTTTACTTTTGTGGGAATTTTGCAGGCTATCCTACCACTTCTGCTTTGCAGTTATAATGATACAGTCTTACAAAAAGTATCATAGACTGGTTTGGGTTGGAAGGGACCTTAATGATCATTCAGTTCCAACCCCCCTGCCATGGTGAGGGACACCTTCCACTAGATCAAAGCTCATCCAACCTGGCCTTGAACACCGCCAGAGATGGGACAGCCACAACTCTGGCAACCTTCTCTGGGCAACCTATGCCAGTGTCTCACCACCCTCATAGTGAGGAATTTTTTCTTAGTATCTAATCTAAATCTCCCCTCTTTCAGTTTAAAGCCATTCCCCCTTGTCCTGTCACTACATGCCCTTGTAAAAAGTCCCTCTTCAGATTTCTGTTTATAAAATGAGCCAAGGCAATATTTCATAAGGAATCAGCATCAGTAATGATGTATCAGCTAAGCTTTAGTTTTATGGAGGAGTACTGAGATGTGTAGCATTTGTGTGCCATGTTGTTCTTGCAGCACTAGCAGCAGGAAGGAATTTAAATGTACAGCTGCTTTACAGTGCTGACTCTTTGGGCTTTGTGCTGTTGTTCCAAGAGCACTTCAAACTATCAAAATTTGTCACTATTTGATGAAAGAAGTGGTCTCTTCCTGCCTCCATGGCTGCTTATTTCTGCTCCACGGTTGTCAAACCACTGCGTTAGCACAGGTCTCTCTGAGCTTGACAGAGATGTGGGCTGGTGAAGCACTCCAGGTAAAATTAACTTGTCCAAAAAGCTGTTTGGGAGCAGCTCCAGTGAATTGAGTGGATAAAGCAAATAATTTCATTTGACTCACCCTATTCAGTGCAGTAGATTTGGTCATTTCTAAGGGAGCTCTTGGAGGTCTGCTGTCATAATGGAATGGTTAATGCAAAATCACAGGCATTGGCCCCTGTTACAGCTGCATGCACTCGTGTCATAACTGGATGGAAGGGCACCAGGGTACTGTGTTCTGAGCAAGTGCCTCGGAAACATTGTTTGTTGGCGCAGAGGCACTCACGATGCTGATACCTGCACGATGCTACCAGCGTGCTCAATGAATGATGCATGCCACACTGGTTCAACAAGCTTAACTTCCCTCACTTTTATTCATGTGCTGTTAAGCTGCACAGGAGGAAGGAGGAGATGGTCTTTGGCTTTGCTCTGTTCCAGCATAATCACTTGGAATCCTGCAGCAAACCTTTGAGGTGTGGCAAGCCCACTGCCTTCTACCCTGCTGGTGCACTGATGGCGATATGCCACCAGCGCTTTATTCTGCCAGGACAGGGAATGGGCTTGGTTCACACTCACATCCTCAGACATATCTGTTATGAAGCCCTAACACATTCCTCCAGGGATTCTGCCAGCACTAGTTTCTTCCTCTGTACAGCTAGACATGTGGTTCAGGGAATAGGCAGTAAGTATAGTTAAAATTGCTTCTACTTCTTTCCTGAGAACTGAACTTCTTGCACTTCCAGCAGTGCCAGAAGTGCTAGAAGAGGTGCCAGCTGAAATTGCAAATGTCTTCCCTATGGTTGAAAAGGTAAAATAAATCACTGTGTCTCAGTGTTGTCTTTCTGCACCTTAGGAACATGAGAATTTTTCAGGGCCGGCAGACCACTAAGGCTAAGCCTTATGGTACCCTGACACATGCATCTGCATAAACTGAATCTCTCAGCCAAGCTTTGTCTGTGTGTGCATGCGTTTGTCTTGTAAACCTGCCTGCCCTCTCACCTGTACTGTTTTGAGGAAAGCTTGCCCTTTTGCCTGAGTGCGCTGCCTTTGGATGAAGAGGTCCTTCTACCTCGTCATGGGCTGGACCTGCATCCCAGACAACTCTTGCTGGGCATCTTCCCGTGGAGAACCATGGCTTTGTGGTGTAGCCCTTGCCATCACAGCCACATGGGGGGGCGTGAGCACCCAGTTCTGAGCCCACAGACCTTTGAGCCCTCCCCTGCCTTCATGGCTGTGTGTCCTGGCACAGCAGGGCTTAGACAGACTTGTCACATGCATTGAGTTCAGAGGCAGTGACTAACATCTTACTTCATATTGAATATGGTTTCTTTCCACCATGTTTGTAACTGTGAGTTTCAGAAACCTTACTTTACTCCCCTGGAATAAATAATAACAACAATCAGTCTCCATTAACATACAGGGATTCAACATCCTGACATTTATGAGGTCACGGTAGGAGTTTAATTAATTAAGGATGATTCTGCATTCTTCACAAGGAAGATTGGCTTTTCTGTTTACATTCTCATAAATAGTCTCATATGTTGGAACACTTTGGAAAATACCAAAGAAATATGCCTCCCTCCCACTTTGAAAGTATTCTCCCTCAGCATTTTTGTGTGTTGTTTTTATTATCTTTGCCTCCAGTAAAAATCCTAAGATAGGCATGATTTTCAAGGAGGTTTCTGTAAAAACAGCCTTCAGTGCATGTTAACAGATTTAACAAAAGATTAAGGAGAAGAAAAAGGTTAATAGGAAGTATGAAAATAAAAAGTAAGGCTAAATCAAACTTACCAATATTCTTAGGCCCAAGTTTTTGTTTCCCTCCCAATAACAGTATATCTTCCAATGTGTTGCATCATTCAGTTTTAAAAATAATTCCAATGTAAAAAAAAATCCTGTTCAATATATAACATTGCTGCCTTTGAGATTCTGTATTAAAAGGGGGGAGTGACAATGAGAAGTATGTATTGCAGCTAAGAGCAGCTCTGTAGGAGCATGAGCAGGACCATAATCTCTCGTGACAGGAGAGGAAGAACGGGACAACGCAGCAAGAATTGAGATTCCAGGATTGCAGATTTGGGCCCAGGAGCCCTCTGCTCCTGTTATTATCATAGCACTGGAGTGGAGCAGAAGCAAGGATTGTGATGGGATTCTTCCCAAAGCCCAGATGGCCTTTCCAGATGCAGCCTAACAAAATATCTTCTCTTCCTCCTCAGTGTAGCAGGGAGAAACTCTCCAGCCAAATGCAGCAAAGCTGTAGACCCTTGTTGGGTGGCTTTTTTCATCTACCTGCCTTTGTTTGCAATGCATGTAACTCTTCAAGCAGTACCTGAGTAATCGAGCATTTGAGGTAAAATGCTGGGCAATGAAGTGCAGAATGTTATTGATTTTCAAGAAATTTAGAAAAAAGAAAGAAGCTTAAAAATTGGAAGTGTGACTTCCATTTTCTTAGCAGAGTCACAACTTCATCCATATTTGTGGGTGTATAAAAATCAGAGAAGTAAGAAGCACCGTATTCTAGCATAACAAGCCCACCTCCTGCCCACTGTGTCTCTGTCTATTCTCCCAATAGAGATGATGAGCTTGATAGTTGGGAAGGTGGAAGGCTGGCACAGAGGCATCTTGGAGGAATGCAAGGAACGTCTACTGTGTGCAAGGAGCATGTCTCAGGAGCACAGCAGAGAGTGTCTCAGCAAGATAAATGAGCATGCCCTGAGCATTGTGCTGGCAGGAGGGCTGCTACCAGTACCTGCATGAGCATATTTTAAGCTGGCTTAGACATGTCCAAGCAGCTTTATAGTCAATGCAACTACACTGTTACTAATGTTAAGCTGAGGCATGCAGCCTCTTAGTTTTACAGGCCTGAAATTTCATTCTGATGATATTTCAAGTAGCTACAGCACTTACCTCCAGAAAGGGTTTTGGCTTCCTTTCTCTACCCTCAAGATTATTTGTGGTTTTCTACCTTAAGCATGTAAAGTACTTCATAGCCCATCCCAAGGGACTGAAGCTTCTGGCATTTGGCAACGAGACACCCTCAGGCCTGCTCTCCTCCAAGTCTCATGGCTCCTGAGGTCCTGGCATCGCAATCCAGCTGCATTAGAAGGATCCTCCTACCTCCTTCTTCTGTAGCCTCATGGTTATGAGGCTTGTATAGGAGATACAAGATACAAATGTGAATTCTACTTGGCCAGGGGATGCAATTAGCTGTCCTGGACAATTAAGGTGAAAGCAGTTTCCCTAGACAGATTATCTGATCTAGCAGAACACCATTGAGAGACAAAAGATCACCTGCTTCCACTACGGACTTTATGCCAAACCCACTAGTCATTGGGCAGCCTGCGAACAAGTAAACTCACTAATCCACAAGATGAGATGAGATGATGAGATGAGATGATGAGATGAGATGGAATGAGATGATGAGATGAGATGAGATAGAATGAGATGATGAGATGGAATGGAATGAGATGAGGCACCCTAAATAACTTCCTGATGGATAAATGATTTAAATCTTTTGGAAAACAGGTCTGAGAAATGGAAGGGGGGAAAGGACCACCATGTGTCTGGAAAAGAGGTGAAGACCTTCCCTTTCAGCAACAGTGGCTCATTGGATTAGCCCCACAGCTAAGTCTCACATTTCTGAGGCATCCAGCAGCCACAGATGAGCCACCCTGGCACCTGGAAAACTTTCAGGCTGAGCAGAAAGCTTAGTGTGGAAATGCTAAAGAAGATGCAGAATCTTCATTTTATTTAGCCTTACACATTTAAATTTTGCCTACATCCCATTTAGGCATCAAAATAGGGCTTAGTTCTGCATTTGCTTAGTCTCAGCTTTGAGACATTGACTCTTATGCTTCTACAGCTAAATTAAAGACTCCCATAGTTCCTGTATAACTACTTTTTGATAAACTAAATATTTTGATCCCTTTAAGTCTCTTACTGCAAGGCATTTTCTCCAGTTCTTTCAAGGCTCTTTTTTGTGGTTTTTTCAATTCAATATGATTTTCATCCGAAGTCTGCTCAGGACAATTGTAAATTATTTTGTTGTTCATTAAAAATTCAGCAGAAACCCAGCTCATCCCTGGAGCAACTTGTTATTCTGTGACAGACAAGACACTAGTCTGAATCAACAATGTTTTCCTATTAAACATATGCAAAGTCTTCCTGTCCCTGTACCCCAGTACATATGAGTAACCCAGAAGTAAAATAGCAGTCTGGAAAAATCTTTGCTTCACAGAGAGGATCTGACAGAAGAAGGCACAACTGCATATGCAGTTCATATGCACAGTGATGTTCCACATGTTGCCTTGAAGCTACTTTTAAATATATTTTTGGGAGAGGCGTTAGTTTTGACTATGGCAGATCTGTATAGCAGAATGAAACCTATGCCTACAGGATTAACAGCTATGTGGAAATTAGCATTTTACCGTTTATTGCTTATTCTTGATAAGACCAAATTATTTTTCACAAGGTCTTTTCTATTTAAGAATAAAAACACTGCTATTACAGAAAATGAAAAATGACACCATCATGACAGCATACAGATAGCTGTTCAAGCTAGTTACTCATATATTTACATACAAATGTCTGTATTCAGACAAAAACTGAAAATGTAACGCAAAGCACAGACAGAATCCCATTTTCAGAAGATGTTGACAATGTCTTGGCATTTGAGGAGCAAAGCCCATAAAGTAAAATTGTTTGTTTGCATCCTTCCACATTAAGGAAATGTACAGGTTGCTCTTACTCTCTTCTTTCCTGCTCCTTCGTATTTCCTTCCATTAAAAGCATTATGCCCTATGGTCAAGTAATTTCTTAATCTTTCTTACTATCTAAACAATGCTGAGCTTTTTGTCATGGCCTCTTGGTATTCTGTGCTTCAAAATGTTATGCTTGGGCTTACAAAAGTCTCCAGATACATGAAATTGTCATTAGTAGAGCTGGAGGTGGCCACTCAGCTGCACCAGAATTTCCCAGCTCCCATGGGGTGGAGATGGTGACAGGAATTAGGTATAATGCAGCTTTGGGAGAGCTTAGCTTCTGCTAAAAAACCCCCAGTGCTCCAGGACATCAGAATTGGAAGCTGACTTACTGGTTGTGGCTGCATATCTGTAATGGAACAAAACTTTACTGAGTCTGTTTATGCTTCCCTGCCTGCCAGCAGTGTCTCTGTTCTTGTTCCTCTTAAACTTACTGTCAAGTGTGACTTACTCTGTGTACATGTAATCTGTATAATCTCCACGCCAATAAAAGCAGAGATAAGTGCCCTCTCTGCAGCCTGTACAAAACAGGCTACAGCACTGCCTGCTGCAGCACTTCCCTAATGCCATTATAACATGGTTTTGATTCTGAATGGAGACATATTTTCTGTGTTATCCTCAACTCAGCTAAAATCCACACATATGTCCAAATCCACATCAAGTCCTGCTTAGTTGTCTCCACACTAAATCTCAGCTATGTTTTTGCCAGGTGAGAGGGTCACATAGTGGAATTTCTTTAACTTGGTCAGTTTTGGTATGGTATGAGACCTGATTTAGATTTGTACCTCTTACAGTGGCCCACTAAATCAAGGTGCTTTAAACTGGGAGCTTTTATGAGCTGAAAAGCCAAACCGGACGCTTCTAGAAGGAAGACTTCCTAACTGGTATAAATTAAGCTAGGCTGATCCCATCACCTGATTCTGTGTTCATTATAGGTCTTTCCTAGACCTAGCCACATCTCATCTGGCCACACATCTGCCTACACACAGAGTGACCCTTATTTACACTATTTCCAGCTAGCCCCACAAATGAGAAATTCTGGCTTTATCTCAGGTACTCATCTGACCAGCAAACCTCTAAAACCAGCTCTGCAAGCCAGCCAGCCATCTGGAACAAGCAAAGTTCATTTCCAAAGTGTACCAACAAAGCAATCTTCACACCGGTCTCTGGAGCACTGGCTCACAGCCAACAATAACTTTCCTATGTAAGGTATTGCCAAATATTTGCAGTTCTGTACTGACGTTTGCTTTTATTGGTTTGCTTTTATTGTTTTTATTTTAAAGCCCTCGTCAGCTGTCTCCTGGGTTGGTGAGGATTTTGCCCACCTCTGTAGAACATTAGTTGCATGCAGTAAAATGTTTATCTTGGTTGCTTATCAGGTACTGCTTGTCTTTTTACAAGATGAGTCCACTAGTGATCTGTATCAACTGATTTACTGCCTGAAACAAATGTATAGGATTGAGTCATTAAAATATTGAATGATTCTACTGTTCAGCACTATCAGAATGGGTAAAACTGCAGCCAAGATTAATTTTGTTCAGTATTTCTCTTGGTACATTTGCTTTTTTTTCTGCAGACTCTTGAAATATTATCACCAAATTGTCTGAAGCATTTATCTCTTGCCAATAACGCTATCAGTTCAGACCTAGTAAGACATGTTCAAGCTTTTCCAACATAAGCACTATGTACTTTCTGAAGTCTAAATTAGGTTCTTTATGAAATCAGCATTGGTTATATAACCACCATGCAGTTTCATTAAATACGGATTATTATCAAGAACATTCTTTTTGGATAATTTTTCAGGCTCCTTTCCAAGGACAGCAGAGAAAATCTTTCAATCTGACACACTGGAAGGAAGGAAGGAAATAATTGTTCATTTTTCATATTTAAATGCAGTGCATTTCTGCTTGGGTCATGTTTCATTTGAACCTGTCTATCTTCAGAGGATGGTACAGAGGATACTTTGAGATAAGTTTATCTGGATATCCCATAGGTGCATTTATGAGCAGCATTTTAAAATGCTGGAACTCTCCATTATATCTGATTATTTTATAGCTGTTCCTGTGCTTAAAGTTGTGGGTGCCATTTGTATAGTCTGTTTTTGGGCCTGTTCCTCATAGTCCCAAAGGCTGCTGAGCTCCAATGTCACACATACGCTCTGTGTACAAAACCAATAACTTTTTCTAGTAATAATGTAGTAAGCTGGTTTTTTTTTCACTCCAAATCACTCCCTAAACTTTTATAGGCTGACTATTCACACCCCTAATCTGCAGTGGCTTGTCTTCCCATTCCTTTCAAGCTTGTGCTTGGTGGGTTTGGATTTTTATTTATTGATTGATTTGATTTTCTATGGCTAGATCCCTCAAGCCCCTTTCCTAAGACAGCTGCTGCTGGGTTTGTGATGCACTGGAGCAGCAAAGTGCCTCTCCCATCCTACCGTCCACTGTCTTCCTTCCCTTTTCAAACTGTGGAGCAGGGAAGCGTTCATCTGGTTCCAGTGCTTGGGGGCTGTATGGATTCGCCCACTGGAAGACTGTGTAGACTAATGTAGAAATGTATGTTAGACAACATAGGTAAAGCAAAACTGGAATACACTGAAAAACTCGGGTTGTTTTCTCCTCCACCAGGTCAGACTAATTCAGCATGTAGTGTTTTTTTGTGGAAATCAAATTCTGAAAAGCTATTTCTTTTAAATATACAAGATGATAAAAAAAGGATTGGCCAAGAATTTCTGGAAGTAAATAATATGATAGTCCAGTACCAAACTTCCTGACACTGCTTTGAAATGCATTTGTAATCCAGTCGTTCCTAAATATTTACAGCCTGTAAGGACTAAGAGCCTCTTTAAAAAGGTGTTTACAGAGGATGCATGGACCAGGGATACTGAGCTGCTTGGTGTATAAGCTATGCATCATTGAGGTATTTTACTTTTGCTACTAAGAGAATTCCCAGCTGATGAAGAATACCATTTTGTTTAGGACTTTCATTCCACCAATGTCCAGCTTCACAGCAATTACAAGTTTTTAATATTGACTTTCCTGCCCTTAAAGCCATCTTTTGCACAACAATACAATGCAATTATAGGAGTGTTGTCACAGGCTGTTTGAAGGGTTCCCAGCAGACTTTGTTTTTTGATGGGACAGAACAAGGGCAGCAATGGTTTACGTCATTATGACATCACAATGTCACTGAAGAGCTCAGCTCAACATACAGAAGGGAAAGGGAGAAGGGAGAGGGAAGACATCCAAGGGAAAAAGGAGTTGCAATCTGAATTATAACAGCTCACAGACCACCCAAACGCACAAAATAATATCATATTTACAGTATCAGAACTACTGGATTTCGTAGTTGTTCCCTATATAAGCCTTCTTTCCATGAGTAACTGACTTTATGGCTATAGTAATGATCCTATATATATTCTCTGCTATGTGATATAGTCACTCTTAGTTACCTTAACCTGAAAACAGGCTATCATGTAACAGCCAGTACTCTGTGGTGCAGAGGGAGATCTGCTGTGGACTGAGCATTATACCATGATTTTATACTCCTTATGTTCAATGAGAATATAGCCCAGTGTTCCCCAGAAAGGGAGTTTGCAAGAGACATCATTTAGAAACAGACGGAGAGACAGCAAGGAAACAGTGGAGCTCATCATTATTTCTAGAAAAGACTTTTTACATTACCTCAGCAATATAAAGGATCTTTAAAGCAGTTCTAATGCCATAAGAGGCAGTCTGGAAACTGGCTTAAATTATGGTTCAAAAACCTCTTCCTGTAAATGACAGTTAAGACCTGTGTGCTTTCAATAGTGTTGAATTAGTGCTTCTAGGACTTCCATGGGATATGACGCTGCCATATTGTATAAGAGGAGCACGGTTTGAAGAGAAAGAACAAATGAAAGCTTCAAAGATGAGGGGTACCCCTAATATGAACATGTTAGAGAGCAAAAAGTGGAGGGGTCAGCCAGTGTTCAGAGAACAAAGTGAGAGATTTGTCATGTGTGGGAGGAAAAGAGAGGGACACTGGTCTTCTCATCAGCGCACTTGCACTGTAACCCTGACTTTCCCATGTTTGATCTTTTCTCCCTGTGTGGATTTAAATCTATGGCAAGGTTGGTAACAAACACATCTCTTATTCGGCCATGCAGAATGTTTCTGTCATATAGCATTACAATGACCCAAATTCAGCATAAACCAGAGAAATCAAAGCGAAGGATGATCAATTCCATTCTAAACCTCTTTGATACATGAAAACCAGGATGCAGTTCAACCTCCCTCAACCTCATCTTAGCCAGGAGGTCACTTTAGTGGCAAACAAGCTTTTTAGTTTTCACCCAAACCGCTGTTGTTTTCCTATGGGTACAAAAGGAGGCCCAAGAGCTTGATATTTTCTGGAAATGAGAAGCTATTATTGACTGAGGAAATATACACTTTCCAAAGGGGGCCTATACTGTCCCAGAAATCTCTGTATTCCTGGGTTCAGCATTTCCACCCATTTCTGACATATGTGCTCAAATGCCTGAGATTTAAAAGTACAGATCTCAAAGTTTGCCTCTCAGATGTTTGAGACTCCATCGATATTTGAGACATTCATTTCAAGTGTTCACAAGTTGCACTTGTGTTAGGACAAGTGGTCTTTCAGAGGTTTGATGATGAAATAATAATTTGACATTTTATCTATCCAGTATGCCACTGGATGCAGATTTCTAATATTTAAATCAAGCCTTTGCAAAGTCTTAGAACTGATTTATTTGCCTTTTGGTCTATATTGCCTCTTTGAATGCTTACAATAAATTTTGTAAAAGGGTGAGGAGATTATATTTGGGCTTATGACATTGTCATATGTTCTTTGCTGGGTACACAATGTGATATGTGCTGTTTGCTGATCTGGGATAAGACTTGCTTGGCAGAATGATTGCTCTTTTAGGCTGCCGAATCTCAGATGTGCTTTTAGTTCCTGCAGTGCTTTGGAGGATTACTTTGGAGAATATTGCTGCTGAGAATTGAGCATCTGGTCTTGAAAAGTAAAGGTATATAACCAAGGAGAAGCTGAGACCTAATGACTTTTGTGGCAGTCAAAGGCATGTTTTGCATTTTTACAGCATTGTAGTAAAATTACTATAGTAGTAATGTATTGGTTATGCTAGTTTCCTTTTTTTTTCTTTCTTTTTTTTTTTTTTTTTTTTTTTTTTTTTTTTTGAATACTACAGGCTTTCTGGGACAAAGGAATGCTTAGTATAAAGGGATTTCAAGCTTTTTTGTCTTGAGGACCCTCAATGTTTTCCAGTAAGAGTGCAAAGCCTTCTGTAGGGAACATACATGTCTGCTGACAGTAGCGTGAATGCAACTTCACATTAATTACATCTAACCTTCAGTAACTACAAACTTTGTTGAAACAGTCTAACCTCCTTCCACTTTCCTCCCACTTTCCTTTTTCTCTTAGTCTACTTCCTACTGTTCTAGTTTTGGTTTTTGTTTTTCTTTTTTTGAGTTGGGTCTAGGAGTCGTTTCCATTGTAAAGTGAATTTTCTTTCTAGTTGCAAAGTGAGCTGAGCTGACCTGCCCTGCAGCTCCCTAATTGCTTGTCTCCTACTGGCACAAGAAAGGCAGCAATGGAGCTCATGGTGGGGACAGTCAGGCAGCCTGTTGCAGTGATTGCCTTGGAATTGTGTTGATTTGGTGTAATATGAGATGCTCCCACAGCTGTTCTTTCCTTTAGTAGACCCTTGATCCTCAGGGATCTGTAAACCACAGAGGAAAACCACTGCTTAACTAATCGGATTATCAGCTAGCTCACTTGCATGTAATACATATTTAAACACTGCTTAATTTGGGATATTACTTACAGCCTGCACTGAAAGAGTATGCACAAGTCTTTAATTACATGGAAAGATGTTAGATCTTCAAATCTGTGGCTGGAACTCTTGTTCCAAGGGTTTAAGAAGTTGGTAATTGCTTGTGATAACCATTTTACCCTGTAAATTGGTTTTGGCTATGTACTGACAAAGTACTGGCTGCTCTGAATTATGTTGCCACCCAGATCGAACCCAAAGCAGACTAGGATTTTGTAAATTTGATATGTTCTCATAAAGCTTCAACGTTGTCCCAGTTGTTTGTTGTCTTACAAATCTGACTGACTGTGAGCGAACTCAGGCTTAAGGAGTTTTTTAACTCTAAATTGTCTGTATCATAACTTCATGTTGTGCAACCTATAATGTGAATCCCCTTATGTTCTAGGCTTATTCAACAAGACACTGTGCACAGAAAAGACCAGTGCGCTTAGTGCATGGAAAAGAAATAATGTATGTCCCATGACAGGCTTCTTATCAAAACAGCACTGATTATTTACAGCACTGGTGTATTTATTAATCCCATTTGTAACCACAAATTCATTATCTGTGAATGAATGCTAATACTATTCTGACACATGGAAATGCATTATTTTCAGAACAGATAGTGGCAGGGTTTACAGAATCTCTGAAATTACTCCTTTGCTAGTTCCTGACCTAAATTGTCACATGGAGAGCTTGCATGTTTAGCAAAGCTGAAAAGAGGGGTAGGGATGGAGAGATCTTTTTAAATTTGGTTTTCTGTGCAGGATTGATATCACTTGAAAGATCCTTAGATAAATCCTTAGAAGTTATTCAAAGAATATTATTTGGAAGCTGAGAAACAGCGAAAATTTGCCTTGGCATAAAATAATTCAAATGAGATTAAATCTTGCCTCTCAGCCTTTCTGAAGGCTTTTTTCGGCAGTTTATTATATTAATTTGAAGAAAAAATAAATTAAATACCTTTAAAACTACTTAGAACTTCCTTGAAGCAAAATCCTGATACAGATCCAAGGGGAAGCACAAAAATACACAGAGCAAAGAGGCAATCACAAGCCTGGATAAGGTCATGCCTGGAGTCTGAAACCCTTATCAGGATGCATATTCTAAAATGAGTCCAGTGAATCTCCTGGTGAAGGAAGAGTGCCTACATAATTGCATTTTTTGCATAGCTTTTCAGAAAAACTTTGCAGGAGGGACTTTTGTAGCAAGGTTTGGGGTTTTTTTTCACAGAAGGTCATTCTGAACTATACCTGATGCATTGGTGATAGCTTCCTTATGGAGATTATTAAATTCTGTAAGTTTGTTCATGGAATTAGTGGAGTATCTGTAATAAATACAATGAAATTCAGCTCTCAATTGCTTTCTCATTAAAAAAACACAACATACTGTTTTGCTTCCAAATTTGTGAATCTTCTAATTTCAGTACTATATTGGAAAAATTCATTACTAATTCATGAAACTATTACAAAAATTGAATTATATGAAACTGATAATCAGTAACAAATTTGATTCAATTCTGATGTCACACAGTCTGCAAGTGTAAGAAAAATTGCAGTTATCACAGAATATTGGTCTAGTTTTTACGGCTGTTTGCAATTGTCCAACCTTCATCAATTGAATACAACGATCAATTTAGTCCATCTAGAATATTATAAACATTTCACTGCTGTACTTCACTGTACTATTTCAACATGCAACAAGCTTCTCTCAGCTAAGGAAAATTTGGTAGTAAATATCACATGAATGACATGAAGACTTCTGGCTAATATCTAACACCTAGGCAATTTGAAAGTCCTAGTGAAAAGAAACAATGTCCAATAAAGTTATGTAAATATCTGACATTAAAAACTGCCTAAATACAAAACTGTCATAGAGTAAATCTAGCTAATTGGTACAAATTTATTTCTTGAGATATCTGCCCAGCAGCTATACATGGAAGCTCATCTCTCAGTCCTGCTCTGGTCTGGCCTTGTCCCATTCCGAGCCTGCTTTACTGATAGAGACCTCTGTCTTTTCTGGCCATCAGGAACCTGGCCACAGGTACTGTTACTCTGCCACATCATCTGTTCCACATCCTGCTCTCAGCACATGACCTCTGCTAATCCTGCACCACCATAAATATGCTTTTCCCGCTTTTTTAAATTCAGTTATAAACCAACAAATGTGCTGTGTCTATCCTTGCCACAGGTAGGATTTTCAAAGCTGCTTAGTTTTACATTCCATGAAGTTAATGGCAGTATTACTCTTCTAATCAATTTAAATAAACCAGGCCAGCGTGGATTACCCTCAGAAGTCTGACTGTGCTCGTTATTTGAAGGAAACACACCTAACCAGGAAAAAGAGCTAAAAAACACCCTATGCAGACTAATCCTTCATTGCTACCCTCTCCAATTTTCACTTTAATATTTGCCAGTAAAGAAATGCAAGTGGTCATAACAGCATGCTTAACATCTGACAGCGATATACTCATAAAGAAAGCTTTCTGATGGCATGCTAGAAGCAGTGAGCTCCTGTGATTCTCAGGTGGCCTTCTATGAGGCCAGGGGTGCAAGCTCAGCAGAGGAGGCAGAATAAAATAGGTTTCTAGCAATGATCATAGAAATTTTTCAGCCAATTCAAATTCTACAGAGAACTGATGTTTTCTCTGAGACGAGAAACAACTAATTTCAGCCTTTTCATAAATACAGCAACTTTTCAAAAAGCAGGAGAGTTTAGACTGACAAGCCTACAAGTTCTGCATTTACCACTGAGCCTCTTATCAGTAATGTGCGGTCATTTTGAGGTAGTTGAATTCGCACTGTAAACCACCCTGTATTGGTATAGTTTGTACTTGCTGCCAGAAAGGAAACAAAGAGGCCCCAGCTGAGTCACAGGTTTTAAAAAGAAACAACGCAAATTAGCCTGTGTTACAGTACCACAATTAAATGGTTTCCAGTATCTGATGTGGCTTCTGAACACTTAAAGTTAATGTGGATGTGTCTGTCTTATACTGTCTGCGTAACGTAGATACTCCTATAGCCTCTGGAACTTCGCTTTGAGAGTCTTTTGGGAAGCTTTCCTCCTGCAGAGATTATCTGAACTGGAGTATTTCTACAGAATCAGGAAGGCTGGAAGTGACCTCTGGGACATCTGGAAGTGACTAGTCCAGTCTCCTGCTCAAAGCACCTCATGTGAGAGCAGGTTGCTCAGAGCCTTGTCCTATCAACTTCTGCATGTCTCCAAAGATGAAGGTTCTGCCATCTCTGTGCAACCCAAATCCTCATGGTAAAAAAATAGTTTCTCTCTAGTGAGTCAGAATTTCTCGTGTCACGTCTTGTATCCATGGCTTCTTTCCTTCTACTGTGCACATTTGAGAAGAATCTGGCTTTGTATTCTCTGCAGTCTCCTGTTAGGTTGTTGAAGACAGCACTAAGTACTCTTCTTAGCTGTAACACACAAAGTAGAAACAGCACCTTCTTTTTTGGACCTCAAGAAGATTAAACCTCCAGGCTGGGGTTAAAGAAGCCATCAAGGAAGTGAGGCCCAGGGCAGAAAGAAGGTATTCAAACCCACAGCTCAACATCCTAGCACATGGCCTGAGATCAGATGGCAATTACTCTTCAGAACTTCTGCCCAGTCTTGAAGCCATTGTGTAGAAAAAACTGAAGACTTCAGAAATCCAGAGAAAGGGAAGGAACAGTAGGGAGCTTGGCTCTGTGACTCTTTTCCATTCTGTTTTTTGCAGCAGGAACAAATTATGCAGTTTGCATGGAAAAATCATTTTGTTAAATGTGTTAGTGGTACTGGGAGCAAAGACTTGTAAGCTGTAGGGTCATTAAGATGTACAGCCAGGCTTCTTCCTTTGCTCTCTCTCTGTGGCCCCATGAATCTTTTCATCAGTTCATCTCAGTGCAATGGACAAGCTAGGGAGAAAGGTAGCGAACCACCATAAGGATTAGTTGGTTAGTGTTTGCAAAAATGCTTTGAAAAAAAAGGAGGTCTAGTTAATGTCTCAATGCTGTGTAACAGAAATGTGTTATTAGTCATGTTTATCGTGAGATTGATGAAACAGTAAACTTGAAGGATTGTTGTTGTTCTATGCACTGTACAAATTAAGAATGGCAGACAGCCCTGCTCAGCCTCATGGGCTTAGAAAAGAAATAGACATTAAAGATAGGGCTCATCTGGCCAAAGGCAGATAGATGTCTGCTAGACATCATAAAAATTAATTCCATCCTAGAAATGTCTTTCTCTCACTGGTGACAGGGGACATATTGATGTATGAAATAAAGCTCAAACCATGAGAAAAAGAGACAATACTAGAGGGCAGAACTCACAATGATTTTGCCACAAAAACCATCCACGTTGCCTTACTTAGAGGGGATGAAACAACTAGAGATATAAGTGAAAGAAGGAACAACATGGAGGGAGAGAGTATAGAGGAGAGAGAAGCTCTAGAAGGTGTAAAGAGAAGTAAGTTGTGATGGTGGTTTGAGAGAGGAGAGGCAGAAAGGGACTAGCTGATCAATGAAAGATATATAGATCTCCCTGGGTCTCCAAAGGTTGCTGCTTTGGGATCTTTGGAGGCTGTCCCTCCTGCCTTTGAGTTTGAAGGCAAAGCTCCCCAGCAGGGTGTGATCTTGGCTGGAGGGCATTGCCCCATCTCCCAGTGCAGCCTAGTGGGCCACTCTCCCTGCACAGTTCTTGGACATGTGGCAGTATCTTTGGCTGGGTCCATTCCTTTTCTCTGTTGCCTTGGCTGGTCCTATAGCTGCCTCTGCCAGCTGTTACATTATGCTCCTGTTTAGCACCTGTGACTCCATCAGATACCTGGTGTCAGGTTTTTTCCTTCCACTGTGTTTTGATAATCGTCAGCTTTCTGCATGAAAAGGACAGGGACACCTCTTTAGGTTTAGATGTTGCTCCCATATCTAGGTGTTGTAGTGCTGGCAGCATGTGGGATTTCTCCCCTTACATCTATCTCCAACCAGATAGACTTCAGACGGGGATATCTAGTTCACCCAGTACTGAAGTATCACTTAAATGACTCTTTGTTCAATGCACACATGACTTTAGGTGGTAGGATGTTTTGCTTCAAGACAAAACAGCAATTGCTTTGAGCTGCCTGAAGGTACACACCATTTCTAATCTAACATTTGAATCTTACCCAAGGAGGCAATCTAAAATCACGTCAGTACAGTGCATTTTAAAGGAATCCCTGTGGAAGAAGCACTTGAAGCACAGAGCTCAGTACCTAACCCCTGATAAGTCAGGCTCACAATGCCTCAATTATGAACATTTAGAACAGAAAACTGTTGTAAAGACACAAGGAAAGAAGCTGATGGTTAATTCTGAATAAATGTAGTTTGTAGGCAAGGAGTAGGGGAGTAAATGGCTGTGCTGCAGATGCAATGGGACATGACTGCCCAATCTTCCACCACTGCACATGATGGAGAGCTGAGGTTCACCAGGGTTGAAATAGCCCCTGGTTAGCCTTGGATCAGGAAAGTATAGTGGTTGCTTTAGAGCTCCTTGGCTTTCTGAGCTCTTCAAATATCCCAGGGGTAAAGCTAGCACAGCTGTGTATCACACAGGGTCCATATAATTTCGAGTCTCAAAGAGAGATCTGAGCTACCTGTTCTGCTCTGTCTACTCCTTAGATGATCTCTCTGGGGTCTCAAAAAATACCATAAGTGCATTAAAGTTAACCTGGAGAATTCCAGCTGAATACAGTATGAATGTACATACTGTCTTAAAAGAATAAATTCAACGTTTCATATGGCCAAATATGCACTTGGTGTGGTGGGTTTGTTTTTAGAAAGGTGGACTTGACAATGCTGAATGGAACTATAAACCACCTCGGAGGATCTGCTGAGTCTAATGCTCTTAGTGTGAGGCTCACGTGTCTCTGGTTTCCTACTATGCTGCATTCATGCATTTGTAGCTACACTGCAGCCTCTCCTGTACCACGGCCCTGCAAGTTCATGTCAGATGCGGACAATATGTCGTCCAGTAACCTGCTGCCTCTTGCGCACTTTGGGATCTGCTCCTGAGTGAGGTGCCATGGTTAATGGACAGCACCTTGGAGACACAATCTGCAGGCTCTGTGCTGCTGCCATGCTCCCACCTTCACAGTTGTAGCAGGCACCTAACGCTGATGTGTTCTGGCTCTCCTAGGACTCACTTGAGAAAGAGAAAAAGACAAATAACTTTGGTGAGGCTGAGCAAAAGTAGGCTACAAGTTTTACAGGATTTATTTGCCACTTTGTTTTCTTTTGTAATTGTAGTAATTACATTGTCCATGTCACATTGTCATCTCAGAGACAATTCAGAAGACCTGAACTGCAGAGTTGTCTTCATTTGAAATACTGCTGTGTGTGGAATAGACTGCCTCCTGAAATGAACTTCCAACCATAGTGCGATTTATGCATGGTCCATAAGGGGAAGACGTTTGCTGGATGCTAATCTCTCCTCCCTCCCATCTTGTTCCAAGCAGGGCTAGAGCACAGGGGTGCAAAGCGCTTGTTATTGTTGATTACCTAATGTTCAGCATGCAAGTGGGGAATCTGCTCCTCTGTAATCGAGATCAGATGAAAAGCTGCCCGACCTGCAGATGTCTGAAAAAAACAGCTTGTTCTCATTCCACATCGTACCTTGCAGGCAGTTGTAATGATTTGCCCAGAAGTCTACTGCTGTGCTGTGTATAATCAGGTACCTTCACTGAACTTGAAATTAAACATTTAGAACATCATCCTCCCTGAGCAGAGGCAAGAAGTTCTCTATTACTTCTAATAGCTGGGTTACTAACCAAAGTATCTTTAATTGATTACGCAAGTCATCTTCAATTCAGGGAATGAAGGCCAGGTCTCCATGTTAGCTTCCTACAATCCCTGCAGGACTTTAATGTGTTTCTTTGTAACCACTCCCCTCTGGAATCATGGGATGTAACATAAAGTGTTTTAACAAGAAGGCGTATTTGTGTTTTCTCATATATCTTCACATCTCACAGATTCAGCAGTTCTGGGCTGAAGCAGTTACTGAGAGCCAAAGTGGTGTCAATATTATACCAGATCATGGTTTGCCAATAGATATGAGGCATGCAAGTATTTGGCTCTTGGCTACTGAGAAGAGGAGGTGCTTGGCTTGTATCTGTCCAGTCCGTGTAAGGGCTCTTCCTCATATGATTGCCTTCTGCCTGGTTTGACACGATGCTGGTCTGCTTAGCTGGGACTTTCGGTCTCCTCTGGCAGCACCTGGTTCAATTCTAGGGCCAGAGTGCAGCTTGGTCTGCCTGAGACATTGTAGATGTTCTCCAAAATTTGCAGCTCCAGGGGCTGAGAATCAGACAGTGTTACAGAGCCCAAGTACCCTTTGCTCAGCATTTCCTACATCAGTGGGAGTAATAAGACTGTAAAATCTAAACCAATCCACAAAGAGCTGGATAATTAAAATAATCCACTGCTGCAGGACTGGCTGGCTCAAGCCACCGCTCTGAACAAAAGCC
Source organism: Strigops habroptila (assembly GCF_004027225.2). Taxonomy (NCBI): domain Eukaryota; kingdom Metazoa; phylum Chordata; class Aves; order Psittaciformes; family Psittacidae; genus Strigops; species Strigops habroptila. The sequence continues at coordinate 103,696,290 of NC_044278.2, forward strand.
AGCGCTCCAAGTGACAACCCTTTTCATAACTTTGCCTGGCTCCAGGGCAAAGGAAAAGACAAGGGAATGCATTTCAGTCCTTCCCTTTAATTTTTTCCAATTGCTGCTGGGTTTTGCGTGGGTTTCCTGAAGCATTTTCTTGAGATGACTTACAACAAGCATCATCTCCCTGGGATGTAGGCCTGCTGAATGCAATGACCCACTGCAGTTCAGCAGATGAGGTGGAAGTGTTATTGTTCACTACAAAAAGATGTCCGTTCATCAGAGTGACAGGCAAGTGACTGTATCAGCATGTCACCTCAGTGTCACTGAGCTTAGAGGTGGCCTTTCCAAGCCTGGCTGACACTCCTGGGCAGCAGGGGTGTACTTGAGCTGCCACTACTCTATTATCTTTGCTTTCTAGATAAGATAAATAGAGAATTTGACTCTCTGGCACAGTTAAGTCTGATACTTCTCACAAGTGCTAAATTCATTCATTATTTATTGTTGTTGCTTATTATTTGTGAAGAGCTGCCTTCATGCTCAGCATTTTAATGCATTTGGACTCCCGTCTCCATTCAGTCTATCAGAAATATCACAAAATGGAAAGCAGGTTTTTTTGTTAGAGAGGATTAAAAGATGCTGTGGAGCAAAGATGAAAGGACTGTTGTCACCCACCATTTCTGTTTAAAACATGAGCTGTTTGGATTTATAATGTGATGTCAAAGAAGCATTCCATTGTTATGCATAATTATTTGGGGGCAGTACTGACTATGCCTCTTGATAAGAAGGACCCAGTGAGCCAGTCATAGGTGTTTTGGAAATTTCTGGTCACCTGACTGAGGGCAGGCAGATGAAATTCAAGGGCCAAGTACCATGCAGCCCATTGCTCAAGTTGTCAGTAGGTTTCTGTTTTCCACTTATCTTACTGCCTTCTTTCCATTTCTTGATAGTCAATGATGGCCAGGTCAATGAAGAGTGCCTTTCTGTGAATGTAGTATCAGCATCACTTGCCTTCCTCAGCAGCCATGTTGCATCTTCTGCCTGTCTTGGCTTACCACATCACTGGTCTTGCCATTTTCTGAAAGCACAAAAATTTCCTCAACAAAGTAACTTAACTACATGAAGAGAAAAGATGCCATAGTGAATGTCTGCTTCATCTATATTAATGTCTTGTGGTACAGAAAATAATATGGGAATGCTAATGAAACAGTAATTAACTATCTACTTATTTTACTAATGCTGAGTCTAGTTTCTGCCTAGCTTCAGACTCTGGAGAAAGTAGCAAGGTGACTGTGGATTTTGATTCTGATCTCCAAGCCACTTCCAGCACAGCACTCTTTTGAGTCAGCCATGGTCTTTCAGCACATCACCATCTAGATGCAGGGTTTGCATCTTTAATCTCTGTAAGCATAATTAAGCAGGCCTGGATTTACCAGCAATGCTGAGATGTTAATTCTCACCCACTTGCCCCTGCCCCTTCTGACTCCCCTCCCAGAGCCTGTGCTGAGGGCAAGAATGACACCTTGGTGGGAATGGGCAGGACTTGAGGGTTCCTGAGAAAGCCCAAAGCTTTCCTTCATGGCTAAGGCAGTCTTTAGCAGCTCTTCTATCTACAGGACCATAGCACAAACTAGAAACCACAGAATCAAAGACAAGCAAGGTGCTTGGAGTGGCTCAGTGCCCTTTGGTTTGGGATTTTGCTGGATTGCAAAGGAAAACTGGGATTCAGCTGATGGAGTCCCTGTCACATCTGGATCTTGTATGTGCTTTGTCCCCATCGTAGTATCTAGCAGATTCAGGGCTGCATCTGATGCTGTCCATTGACCTGGCTGCTTTTCCTTTGTCTTCAGTAGATTCTCAGGTTCTGCCTCATTACACATTAAAAGACCTATACCCTCCTTCCACTGACCCAGGCTTGACCTCATTTGTGAAGGGGCCCTTTCCCAGAGTTTGGAGAAGGAAACCTGTGTTTGGGAGTTGATGTCTGCTGTGGCTGAGGGTGGCATTGGCATATGTGTCTGGCTGTGGTAAGCCTTATCTTTCATATCACTTTCTCCCCAGCTTAGTGTGTGTTCATGAAGATTTTGAGGATACTTTTAACCTAAAGGTGATTATATCTACGCACATGTAAGGAAGGGAAAGAGAGCAGAGCTGTCCTCTGAACCCCAACTGCTTCCTTGCTCACTGTGCAAATGATGCCTGCAGCAGTGGTGGAGGGTGTCTCTCCATCTGCTTGTGGCACTACCGAGGGAATACACTAAGGAAAGCATGGAGAAGGTTAGGGTAGGTAGAAAGAACAAGGTTTCAGTGTGTTTTAGCTGTTATATCCTAGAGAACTGCTGCTGAAGCCCAGTTCCCAGAGAGATGGCTGTGCTTGCAAAAGTGTATTCCAATGTATGTCACTATTGCTGTCATTTGGATGACTGTTAGTGTACATAAACAGAACTGAAACATACACCTATGCACTGATGTAAAAAAGTGGAGAAGAGTCTTAAACTAAATTGTTTGCAAAAGGAAATAGCTCCATGACTGTTCTTCCTTTGAGTTGCTGTGTCCCCCCGTTTTGACCAAGTACACTGCCCCGTAGGCTAGGTGCAGATAAATTCATTTTGAGAATAGGTTACTCTGTGCCCAAGGAATGTTTGCACAGGTCTGAAAGGGAGGCATCGTCAGAAATTCTTCATCCCATGGAAAGGCCTAGAGGTCCAGTCCAACTCGGAGGTTTGGGTTTTGTACAAACAGGAAAGAGGTTAGCTGGTGCACCTCACACCTTTTCTTTTTCAGGGAAAACCAAGTGTCATTTTGTCTGAAATCAGCAAATATCAGAAAGAAATTCAGGCTATTTATGTCCAAAGTAACAAAATTTTGTTTTGAAATGTGCCAAAAGTTCAAAAGAAGCAGTGGTATTTCTATTTAAAAAATGAATCTATTAACTTTACTGTAGTTGTTGAAGTTACAAACTATGGAGTCTCAGGGGGTGATAATTTAGTCCTTAAAAACTGGCCTTTTTAGAGACTCAGAGGAATCCTAAGCATATATAATGTTTGCTATATATAACAGATCTGTGTACTTATTACCTGAATCATCATCCTCCTATTTATATTGCTATTTGTTTACTTAAAACCAAAACACAAGTCTCTGGGGAAACCATTACCGTAAGCAAACCATGGGTGGTTTGATCTACATCATGGTCACTTCTCTGAGGGGCCTGAGCAGTGTAAGTTCTCATCCCTGCTGGTAAACACCCCGGGGTGTGCTGAGAAAGCCAAAGTAAATGGCACTAGGTTTAGGGGTTTAAAAAAATCTTTTAAAACAAAGATGCTTTTTATCTCTCTGTCAGTAACATGGTTCCCTACAAAAACACTGTTTTCTGTGCAGTTTCCTGTGACTACATAAAAAGCATGTGCTAAGCTGTTTGTTCAGAAAACCAACCCCTACAAATTGAGAAAATGATGCTTTTAGGAGGCTGAAATCCTGAGTCAATTGGCATTTGTGGGTGCTGGTTTTAGCACCAGCTTGATTATAATCTGACAGCCACCATACTTGACTCACCAGCAGCTAAGTGTGCAGCCTGATGTGACCGACTGCAGGAGCCGTGACTGTAACTTAGCAAAATAGGGTGAAAATGTAGTTAGGGCCCTTATGGCTCAGAGAATGATCCCAGCAAAAATCAGCAGTGAGCTTTGTGAAGGCTGACTTGAGCCTTCACAGGGTAAGCAGGCAGTGTCAGCCCCTCGCAGAAGTGCAGAAGATAAAACCCTGATGGGATACGCTCCACAGATCACATGTGGGAGGATGCGCTGTCTTTGCTGACCTTACGGAGCTACAGAGGGCAAGTTTCCAGGGGATCAACAGGACAGCAGCACTGTCTTCACACTGGTGATGTTACCAAGCTCTACAGGGGTCATCCCGTTTACTAAACTTTTATGATCTGCAAATGGTTCCGCTTCACCTTCCTTAATAGACTAACATTTCCACAGCACTCATCAGCAGAGTAATCAAGTACCTCCTCGTAGGAGTAAATGTCTTCTAAATAATACAGTCGATTTAATTTCATTTTAGGCTTGCTGAGTGCACTCACACAGCAGGATGTCAGTACAGGTACGAATGGTAAACACAACACCCACAGCATTTCATCAGTATCAAAGTAAACAGGTTTCTGTCCTGAACAAGAGACCACTTTGTTCTCCACACCTTCTCCTGCCCTCAAGTGTCAGCGGATGAGCTGTGTCCCTGCTCTTGGCTATCTGGCCACTGATGTTGCCAGGCTCCAGGGGCAGACAGCTTGGGAAGCCAGCTCCTCTACCCCAACTGACAGCAGTAAACTCCAAAATAGCCATCAGCAAGCAAGATATGTTCATAATAATATGCTCCTGGCAATCCAGAAAAGAAATCTTTCCTGATATTCTTGGCATCCTGGTGGTGTTGTGGATGGAGTGGATGGCTGCAGTTCACTGCTGCTGTACTGAAGTTTTCCTGCAGCCCTGAGGTTTAGAGACTTATCAGGTTAGGCCTAAACCACTCTTCTCCTCTGGTCCCAATAAGCCTCCAACCATCTGGGCTGCAGATCAGTGTATGAAGTACCATGCCAAAAGCTCTGTGTTTCTTGCACTGGTGAACAGATAAGAACAAAGGTTGACAAACTGAGATTCAACTGAAGCAAGGAAGAGTGAATTCCAGCGCCAAGGACTCTCCACTTGGTGTCTTGGCTCCAGCTGCCAGTGATTTAAACTCACGGGCTGAGAGCAAGAGATGGCATGTAAAATATGAAAAGTGGCCAAGTTTATTTAATATGTTGGCTTTTCCACTGCTCTCAGCACTGTTATCAGAACACTTAATTTAGTTACATGAAGCAATGTGGAAAAACACCGGTGAGCATAAAATGAAAAAGGTACTTGCAAGTAGCTTCGAGATTAACTATTAGTCTCCTTGCATTGCTGGAAATCTAATAAGGCACTGATTACATATAGGACTGATGAGTTTTAAAATATGCTCAACTTCAGCTTTTACATACATATTGCTCAAAAAAGCCTTGGGGCAAGAAAGTATGAAGTCATCTTGTTAGGACCTGAGTGAAGATACCACTAGGTCTTTTGAGCTGGCTGCTCAAGGGCTTTCTCTCTGTTCCTACATGGCGGCTGAGAAATGGCCAATCTGGGGGGTTGTTTTTCTCAATCATTCTTTTGGGACGGGATCACTGTAGCTGGAAAATGAGCTCATCAGCTGTCCAGTATGGGATAACACAGGTAATGCGAAATCCCAAACAAGGCAGGTCATGTGGAAACCCTGGGGTCATAGAGCTCACCAGAGCTGCAGGATCTGAGAGGGTCTGCTCTCCTGACCAGTGTTCCTAGGGGCCTGGGGAGCCAGACTTGTCCATGTATAGAGGACAGGGCTTATTTAATAGGTACTTAAAGGGACAAATTAGATGTGCTTCTCACAGCTACACACTACCCTTTCCTCCTGTGATTGCTTGAATAGCCAGTGCAGCATGACTGGAAAGTACTACGGATCTGTTGCTGGGACAAAACTGAGCATGATACTCTTTGCTCCAACCTTGGCTTGATCCTACATATAACTATGTTGGGAAAACAGGTACTCACTGAGAGCACCCCAGACTGCAGCAGTCTGTACAGACACAGACACATCATGATTTGCTACCTTCATTGCATCTGTAGCTTTTAGACACTTTGTGCCCTGCTCTGCATTCTGGCTCACAGTTAGTCTGCAGTTTTGCATTCATGTTTGAACATTGGCAAAAAAATGAAATCCAGCTGCTTCATCTGTTCTTCCTCCCACTTTTCTCCACAATGCATCCTTGCTGCCTGTCTTGTTGCCAGGTCTGGCACTGCTCCAATCACAGAATAAGCTGATGCAACTAAGTAGAACAGCAGAGAATTAAGTTAGGAAAACAAGTGAATTGGGAGAGGGAGGAATGTGTAGCTGGAAATGGGGGTGGGATGGAAGGGGCGTTGGGGAGGGGGATAGCAAAGACCTTCTTTCTCTGGCAGCCAGATTTTAACTTGGTTCAGCAGTCATGTGAAATCACAACTTCCCCTCGAGCAGCAGCAGTGGTTATCGTGTTAGTCTTTTTAGGGGGTCTGTCCAGCATGAGTAAACCTAGCAGATGCTGGCACAATGCTTTCCAGAGGCTACAGGTGGAGTTGGTATCACAGATTGGGCTATATGCAGGTACATCCCATGTTTAAAGAACAGTGTTCTGGTTCTGATTGATTGATTGATTGATTGACTGACTGATGCTATGCCACAACAAGGCTGTGCTTGGGAAAGCATCCAGCTTGCAAGTCCTACCTCTCTCAGTACTTTCCCTCCAGAAGATTCATAGCTAGAGGAGGAAGTTAAAAACTGCCAGGCAAAGCAGGATGCAAACTGGTCTTTCTACTTGCTGGGCCAGCTGAGCAAGAGACATGAACAATAATATTAGGAGACTTTTGAAAGGATTTTCCTTTTTAGAAGGCAAACTATATCCTTCAAAGATTATGCCTTCCTGTAAGCAGGACATTTAGAGAGTAATTTGAAATCACTCTCACAAGTGTTCATCCCTCTTCGAAGCATGATTGGCTACACCAACCTGTGCAGCACAAAAGCCAGCAAGAGAGGAGGCACAATGTCAGCCTACAAGTGTTTGCTATTAAATATAATACAGAGAGAAGAGACATTCCCCAAATCCTTTTGAAGCAAAGCCAGGGGTGACTGCACCAGCCTGCTATGGCATGCTGGCACTCAGACTGCTATCTGATGCTCCCTGAGTCTCCTTCCTCCTGTGTGCAGGTGTATTTCATCAGTGGGTGAGTGCCACCCGGGGGGAGGAGGAAGATGATGTCAGCATACCAGGGCTAGGGTGAGAGCTGGTGCAGGCTTGTAGGCAGAGCAGTCAGGAATCACAAGGTGACTTGGTAAATCAGGAGGCAGACCAGAGTCCTCTACAGTGTGTCCAGGTACAAATATTACATCATCTGAACAGACTCACTGGTGGCCCAGAGCTCTCAGGGCCCTGAAGGGCAAAGTTGCTGCACAGTAGCTTTAAACAAATTAACACTTTCATGGTAGTTGTTCTCATCTATGTCAAGAAATAGCTTTTCCTTGAGAGGAGGTGAAAAGTCTCCAGTGCTGTGCAAACCATCCATCTATTACTCACCATGGCGTGTAAAGTATGTGCTGGGACAGATCTGAAGCTCAACTAGTAAACAGCAATAACAGCTATTGTTAACATGAGGCTGGGGCTGACCCATGTTAAGATGTTACTGTATACTGATATATTGTATATATATCAGTATACAGTATATAGATATCTATACACATATATACACATCTATATACACATCTATATACTGCAGAGTATACAGTATATAGATATACTGTATACTGTACGCTGCTTCTTCTTCTTTCCCATCAGGATGCTCCCCAACCCAAGCATAGTCCTGGCTCATGACAGCATGTTGTGAATGCTCTGGCATTCCTGTGCAAGCTGGTTCATCTCACTGGCTGTAGAAAAAAACAGAAAAGAAAAAGAAATGAACCATTTTCTGACAGTTGAGTGAGCTGAATCGGCTTATCAAATTAGCAGAGAGACAGCAGACCTGGTACTGGGTGCAGGTGAAGACCACTGCCCACAAGGGAGAGAGGAAACTCACTGCTCTGTTTCAATGGTAGCAAGCCATTAACTAAGGTGTGCACCTTGTGAAACCTTATCCTCTGATGCAGTGATGTAATTGCTGCTTTTGTCACATCCTGGCACAATTCTGTGAAAACGATCTGTACAAGCCTCAGTGATTTTCACTGGTTTTTTTCCTGAACATTTTGAGACTGAGAAGAGGAGGGACAAAATGTGCCACCCTGTTGGGAGATGTGAGGAGAGAGTAGTCCTCAGGGAAGTGTTCATTGGTGACCTGAACAACATCTCTGTCTGCGGCATAAGGGTACAGCCAGGCAGTATATTTAAACTGGGCTAAAAGATAAGTACTGCCAAAAAGTGCCAGGCAACCCCCCTTCCCTTCCCACTTCTGTGCACTCCTGCCACTTCCCTTGGAGCAGCACTGATGATACTTATCTTGATTCTGTGGTCAGAGAGTTAATACAGGGTAAAACAATCCAACAGGAAGCAAATGAAGACTTTTCTTCTCATTAAGATAAAACAGCTAACGATGGAGTCAGACAAACGTCAGCTCCAGCATAAAGAGCTGGGCAGAGGACAACCCCTTCAGCTGCTGTTAAATGGAACAGCTTCATTGTCAAGAGCTGTAGGCAGCAAAAATATTGCACTTGCACTCCAGTTTGAATATAGACTGCCTGCCTCTTCAGGCATGGTGCATCTATTTGCTATAGCTGACATATAAACCGCTGTGGTATTTAGGACTCAGATTCAATAAATTTCAATAAGGTGATGCTAAGATAATTTCCAGAACACCATACTGGACAGGGGTACATGTACAAAGTTTAGAAAGCTTGAGCAAGTGAAACAGCCACAAAATGAGCTCTGTTTCTTGATCTGCTTTGAGTAAGGGCCACCACTTCAAGGTGAACAGGACTTTCAGCTTTAGCTTTTGAAAGAGTGGGCCATAAAACTTCTTGTTTGTTCTGTGCTTTTATGCTACATTTTGCCTTTTAAGTTTTCCTCAGTATTTTGTGGCCTTTTATGGACTGCATCCTGCTGGACTGAGTAGGATCCTAAGGCAATGATTCTGTAAAACCCAATTTACAGTCAGAGAGCCAAGGAGGTCAGCCCTGAAATGGAAAGGAGTTCTCAGCTCCAGCTCCGACAATCTGGTAATCCTCCAGACACTTTTGAAACAACATTGAGACTCCCATTGCAAGATGTAAATCAGTATTATATTCCATAAAATAGCTCAAGGATGCCTATAGAAAGTTCATGACTTGCACGAAGGGCTCTGTAGGTTCCTGTGTTCTCCCTGTTTTGTTTTGCTCCCTATGGCTGAGGCTGTACCCAAACTTCCCCACCCCATTGTGCTGCCCTCAGCAAATAGGTCCTTGGTGCCCATAGCAATGTAAATAGATGGTGAATACCGGCCCGAATAATTAAGCTTTAAAAATGTAGCTGAAAAACCTTTGTCACACAAAATGGAGTATACAGATAAGAAGCAGGTGATTGACAACAGTCTTTTACAGTCTGCACTTAACCATAAATGCTGGCCAGGATTCAGGAAGGATTAGGTGTTTCTACAGGAACCAGAGCATTTGCAAACATAGCACTAAGCAGCTGCTAATGCTTTGTGCTTGCAGCTCTGGGCCAGAGCCCATTTGTTGTGTTCCTTCACTCCTTTGCTTTCTAAAACGCCGTTGCAAAAGGATACAGGACTTTTCTGCCATATCATCAGTATAGTGGTTCATCTTCACTTGCAGGCCGAGTAAGTGTGCTTGTGCAACTTTCCATTATCTCTTGAAATCCAGTGGATGATGTTGCCAAATTGCTGCAATTCCAAGTTATCTATGTTTGGTAAAACAGTCTAATTATTATGTAAGTTCTAAGTAAATAGTCCAAGCAGGATATCTTCACAATTTGAGCAAAAACAGACTCAGTAAAACAAAGCTAAGCAGTTTTAGCACAAACTATACTGTGTATATTTTCCAGCAAAAGTGTTTCTAAAGTCTTGCTAAAAATAAGTTATAGAATGTATACTACTCTGGTTTTGTGTTGTGTTTGGCTCTTGTTTGTTTTGTTGGGTTTTTTCCAGTTAATAGCTTATTATTTCGTGGAAACTGGGCTCACTTTACAAAGAACAGTCACTTATATTGTTGCTAACAGCAGAGTATTCATTTGGTATGCACAGTGTACAGAAATACATCTGATTTACTTATATATTTTATAATTTTTTGCTAGATGATAATACATTATTCAAAGTTGAGGTTTTGAGTTGGTGAAGATACTGATTTTATATACCATGTGTGAAGGATCACACGTACTGTACCTCTGTCACCTGAAATACTTTCTGAGCTCAGCCAATGATATTCCTCAAGTACCTGCATGGCTGCAGTGCAATAGCATTTCAGCAGCTTACAGTCTGTAGGGTAAGGGAAGGGCATTGTCCCATTTGACTCAGAAAGCACAGGCACAAAAAAGCTTAGATGGGAATTTGATATTATGAATAATCCAGTGTAAGTGGGGCTGCTGTTCTGCACTCCCGCTGCACTGCCACTCACCTGCCTGCACTGCCTGGCTCTGCATCCAGCAGTTGCACAATTGGAGACAGGCCAGCTTAACCAGCTGACGAAATGGAAAATTATGGCTTTCGAGTGGGTTGGATTTCGAGTGGATCAATTATTGAAACTGCTGCCCAAGTGGCCCCAGCACTGCCACGGCTCAAGGCAAACACAGATTGTGGCAGGGGATGCAAGGAAAAGGTGAGGGTGACACTCCGCTCGAGCCTGTAGCTCACAGTTACCAGCTCATCAGGTGCAGTGTCAAACTGAGCTCAACAGCAAGTCCAAAGAAGAGCTGGCCAGAAGTGTAGCTCCTGTGCACTGCCTCAGAGCTCTCACTGCACCAGAGCTACAAACGCATTGCTCCATGGGCTTCACTTTGAGCCAGGGCAGAGGGCCAGCAGTCCACTCTTTGGAGTTGCTTTAAAATACTTTTAAAACTTAACCAAACCTTGTCTGCTGAGAGTGATTTGTCTTCACATACCTAGTAAGTGTAAATTGCACAGCAGTGTGGTTTTGTGCTACAGCTTTATAAGCTTCATAATACCTACCAGTTTCTCAAAACATTTACAACATCTAAAAGAATACTTGTATATTTGGTATTGGGTCAGGATATTAGCTGATGGTAGTTTGAGAAATATGTACTGATGCTGGACCTGTATTTCAGAATCTATCCTTTAAAAAGTTTAATGAAACTTTCCCAAAGGGTAAGACTTCCAAAATCATCAGTTGTGAATGCACATTTAGACCTTCTCTTTTCTTTCTCTCTTCTCTTTACAATGCTAACCTTTCTATGATTCTATGATTCTAGGAATTTTCCCACTTAAACGACAGTTCAGGAAATAACTAAGGATTCTCAACTAAACTCCAGTAAAAACACGTGGATGAAGAACTGATCTGGTTTGGTTTGGGGTTTTTTTTTGGGGGAAACAGGGAGAAGCATGAATACAGCATGAGGAATATAAGAATGCCTGGGTGTCGGGGGTTATGGTCACTTGTGATGAATTTCAAGGTTGGAGAAGAAGAGGTTATAGCTTCCAAAATGCTAGATCTCTCACTCTTTTTGCTGCTCTGCTGTTTCCAAGCTTAAGCACACATTTAACCTGGCTCAAAGACAAATTTTCCATAGTAAATAATACACAATTAAGCCCTTAAAGAGATTTGTAAATAAGGCAGTTTTTATAAGGCAACATTGAGTTAAAACACTGAAATGTTTGGAAAGCTCTTTTTAACCCCAAGTGCCAAGGTTTGGGTTTTGTTATTTTACCCCCAGCCCCATCCTTTCGTAACTGGGGTCAAAAAAGCCCTGCAAGACAGCATGGTTGTGCCCCTGCTGCTGCGCTGCTCCCACAGCCTGAATTACCAGTAAAAGGGTTAGAATCTGAATGCAGATCTGTGTAGGGTGGCAGCAGTTTGGAGGCGATGCCTTACAACCCATTAAACCCCACGTGATCTCTGCAGCACAATTCTCTTTTATCTCTCTCCCCTCAACTTCCCGGAGACTAAAGAGCTCATCTCCATACAGCTCATCTCCATAGGACTGGGGAAGCAAAGTCTTCCACAGGCTTGACTTGTTTCTGACCCTCTGCTATTTTTTCCAGTATCTGTTGTGGCTTTATAAACTTTATCGGGAACTTTGAAGATGTTTCAAGCATCTTTGAAGGAATACGATAAATATATGTGAATAAGTTAGAGAAAAATACAAAATTTTGGAAACTCCTTAAAAGTTCTGAAAGTTTTACTTCACTTAGAAATGGGCCGCGTATCTGAATAATAGATTTTTGCCTTTTACTTGGTAATACACTTCCTTCAAAGAGTTGTGGAAGCCCTTAATATTAACTGCTGTAATGAAACAACCCGTTAGTCTGGGTGTGAATTCTCTAGTGTATAAACATTTGCTCTCTTTATTTCTTCCTTAGACAAATAAAACCACATAAATCAGCCCGCTGCAGGCTGGATAAATCTTTCTTATAATGAATTGCTTTATGCAGATGGCTTCTTAGAGGGTCAAAAACTCAAATGTGGTTACTATGTCAACAAAGGGCAGGATTTAGGCATTTTCCTCAAGGACTTACGTCTGCAGAAGGCTGAGGGAAAATTTATGGAGCATGTTGTGCTGACACTCTTCCAGCTGTTCCTCCCCCTGAGCACAGAGGAAGCACAGGAACGGCTCCAGGGTGCAGCGGCTGCTCCGGAGACCCCCAAGCACTCAGAGGAGCCATTGAGGGCTGGGGCTTTTCACGGAGGGTGATCTGGGCTGCTCAGAGGGGGTTTGGGACATTGCAGGGGAGAACAAGAGCACCCCTGCTTTTTTGTGTGCTGAGCTGAGATCCTTACCTGGGTTTGGGGAAGGATTTGTACATGCAGGCATCTGCTGTGCCTTCTGAGGAGCTGGCAGAGAGGTAAGACATATTTTCTCTAACAAATTTCCTTTTCTGCTCTTTTCCCCTTCCCTCCTTAACTTATGAGTATCCCAGTCCTGTTGCATCCAGAAGCCTCCAAGCTGTCTGCATGATCACTGCTGCTGTGTTCCAAGGGTGGCTGTTTCTGTGGCTTAAGAGACTTCCTGGCCAGAGATGTGGTGGCTCTACAGGCAGGCAGAGTGCCCCTTCCAAACCTGAACCTTGGTTGTAGAGACACGGGTGCTCAGCTCTGGAGTCCCGGGTGCCTACGGCCCTCAGAAATCAATGAAACATAATCCACAGTCAAGCAATGCTATCCCCAGTTCGGTGTTATTTTGGGGTCATGAGTGCTTGTGCATTTTGTTATTGCATGAGGCAGGCCTTCTATCTACATGACGTCATTCTGTTCATGTCTGATCTGGTAAAATTAGTTAGGATGGGTGAGGAATGGTAGCAGTTGCTGAATTCAGTGCTGGCTGGGACATGGACATGAGGAGATGTGCTGGAGGCTGCCCATCCCAAGTGTAGCTGGAGTTGTTCTGTGCAGATGCTCTGCTGCCCTTTTGTGCAGCTGCCCATGCCTCACCCCTTCCTTTCCAACACAGATCTCTCGCAATTCTCCCCCACATCCTTGTGTATCACAGCTAATCTCGTTTGGGCTAGCTTGCTCATGGGATTTTGGAATTCATCACACAAGCACATTTTTTACAGTGAAAGTGAAGCCAGTGTATAGCATTTTCTGCTTCCTTTACACCCACAAACTCTGAGTCTTAAAAAGCTGCTGCCTCGTTGACTCCTGTTACTGCATCAGCAGACCCGCTTTAACAGAGATGCATAGGGCCTCACGTATCAGACCGCAGAAAATCCATCCCAGTGCTCCTGCAGGAAAAGAACAGCTGCGTGGAAAGATCAATAAACATGACCAGTTGCTCGAAGAGCCATAAAATGGAAAGACTCCACAAAATAAAATGCATGGCAGGGGACTCTGGCTCCAGACACTGCAGGACAAATCCTGGGAAACACAGTAATTAATGAGAATTAATTGTTTTCTTTGGGTGGTTCCACACATAAAAATATTTGGTTTAGGAGATGAAATCACAGAGGTAGGAAGAAATACTTACCTATGCAAAAAGCAACCTTGTTTATGCTTAATGCATTGGAGAAATTGTTCATGAATAGTTTATCTATGTGAATATAAAACACAGTGCTACCAAGGACAGAGAGACCTCAGGTGAGCTGCATATTTGCTGGCTTGCCCTATGAGCTTAAAGTGTCTGGTGCTGCTTTGGTTTTATTCATTCTAAAAAAACCCCATGAAAAACTGCATGAAACCTGTTCCATTTCAGTGAAATTTTCATCTTTCTACCTGGATTTTCCATGTTACCGTAGCTCTTTTCTCCCATGTTGAATCTGTTTTTCCCAAAGTTTTACTTCAGCGCTGAGGAGAGAGGAATCCCTCGGGAACACATGGTTCCCCCTTGCTGGCTCGCTGCCTCCTCTCCAGCATGACCCAGAGCCCCTGCCCTCTTTGCAGCTCTCTCCTCCCAGCCCTTGCTCTCCCCAGCCTCTCTGGTCTGGTGGTCCTTCTCCACTGCTCTCACATCTCCCGCAGCCTGGCCTACTCCTGCTCTCCTACCTGTATCCCACTGCTGCTTTCATACCTGCTCATGCTCACCAGCCTGTGTCACCGCTCCTCCTTGCTCTGCCACCACTTTGAGAACCTGTGAGCACCCTGTCATGACAAGTTTCCTGAGGAATGCTGCAAGCTCCACAGTGATGCCATATGAAGGAAAAAGAGCAAAGAGCTGCCTGGGGTTATATCTTTGCTTCAGGGCAGGGTATGCAGGATTCATGCACTCTGAGTGCACCTCTTCCATGCAAGCAGCTGTAGAAGTGACCAGTGGTTCCCCTGCCTGTGTAAAGCTTAATGTAAGGAGGGTTGCTTTTTCCCCTTTCCCTTTGACATTTCTTCTTGAAGCATTTTGACAGCTGTGTGCCCATGAACTCAGATCTTAAGCTGTGATTGATAGGCAAATTAAGATTGGTAAATGGTTTTAATGCTAAATCCTAAAATTAGAATGATTTGTGTTGTGTAGGGGTTTATATACATGTGAAAACCTATTGGTAAAACTATGACAGTAATTTATACCTCTTCAACTCCAGTAGGGATTTGGAAGGGGATTGGAGGCAGTGGGTGAGAGCCTGTGGCCCCTCTCGTGCTTCAATCCATGTGCCAGGGTCATCCTCCTGACATTTCCTTCCCCAACTGAGTGTCTGTGATCAGGAACCTAATTCATCACATGGAAACCTGCAGTTCAGCGAAGATGTTCACATAGTGTGTTGTGTTACTACAACTGTATTAGTAATAGAATGATCCTGTCTAACTTTCCTATATAGGCAAAGGCCAGTGGTCTGCTTTGAGTCTTACTTCTGCTGCCTTTAGCTCGTATGGGATAGCATCCAAAGCCCACTGAATTCCCATTTATTTTGGTGGGCTTCCACTCTGTCTCGATGCAGCTAATCTCACAGATAGGAGCTCCAGGATCAGGTTCTTTGATTCTGCCCAAATGACTATTAAATTCACCTGAGATAAACCTTACTTAGGTATTTATCTAGGCAGTATCTTCACTGTTGGATTCACTTTGGGGCTGAGTCAATCTTGCATATGTACCTTTGCAATTAGATTCTTCTCCTTCTGCAATAACAGGGTCCCCCCCCCACAATGAGGGTGTTGCAGTGACACACTGCAGGGCACCATGTTGGGTGTATGGGCTTGACTGAAGCAAAAACTCTTATACCTGTGTGCTGCAAACAAACTGTCTACCTTCCTACAAAGTGGTGAAATGGGCAATGTTATCTGAGCCCCATGTGCTTTGACCCCCAAATGTCTCTTTCCAGCATTTGCACTGTACTCACACACATGGTTTCCTAAGAGACTGGCTGGTTTAGAGCGGCATTTCTATTCCCTGTTTGTACTAGTTTTACCCGGACAGAGCCTAGAAGCAAAGGAATCACATGGAGTTGTTGATTAAGAATTGCTGCCACTGATGTCATTCATGGGTGAAGACTCTGGTTTTCTGTTTAATCAAACGTGGTTACAAACAATGCAGGAATGGTCACTTTCAGTTGCAAATCGTTTTAAATTTTCTTAAGGGATTAGAGGGACCACGTCACTATTCAACAGAGATTTGCAGCTCCTGCACAAGGCCTCCTACTCTGAACATGGGTGTGACAGTCTGTGAATCTGGGGTTACACAGAAGTGAATTGAGTACACAAATTAATCTCTAGGTCCTCAAACTCCAAACTCCCTGCTACATCTGGGAATGGTTTTGAAACTGCTCAGGATCAATTCGGTAAAACCCCATGGATAGACCCCAAACCAGACTCAAGAGCCAAAATTCTCACTCTGACTGAAAGAAGCAAAGTATTATTGATAAAAGTCTGTAACTTGACCTACAGGGACTGAATCTACCTTTTATTTGCTCCTTGTCTTCCCAGAGCCAGCCTTAAAAAAGATGAAGAGATGAAGGCACTGATTTTTAGATGTGGGCACAACTGTATTTTAATTAATCGACTGTAATTACAAAGCACCATGCTGCCATCTCACAGGAACAGGAGCGTGTCTGTGCAGCACACGTAACTAAATGTGGCAGTTTGGGATACTGACCTGCAGACCAGTGTTATAACCCAGACCAGTGATGGAGACATCCAGACCTAACTGGAAAGATCATGGAACCATAGAACCATGGTTTCTCCAGGACAATGCTGTGATAGAAGTAAAACCATGGCTGCACTGTGTGGTGTGGACATTTGATCTAATTTTCTGGTTGGATATACAGGGATCAAGGGAAGCTGTAGGAGAGCTACGTGATTCTGCCCACGGACAGGGATTTTGTCTCGTGCACATGATGGGCTACACTCAAACTTGGGACTTGCCGTGTGTCCATACTGCATCCTGTGTGCAGGATGTGCACATGCATGGCAGCAGCATGCCTGAGGGTCCTGTTGGCTCATTGCAGCCTCTGGTGTGCTCAGTCACCTGTCATCATAGAATCATAGAATACTTAGGGTTGGAAAGGACCTTAAGATCATCTAGTTCCAACCCCCCTGCCATGGGCAGGGATGCCACACACTAGACCATGTCACCCAAGACTCCATCCAGCCTGGCCTTGAACACCGTCAGGGATGGAGCATTCACAACTTCCTTATATCAAACCTAAACTTCCCCTGTTTAAGTCTAGAAATTCTTGGCAAATGATCTAATTCCTTCTTTTCCAATCAGACTACATTTCTGGATGGAAGAATGTACTATTTGAACAGGTAAGGCTAATAAGGGAACTTAAAATCAAGTTAGTTTTTCCTTGCCCTTGTCTTTCATGCTCTTAGATTAAGCAAATTAGTGGGCATAATTCCTGAGGACACAGCGCATCAGTTAGATGAACTTCTCAGGGAGAGCTGGAAATGAAGATTTTCTTGTAGACTTTGTAAATCCTTTCCAAAACCGTCTGTCTTTTGGTGGATTAGTACAATCAGCAAGCAAATCTCAAATGAATTAAGAGCAATGAAACATGCTGAAGTTGTGCATGACTAATTTGTACTTGTCGCCTTTCTTCCTATTTGCAGTATCACTCCTGCTAGCATCAGTGTCATTTGTTCTCTGAGGGGCCACAAATCTTGTTGGAGAATCTTGTATTTAATTACATCATTTTGTTTCTCCTCTCATAAGAATGCTAACATGTCATCCTATGAGGTTTGAAAAGAACATCGCCTGTTTACTGTATCTGTTAGCATTCCCAGGTTTTTGAGCATTTTTGTCATCTAGATATAACTGTGTTTTAGACTCCAACACACAAGAAACAGTGTGATTTGCCAGTTCTCAATGCCACCCTCTGCATATTTCATTTCCAGAACCCTAGAAGGACATAAGCAGAATTCATTTCCAAGAGTTTATGAAGGAGCTCTGATAAACTGTCAGTTATTCAGATAAGAAGCTGGTGCCTCTTAATGAGTAGCATGAATATTTTTTGGATGGAATACTTAAAAAGAAGGGAATAAGAAGAAATGATTTATGCTTATTAGAACTATTTAATGTGACTATATCAGAAATACTTATATTTTGTTAATCTTTTAAGATTGTTATTGTAAGCAAATGAGGATGCATTCTTTTTATCTTTTCCCTGCTCGATTAATGATTCCAAATCTTGGAATTTCTACTTTTTTTAAAAAAACCAACAGTGATACAATTGTGGATCAGCAGACAGGTGATCCGGAAGTTTTATATGTCATGAAATAGTGTCATTGTAGTCTATTTAAATCAAAAAGAAGCATCAAAGACATAAGTATTTGTAGGAAGATGAAGGCTCTAGGAGATGACTGCTGTGATATGGAAGACTGCCCCATCTACATGTGTCTCAGCTGAGGGGAAAAGGTCAAGGGCTGTGAGATGGGTTTGAATAAGGCCATAGAGGTTTTTAATTAGAGGTTTTAACAAGCTTACCAACTAGATGAGAATTACAGCTGTGGGTGAGCTCCTGTGGCAGTATAGGGCAGTAGCAGTTATCTTCATGTGCTCTGTGGAGCATGGACAGCTTTTGAATGGCAGTTGTGTAATGAATTGATTTAGCAGGGGCAGGCTCAAGACCCTTTTTTGAAACTTGCAAAAGCAACCTCATCTTCCAGGAAATTAGTGTGTACTTCGCACTGTTGGGGCAGCAGACGGAAAGTCTCCTCATAGAAAGACCTCCAGTTTTATAGCGCAATATAATCAAAGCTTTGCCAAGACAATGTGAATCTTCACCGTGTAGAAGTAGTAGCCCAAATTTCACAACCTGAACTACTGAAATGTTATTTTCTGTCTTCTTGGTCTGATTTAGATTTAAACAAAATACCTGGCAAACCCAATCAATTAGTAAAGTGAAGCAAAAAGAAAAATCACACCAATTTGAATCTGCTGATTCAGATATCTTATTTCTAGATGTGCCAGGTTTATCACTCTATAGAGCTTTAGTAGCTGGCACCACTTACTAAGACAATATAGATTTTATTTTTTTTTTCTGTAGAAAATTGAGACAGTTCTCACCTAGAATATTGTTGAATTGCAAAGTACTGAGACAAGTTTGGAGTCATTGAGTGAATTTGGCTCATGTCATGCACGTTTAGGTCTTACACCATAATAATCTCAGAATTCTGCGATGGATAATTACATACACACAAGAGCAAACATATATATATGATTTTAATGACGAACACCAGGTAGGTGTACGAGGGAGGTAGTGAGAATGTGAAGGGTATTATGGTGTATTGGTTGTAAGTCTTGCTTATATGAATTCCCCAAAGGCAGAGTTTTAATAACTCCTACATGTTAAGCCCTATATGTGTGAGGAGAGGTGTCACTATATATCTCAGGCATTAAGAGTGCCCAGTTGAGTGGCTCTGTGCTGAGCAAGGCAGAGGCTGGAACAGCAGAAGCTTTTCTGCCCTTCCTGCTACGTTCATAAAGACTGTCACATCACATTTTCCTCCCCCTGGATCCCTGATTGATCCCTGAAATTGCATAACCTTCCTCTTCTCACTGTGCACAAGGTATGGCTTCTGTCTCCTGTCATATACTTCTTTATGGCACAAGATTCCTCTTCACTTGAGGCAAAGCTCCCCATCTTTCTCTCAGCTAATCTCGCCTTCAGATTTGACTGTAAAATCTTATCAAGTTCAGAATCAGACTAAAGAGTCAATTAATTTCCCAGGCAACCCTGCTCCTCTTTTTTAAATATAAGCATCACATTTTCTATTCTTCAGTCACACAGTATCAGTCTGTATTTGAAACACTTGTTAAACATCCTAACACATGAAATGTCTTTTGGTTACTACTGTGTTCTCAAAGAGAGACAGTCCTTTGTATTATTTGGCCTTTTGAGAATTTGGTTTTAGTAGTGTTCTTGAAGTATTAACACTGTATGTAGGTATGTGGTCCTGGAGGAGTTGTTCCACTCATACTAATTGCACTATTTTGCAGAGAAGAAAATGGTTTACAGGACTGAACCCCAAATTTGTATCAGTCAAATACAACAGTGGTTCACTAGGAACACAAAACATGGCTTACTTTTGCTCCCAAAATTGTCATTACATGAAGCCATGCTTACAGATAATAATATGTGTAATTGTGATAAAAAGAGTTACTTAGCACAATTTTAATCTAGCTCCAAGCAATACTGAAATGCAATTTCACCAGCCAGTCTGTTGAGCAAAGTCTCCTAAATCTGTGTGTACTTATACTGCTGGCACATAGTGCCAAATTAACAAGGAAAACACCTACATCATTAGAAAGAATTATATGTCTGAGAGATTACATCATTTAACATTCCTGTCTCTTTCCCTTCTTTGTCTCCTTGGAAGGAAACTGGAAGGGAAGGAGAATGTCATAACTTTTGCTAATGTAAACCACCAAAAAGATTCGGAAAATTCAGCTTTGTCTCATATTCCCATCCAGGACACTTAATCTTTGAACCAGTAAAGTTTTTTAGTATTGATCTCACCACGGGTTCCACAGCAATCTTTGATTTTGAATTGCGATAGATTTTGAGTATGTTTTATGAGAAGTTTTTAATCTAAGTGGTGTGACCATAAATGGAGACACGACTGTACTGAAAAGCTTGGTTTGATTAGTCATTGGGTCTAACAGTCTTACATTTGAAGGCAATGAAAAGTTATTTCCATTGATGTACTGCAAGTGGGAACCCAGAGTATGCTTTGTTTTCTGTACAGACCACGATGTGCTGTTATGAGGATGGCAGCAAGAGATAACTTTCTAGCAGAGTGGGATATGTGAAGGCCAAGATTGGCAAGATAAACGAATAGTTGTAGAAGATGATGGAATTCCAGGAAGGGAAAAGACATGACTATTGAGAGCTAAATGGATAGGCTGCAAACGGAAACTGTCCAAAACACATAAGTGGTATGACAGAGAACAGCTGAGCTTTTAACCTCTCCTAGAAGGTATTGCCACATTTCCAAGTTCTCAAAACTGCTTTATCAAGGCACTGTGACATAGCGTGTTTAATGCTCCCTGTAATTTACAGAGATATAATTATTATTTACAAAGAAATAATTATTAGTTCATTAGTTAAATGCATCCCAGAATGCAAAGAGTTACTAATAAAAAAGAGATTAAAGTGTTTTTCTCTTTCTCTTAGGGACACATTCATGTCAAAGTACCATTAAACAGAAAACCATTTTTTGCACAGCATTAAAGAAGTCACCAGAGAACTGGAGAATATCCCGCTCTCCTAAGTATGCACAGAAATTTTCATTTGGGAAGTAGAAAGTGAATTGAGCAGTAAGAATGCACAAATTCACTCACATGCTTGACAGATATTTGGTATATTATGGCATTTATCTTGCAAGAGGTTGGCCCTTATGCACTCTTGCACATCTATGTTCTAATGGATCTGTTTCTAACATCTGCATAGATTTTCTAGTAAAATTTGCTGAAGTAATTGAGTCTGAGGTTCAGATAAAGAGATGAGGGGTATTCAACAGACAAGAACTCCAGGAAAAGCCTGGTATCTACAGTGCCAGTAGCTCATTTATACTGGCAAATTCAGTCCCTGTTAATATGTACAGCTTCCTCCAAGCTGCCTGTTCACTCTGAGCAGGAGGAGGTGAGAGATTAACACTCAGACAGCGTCACTTGTGTCTGAGATGCTTCTGTGTTACATCTTTCCTGCATGTCTGAGAGTCAGTTGGAAAGTGTCTGACCTGTGATTGTAATGGAGCCTGTGAGACTTCAGCCACTACCTTCAAGGCAAGACTCACCCTTGATCTCATGCTGGATTTTTCCTAGATAATCAGAATGTCATATTTGGCATTTCTGGGGTTTTTTTCGTATTTCTTTCTGTTATGCAAATACTTTATGCTCCCCGAAAACATATCAGATTTTATCAATTATGTTAAACAAATCAACACCACTAACTACACTGTAACCTGGCTTTGCTTCTACACAGGGCCTTCCATACATATGCTGCTGGCAACAACCATTGCTTTTTGGAGACCAGCTTTCCCACTGCCGTGTGCACAGGTAGCATCAAGTAAGAGTTAATTTGGTGTGCAAGAACCAGCTGTCTCATATAAATTCAACTCATTTCTTTCATTAACCCAAACCATCCTATTGGAGTAGGCCATTGAACTCTAGCTAAAATGACCTTGATTTGCCTCCTCGGCATCAGCTGCATCCTGCTAGATTTAATAAGTAAGTAATTCATTCTTTATCTTGGTCAGCTTTCTTCATTTGTTTTCCTGATTAAATTATGGAGCAGAGATTTTCATAAATCATCCCAGTGGTTTCTATTTCACTTGTATTCTACGGCTCTAGATTAAACTTCCCAGCACTGCTTACGTATTCTGAAGTTCTTCTCTTTCATATGTCCTCCATTTCCTTGAATGAGAAAATAAAGAAGGCTTTTATGTACAGGGGCCAGTAGGAAATAAAAGTCAGTTGTAATATTCAAAGTTCAGATGTTCAAGAGCTCACCCAGCTACCTACCTGAGGCAGGACAGGTACACTGCAGCAGCTGCTGAGCTTAACCTGCATATTTTGTCAGGCGTTTCCTTCTTTCTAATGAAGGAAACTTCTCTACAAAACCTCCTGAATTCATTTTTACCATGCTTAGCATTTCTATGATGAGGAATGTACTTCCTTATTCTCTTGTATTTTTGTCTAGCTCTTAATTATGGTAATCGCATGTTCTACTTGCATATGGAAGAACTGAAGCTAAGAACTTCAAATGAAGCCAGACTCTGCCTCTGCATCAATACTGTTGCAGAGACTGAATTGCAACCCGAATGCTTTTTCTAAGAAGCAGATAACACTGTCTCTGCGCAAACAACATGAGCATAATGGTTCAGCCAGTTAACAGACTAAATCACCTTAATAATTATAATGATGATGATGATAATACTAACAACAGTAGTAAGTATTATAATAATAGTGATGATGATATATTAGGTTGCACCAACTAGAAAAATAAAATAAATGCAAAAGTTTTAAAGATAAATCTTGTAGAGAAACCTTGTTTAAAATAAAGTTCCTGACTGATACCATCAGTTTGGGAAGTGGATGACTAATGGGAAGAGTTTGACTGCTTACGATACTATAAAATTTATGTCTGAAAGTTGGCTTTTCTAGGTTACTGGGTTCCTGCAAAGTCCTGTCATGGAACTTCAAATTCACTCAGAGCTGAAACAATTTTCTTTTCATCTTTGTCACTTCTTGTCCTTGCCTATGACAAAGGTCAGCATTTTTAAGTACAGTGATTTGGAACTCTTTGAAGTAAGCTGTTGCCTTGTTCCAGTGTGTTAATCAGGACCTTGTAATTAAAAGTAACCTCCCAACAATGAACCAAGGGCTTCATGGTTCCTTGGCATGCTGAGTGGGTTGTTGCCGTGTTTTTAAAACATTTTTATGTTTCTGATGGAACAGCTTAGCTATCCAGGAAGAAAATAGCCAAGCTGGCTAAATACCTCACAGTTACACACTTCCGTAACACACTAGAGAAAAGGTTAACGTGGAACGTGATACTTCCTGGTGCACTGGCTGCTGAGAGAGGAACAATGAATTTTGGGAAACTGGTGGTGTTCATCAGCAAGGCTCTGACTTTCCAGCTTGTAAAAAAGTTGAATGAGTTAAATATGTTACTTAAAATCTGAACGACAGCATAAAATACGAGTAGCATGCAGAGAAGCTAGATCAAGAACAGCATGCTTTTAAGGAATTATGTATTATGTGTTACAGTCATTAAGATTGTTAAAAAACCAGGAATCCCTCCTACTGGTACAAGAAGCAACTATGACCATCATTTAAATATTTGGGCAATAGTCCAGAAACCTAATTTGCATACCTGTCTATACGTCTTCCTGCCTTTCCCATTCTCTCCCGGAAACCCATCCTTCCTGTTTGTTACTTCACCTATTTCAACACTCATGTCTGTGAGGCTGGAGGCACCCAGCTCTCAGCACCCTCCGGCAGGACTAGGTTTTCAAACCTAGACACAGCATCACCTGGGCAGGAGATTAAAATTAAACCAAAGGGAATACACTTCAGTCAAGGTACAAATTAATTTTGAGAATTCAGTGAAATACAAAGATGTATGTTTTGGAAGCAAAAGAATTAGTGAAAATAGAAAGGAACCAGGAAAATTCATGGAAAAGTGCCCTAACAGAGCTAGAAAATAGTGTATACTGCATGAAGCCTCTAAGAAGACTAAACTTTAGATTGCCAGAAGAAGGGCAAGTAAAATAGAGGGAAAAATTTTATGTATTTGTCTTGTTTCTTATTCCTCCTAAAGCCAGATGAAGGCAAACGAGTTGCTTAGATGGCTTTTTGGTTCAATCTAATGTGGTAAATCCTACCTAACAACTTTCTCTTGAAAACGAGATTCAGAAATCTGGCTCAAAATCTTGTCCTGGATTTTTCACTGTTCATTTCCAGTGTATCTGGTTCTAATTTAAATATTGACAACTCATCTGGTATCTTTTAAAATAGATATATTTCTTATATTTTATCAGCTGCACTTTAACATCAGTGTTAAATCTCCCATACCACTGATTGATAGTACTGAAGAGATAATGTCCTTGATGAAGGTTCTACAGTCTTCCTTATGAAACAAGGTCTTATTGTGGAAGAATACACATAAGCAGGTTTTGCTTTTATGGATGTAATCTGTTGCATGTTTTCTGTGTGACGGCATGAGAAAAAGAAAGAGGGAGAGAGAAAATTGTAGGAACCTTTTCATCTTGTTGCAAAGAAATCAGACTTTCAGGGCAAAGGACAGTGGTGTTTTTGTATACTGACAATAACACTGTCAAAGCAGTATTACTCCCAAGTCCTACAGAGAACGTTCCTGTGCTGAGGACTCAGTACATCGGTTTACCTCAGCAGCAGTGAGGTACTCAGGTCTTGGGCTGAGAAATTAATCTTCTCAAAGGCTTTAAAATATTGTTAAAAATAAAGCAGGATCACTGAAAACATCTTTTTAGGTGGTGGCTGTTAATCTGCTCGCCGCTGCATCTCGTGTCCAGGCCTAATTGCCTTGTACGACCTGGTGATGAATTGGTCTTATGAATGGTGTTGTGTTTGGATTACTTTGCAATTGCTAACCTAAATATTTGTAGGGAGGATTGCCCTTCTTACAAGGCCTGCTTTGTATTGTGTGGAGTTGTTAAGATTGAGAAGCCTTAATGTAACCGATATAGCAGCATGCAGATGTGCCTACTATTTTCTTCCTTTTTTTTTTTTTTAGTTTCTTTCTTTTTGTTGTTTTTCTGTGTTCTGACTATAGTAAAAGTTATGGCATGAACTGATGGTAAGTGAACTGTTATTCTATTTTTCTGTTTTCTAATGAATTTCGAGCTAATTAAAAGTACTCAGTGAACATCCTTGAAAGCCACCTCTTTCATTTACAGAGTATACACAGCATGGGAAACATGCTTTGTTTTATTAACATGCCTAAACTCAGGTCACCAGTGTGGACATACTACTCCTTGCAGTGTGTTTAGTGTCCAAGCCTTCTTAAGCCTTCTTTATATTGATTGAGACTGCTGGCCGTGTTTGTAAAAAGTAATAGTAGTTTCCAGAGAGACAATGGTCCTCTGGAAATGTAACAGATTTCCAACTAGTAGCAATCAAGGGCAGAAATTCTGCAGCTACCATGATTTTACCAGATGCTAAACCATCACAGGCTTGAAATCCTGGATGTCAAAGGGAACTTAAACCATTCACGTGCCTGCCAGAGGGACAACATAGCAGGGCACAGGCAATCCAGGAAGTTTCTGGAATGCATAGATAGAGCATAACTTCCTAACACGGATGACTGAAAAGTCAATGAGGAATGACACTCTGCTGGACCTCCTTATGCTTCTAAACAAGATCTAGTTGAGGATGTGAAGTCTAGGAGAAGCTTTGGCTGCAGAGACCAATAGTGATGGAGTACAAGATCCTGAGAGAAGGAAACAGGACAATAGCAGGATCACAGCCCTGGGCTTCAAGAGAGCAGATTTTGGCCTTTTCAGGAATCTACTTGGAAGAATCCCATGGGAGAACATCCTGGAGAGAAGAGAGCTGATTAACTTTCAAGAATCACTTCTTCCTCCAAGCTCAAGAATGGTCCAGTTCAACAAGCAGAAAATACAGCAAAGATGGCAGGAGGCCTGCATGGATGAACAAGGAGCTCCTGATGAGCTCAAACATCAAATGGAAGCATACACGACTGTATTTGGTTTACATTGCAAGGTTTTGGCAGTGGAGCAGGCATCCACACTACCATGTGGAAAGGAACACCCTGGAGCAAACGGATATTTCCTGAAGTAACTGCAGTCCTTTGAGAGCCCACACAGGAGTAGGTTTTACTAAGAGAAACTGCAGCCCATGGAGGAACCATGCAGGAGGAGGCTGATCCTGGAGAACTGAAGCCCATGGAGATGATCCATGCTGGAACAGTTCTCAAAGGACTGCAGCCCACGGAAAAGACCCAAGCTGGAGCAGGGGAAAAGCGTGAGGAGGAAGGAGCAGCAGATGCCAGCTACAATGGACTGACCAGAACTGACCACTGTTCCCCCTTCACCTGCATTACTTGGGCAGAATCAGTAGAAGAGCGTGGAACGAAGGAATTAAGCTGAGCCTGGGAAAACAGAATGGATGGGAGAAAGGTGTTGTTTTAATTTATCTTTGTTTCTCACTATCCAAACCTATTTTAACTGGAACAAATTAAATTAGTTTTCCCCAAGTGGAGTCTGTTTTGACTATGACAGTAATTGGTAAGTGATGTCCCTGTTTTTATCTTGACCTGTGAGCTTTTCTATCTTCTTTTCTTTCTCTGTCCTTTTAAGGAGAAGTAGTGAGAGAGTGGCTGGGTGAGCATCCAGCAGCCAGCCAAGGTCAACTCACCACCAAGAAGTAAAAGCAGGGGCAGGTGACCTAGCAGGAATGCAGAGACACTGCCCAAGCACGCAGAAATGGGGTTAGAAAAAGCAAAACCCATTGGGAATTGAAACTGGTGAGAGACATAAGGGACAACAAAGAAGGCTTCAACAGGCGCATCAGTGGTAAAAGGAAGACAGGAGAAAATGTAGGCCTACTGCTGAATGTGGCAGGGGACCTGAAGACAAAAGCTATGCAGAAGGCTGAGGAGTGCTTTCTTCACCTTGGTGTTTGGTAACACCAGCCTTCAGGAATTCCAGGCTCTGAGTGGGAACACATGGAGAAAGGAAGACTTTTCTTCAGTAAGGATCAGCTCAGGGAACATTTAAATAAATCTGAATGCACAAGTCCATGAGACTTGATAGGATGCACCTATGCGGGCTGAGGGATCTGGCTGACGTCATTGCAAGACCAGTCACGATGATCTTTGAATGGTTATAGTGACATGGGGAGGTTTCTGAGGACTGGAAGAAAGTAGTCACTCCCATCTTCAAGAAGGGTAACAAGGAGGATCTGGAGACATACGGGCTAATTAGCCTCAGCCCAGTCCACAGGAAGGAGGCAGAGCACATCTTCCTGGACCAGATGATCTCCAGAGGTGCCTTCCAACCTCAACCTATTCTGTGAATAGGTACTCACATCTAACATATAATTCTGCTACACTCTACCCAATTGGACATTTGTTCAGTTTCTGTGCTTAAACCTCAGTAAGCCAGATATTTATATTTGCCTCGGTAGTGATTTGAAACCTCTTTGTCACAATTTCAGGCAGTAAAAATTGTTTTGGGACAAGGAAGTTGTTTTCCATTAAGATGTATTTGCCCTATTTCTGCTTTGACTTGTGTAGGTAACATAACATAAACCCCTAAATCTCACTGATTTTGGACAAATATGCTTTCATACTTTACAGTAAAAACCTGGCTAAGCCAGCATAGAATGGAGGATGTACAGTGCAGTATTGCACTTCTGAAAATGAGGTCATTATGCCTGGATAGTTCTGATTTCCTGGTAATTTTGAAGCAGTTTATTCTGACTGGGTGATTCTTGGCCTTCTGTAGGTTTCTCTGGCTGTTTTGGTTGCTTCTGCCCTAATGAACTCTTGAGATTTGCATTAAATAATTATTTTTATACAAGTTTGCTCTGCTGATTGTTCTTAGTTCTGGGGATTATTCTCCATAATACTTTTCACCAAAACCTGAACACTGCTTTTGTATTTCGACTACTTCACATTTTGGATGTCAGCATTTCAAATCGCCAGATCAAAATCTGAGATGCTCAAAATGTAAGGAGAAGTCTGAAAAAAACCCTGTAAATACTATAACAGGCTTCATACACAGGAAAAGTTTAACTTACCCAAGTTTGTAAAGTACTTGGAGATTCTGAGATTGCAGGTACAATTCAGGTACAAATATAATGGGCTATTGTCCTCCAAGCAGGAACCTCACCAAGATATTTCAGTTACTGAGTTGCCAAAACTGGACTGGACTTTGCCACTAGTCTTGCCAGGAAGTTAAGAGTCATATAGCTCTCTAAACTTCGGTCTGTCTCCTATGACAGCATCTAATATTCTAAGCATAAGCATGGTTTCATGGGCAGGAATACCAGAAACTGCAAGAAAAGGCATTTATCACATTTGTGTCTTTGTTGTTCATTATTTTTATTTTTCCTGTGTGATCTGAATCCCAATTATTCTCTTTGCAATCGTGAAGCATAATCTGGAGATTGCCTCATGACAAGTAGTATTATTTGATTTTCAGTTTCTCCTAAAATTTCAAACCACCAAGCACGATGTGGTATTTCTTCACTTCATCCCTCCCAAGACCATGATCAAATTCAACATTCATACGGCAGCATCCTAGATGAGCATTCATGCTGAGTGACGTGAAACTAAGAAAATTACTTGGATTTAGCCTTTAAGATAATCTTTACTTAAAGATTTATAGAAACAGAGGAAAGTCCCCTTAGCTTTACTGGACTTTGTATCTGACTCAGAAGGCTCAAAATGTTAAAAGCCCAGCCATGCATGAGAAGCGTATGGCTATGAGGATCTTGCTTCTTCCTTTTCACCAAAGGCTTTGCGAGTAAGTCAGACATTGTGGAGTTGTGGTTCTCTCTCTTTATACTCTCATATAGTTAATTTTCTTGGTACTGAGATTCCAGCAGAGCTTTCAGCTAAAACGAATGTAATTAATAATTGGGAATTCAATAATATCTGAATTTCAAATTATTGCATGAGACATATGAAGCCTTGTACTTCTTTACAAATGATTAATTAGGTTTCGAAAATTATCTTGGCTATGTAAATCTAGTATTAAGGAGACCTGTTGGCATTTCTACTTTTAAGAAATGAATGTAATATTGCCATTAAAAATTCTCCTTGCGATTATTCACAGAATAACTCCAAGAAATGTAAGACAGAAATAAATTTCTCTTTGAACTAGTGTTCTCTTGCATTCACAACTGCAGTTATTCTCCACATCTTGCTACTCTGATTCAGAAAAAATGCAATTGGAAGTTGCTGCTTCTTCTGGGGAGGAAAAGAGAAGATCAAACCACATTCTTGCAGATCTTCTGTTAAATATGACTTTGTCTTCTGTCTAGGGATATGTAGGAGGGAGCTGCACAGGTCCTTTTGACTGGAGAGCACAAAGCCAGGGGCATTCTACATTTCTGTATGTGATGCCAGGCTCTCAGTATAAATGTGGGTCTCCAGTTCAGTGTAGCTTCTCCCCTTGTACACCAGGCAGCAAAAGCAAGGAAGCACAGGTCCCATCTTTCTGATACAGATGTATCTGTATCTGATACCAGATACACAGGTGTGTATCTGGTTTTCTGCACTGTGTTCTTCTGCCACTGGGGTAACTCAGCTCCCCGCCTGCAGTGCTTACTTTCCTGTGGCGCTTTGCAGCTCTCCAATACATAATTATACCTTTGACTTCTGCCTCTTTCATCTGTTACACTGAATGATCAGGCATGGCCAGGTATGATTTTGACATTTGGTTCTGCTGCTGACTCCTGCAAATACTAGAGCTGGGTGCTAAACTTTGGAGGTTTGTTGTCATTTTCATTTTTGTGGATGTGTATTTAGCATGTGCCATTCTGGATCACCCATTTTGTCCACGATGTCAGGTGCAGCGTGCTCGGGGTAGATTCCAACTGATAATAACCAGCTCAGCTCACAGTTTGCACAATGTTTATCTAGAAGTCTTTGATCTCAACTTTAGATTATTTCTTCCTTGACTGCTTAATTTTACTTTCACCAGACACTCCAAACTTTTGCTTTCATATGGTAAATATATAGGAATGCTGCATATGAGACTATTCAGCACGAAGATTTTAATGAAACGCTCCTGTAAACATGCTTGCTTCTCTGTTACAGTTATTCTAAGTGTATGTTTAACTTGCTGATTTCACACACCACTGTGCAGCCATTTGTTATATATTAACTTAAGACTCAATCCCGCAAAGTACTGACTGCTTCTGGATCATGCCAAGTCCCTTTCCCTTCCAGCAACGTATAAGGGCTTCCAGGGCACTCAGCACCTCGCAGGACTGAGCCCTGAATCTGAGCAACAACATCTTCTTTCAAAAGCCAAGCAGGTTTCCTGGAACAAGGTTCGTACTGTAACTCGGCAATATTTTGTGCAATGGAATAAATACATTTAGATTAAATCTAACCCAGAACAACAGATCTTGTAGTTAATGGCTGCTGGAAGATATAAACATGTAGGTATAGAAGATGGTAATTACATTTTACAATTATGGCTTTATTAGTTGTTTCAGTTAAGTGCAAAACCGTGACTAACACTAATCTTTCATGTGCTGGCTGCAGTGTGCTTTGCCCCTCTGTTGAAGTGTGAGTGCTTTTAGAGTTGCAGATAATTTGTGTAGTTCACCTAGCAAAGCCATTTGGGCAGTATTCATCGCTGAGCTTACTCACTGGACAATGGGGTGCTTTGTGTACTGCTACTTCAAGGGGATCCCACTGGCAGTGGCACTGGAGGGCAGATTCCCTGGCATTACTGCAGATTTCTGGATCCTCCTTGGGCTTACATTTTGGGAAACCAGGAGAAATATTTAGTGGCCAAATGTATCTTAATAAGACCAAGATGGGGTGTAGCCTGCGCAAACTACAGTATTAATTACTACTCTTTCTCTGAAACTTGGTTTGGGAGAAGACTGTGGTGTTGATCTGCATTGTAAATTCAGATGCGTTTGGCACAGAAAAAGTGTTGGAACATACTGTTCCTAAAAAGTTATTCTTGCTGGTTTGTATGCAGATGAAGAGCATAATCTTTCATTGTTTGCAAGGAAAAGGCAATGGCATTTAAATCCCTCCACAAGCAAGGAAAGTGACTTCCAAAAAGGCAGCCCCTACCTTCCCTGTTCAGCATCATGCAATGCTAGGCAAGCAAGGAAGTGCTCTTTGATTTTGGTCCTGGTATCACCTGTAGATGGTGGTAATTAGGAACTAAAAACTAAACCTGAATTTTGCTTTCAGACTTATACTTCACGTTGGCAAAGACCAAGGCACAGTTCTGTTCTAGGGACTGTTGGAAGAATCTCTTTTTAATTCAAATACACCTGTGTCTTAATAACGGTATCTTTTCAAAATAAGCAATGACACTTGGCTTTTGCCCTCACTCCCACAATTTAACTATCAGTTGCGCAGGCAATTATGTGTGGATTATCTCTTGAGTTTGGTGTTATTTTAAGTATGCACCGGTAGAGGATCACATACTTAAACTGTTTGCAAGATCACGACTCTGGTAATGTACTCTAACTGAAATCAGGGTATGAAACTAATATGTAAATAGACTCAGGACTAAGTGACTTGAGGATTGTCAGTTTTCTCAGAGCAATGGCCGTCAAGTTGGCTGTTGTTGCTTTTCTGGGCAATAAGCAAAAAACCCAAACAAAACTGAGCTTTCAGGAGTCTTTAGTAAATCAGAGAGGTTTCTGTGTAACTTTAAGAGCAATTAGCTAAGCTAGCAATACTAAGAAGTTAAGAGTTGTTTACTCATTGAACGAAAGTGGGGAAGTAGGTAGAAGTTTATGGGAACAAAAGTGGACTGCTGAGGCCAGTGAAGTATTTTCCAAAACTTTCAGCATAGGATGAAGGCACCACATGATCCCATGTAAGAATATTGCAGTAGAAAGTAGTCACAAGTACTCAATATCCTCCCTGGGAAAACAGCTCCTGGTTTAGGGGAAATGAGCCTGGGGCTGGTTATATGCTAATTGCTTTTCATTGCTACGTGTTAACAAAGCTGTTTAATACTTGCTGTAAAGCCTGGATTTCACTCTCCTTTCATTTAATACCAGGTTTAATCTGGACTAATAAGCTCTCAAAAGCTTAGAGGTTCCAGTAAAATGAGATTTGGCTAAAAATTACAAGTTGGTTTCTACTAGTAAGTGTTATAGCTTTGGTGCCCTAAGCAATGAGAGAAGTAATACTGGTGAGAAAAGAGAATATGCATCATTGGGATATTGAATGATTTAGTAGAAGTGCTGTGTCTCACTGAAAACCTTAGGAAGGGTTTCTTTCTCCAGAGAGCCTGAACTCCCTCTGTCCACCTTTTCTTAGACTTCAGCACAATTTAAAATGTAATAGTAAATTTTGAATAATTTTGAAGTGTTTATATGATGTACCCTGGCCTGCATCAGCAATAGTGTGGCCAGCAGGGCCAGGGCAGTGACCATCCCCCTGTACTTGGCACTGGTGAGGCCACACCTCAAATCTTGGATTCAGTTCTGGGCCCCTCACTACAAGACAGAGGTGCTGGAGCGGGTCCAGAGAAGAACAACGAAGCTGGTGAAGGGTCTGGAGCACCAGTCTGATGAGGAACAGCTGAGGGAACTGGGAGTGTTTAGTCTGGAGAAGAGAAGGCTCCGGGGGACCTCATTGCTCTCTACAAGTACCTGAAAGGAGGTTGTAGTGAGGTGGGAGTCTGTCTCTTCTTCCAAGTAACAAGTGATAGGACAAAAGGTAATGGCCTCAAGCTGCGCCAGGGGATGTTTAGATTGGATATTAGGAAAAATTTCTTCACCAAAAGGGCAATCAGGCATTGGAACAGGCTGCCCAT